>NC_135390.1:11311285-11640868 GCF_051989625.1 Stigmatopora argus
GAGGCACCTCTTCATCCTCATTTCAATTTCTTACCTTTTGTGTTTACACTGCAAATGGCAAGGAATCTCAGTGTTGGTGACCGTGTGCTTTGTGTTTCTGAGCAGCTCTCTTGACTTTGTTTGGCATCGCCTGGAAAAGGTCTAAATATGTCAATATATATTCATTTTCAGCAAACAAAGTAGTAGTCTTTCAGCGGGAAGCTGCAGGCATCAAACCATGGTACAGATGGTGTTGAGATTGGGGTCAAAGCGGACGACTTTACCCTCGGCAGCTTTTGTATTGGTGTTGTACATGGGGTTCTCAAATGTGGCTTGTCCGTTGTTGTTTTCGTGAACAGAACATCCTGTGTACTGCGCTTTGTCCGTTTTTCTGTGGACAAAGGAAAGGCATCCCAATTAGTTGAAAAGAGAGCATCCCAATTATCCTGCCTTCTTCCGAACCAATAAACATGTGTCCATTAGGTTTCCATGGAGAGCTGAAGTACATTAGCCTCACTGGTAATTCTTGCTTAAAAGAGCAGTGCCCCTTTCACTTCTAACTAACATCATGACTGGAAAAAAAGGCTACATAAAAGAAAAAATAGCATACGTGAACAATTTTCCACTGCATAGAGAGTCTAATATATTCAAAAGTTTTAAATACTGCCCTGCGATCGGCTGGACACCGATTCAGGGTGTCCCCCGCCTCTGGCCCGGAGTCAGCTGGGATAGGCTCCAGCACCCCCCGTGACCCTAATGAGGATAAAGCGGTTGAGAAAATGAGATGAGATGAGTTTTAAATACACTTAGCTCTTATGTGGTTAGCATTTCATTAAAATGGATGAGATGTATACCTCTGCTTGTAGATGTAAAAACCGAGACCGGCCAAGATGAGCGCAAAGAAAGGCACCAGGATTGCGACAGCAACAGAGCTTCTGTTGTTGGACGTGTTGGTCTCAGGGTCAGGAAGAGTGATATTCTCTCTTAAATTCAAACCTGGAAAAAAGACAAGCAAAAAAACTCAGATAGAAGAAAATGCTGCATGCTGCAAAGAAATATCATGGCAATAATAAAAAGAAGGAAAAAAATTGAAAATATAGTTGAAGCAGCCTCACGAGGGTCCCAGGGATGCTAGAGCTCATCCTAGTTAACAGTAGGCACGGGAAATCTTGGAATTGGTTGCCAGCCAATTGCAGGGCACAAGAAAACATAACGATTCATGCACTCAACTCACACATTCCTAGATTGAACCCTACAGCTAAGAACTGTGAGGCGGGCGTGCTAACCACTTGTCCGCCATGTCACCTTTGTTCATTTTTATGTGGTCAAAAATATTTTCGTTGTAATGAACCCTTATTAATGAAAATATGGGTCACATGGCACATAACACAGAAATAGCAATGAAACTGGAAAAAAAATACATTCAGTCCACTGGCAGTGGCGATGGCGACGACGACAAACAGCATGCATCTGATAAAGATGAAAACTGTAATGAGCGTACAGATAATGATCACTGTGACTGTGATAATCGTGCAGAACACAATCATGAGATGATGAAAACAGCAAATGCACCGCATTAAGAAATGAAGGACAATGACATGGAGGAAGATAATGTCCTTTTAGCTCACTGATTAGGAAGGAAAAGACAGGATGGAAAGAGATTATGATATTTAAATGAATAATGAGGAATAAAATGTTTTTATACACTCATCAGACACTTCATTAAGTCCACCTGCACAGTCTAATTAGGTCCAATATGAGAGCCGTCTCCGCTCCCCCCAAAACTGAATTTAAGATTTGCCTTGTTTTAACTGACAATGTGTGACAAATGCCTCTCATTGTGATTGTATTTAGTAGTGATGCAGAAGTCTACTCTGCAGTTTCAGGTTTCTTATAACCTTACATTTGAAACAACTACAATAGATGGTGATCATAATGGTACTAATGTAAGAAATATGCTGTGCAGTCTTATACCATATTGTTTAATTATTCTGTCAATCAAGATTCAAGCTTTCATGACACACGGAAAATTAAAACTATCAATGTGAGATAATGCATTCATCAGACTAATGTACGAGAAGGGGAAGCCGACAGTTTTAATATTTTTTCTTAAGGTCATGGGAAAATCTGATTTCATCTCAATATTTGGTCACTATTTGTCAGATGAATTGAGCGTGTCATGCTGATGTTCATTCATTCATCTTCTGTGCCGCTTCTCAAGGGGTTTACAAGGGTGCTGGAGCCTATCCAAGCTTCGTTACTATGAGGAGTAAGCAGGACATCCTGAATCTCTTGCCAGCCTATCGCAGGACACATTCAGATATTCCTTCGTACACACTCGCACAGCAAGGGACAATTTGGTGCGTTCAATCAGCCTACCCCTTCCTTTGGGGGACTTGAATGCCTAGGGGAAAACCTCCTCAGGCACGGAAAGAACAAGCAAACGGATCTCAGAACTGAGGGGTGGATGTGCTAACCACTCATTCACCTTTCACGCTGAAGTGGATTTGCAAAATGAAAAGCAGCTATTGCGGTATGTGTAGACAGTAATTCTCCCACATATTTGCTTAGGCATACCAAGTCTCTGTAGTCCAAACTGTCCATAGTCTTTACCCTGTATAAAGCCTTGGTACACAAAGCTGCTGCCCTCAGGCTCAGCTGAGACCTAGAGAAGGGGGAAAACAGAACTTGTTTTAACTGAATGTGTAAAATTGGGATTTTTCTTGGCAGCTTAGACAATGTTACTTCTGCAGCACCCAACACATCAAACACTAAATGTCCTGTATTTAGTACAGTTAACACATCCTTTTATAAAGCATTCAAAGTAACACCTATTTTTGGAGTGCTTGGGGCCAAACAACAGACTATAAATAAATGTAATGTTTGCTTTAACTTATTTTAAAGAAAAACTTCAGCAAAACTGTTAAGCAGAAATAAGGGACACTTCCTTAGTGATGGACTGAGCTTAGTCAGTAAATTGTCAGTGGGAGAGAAAGTAAATGTATGCAAATAAAAAAAAGACAATTGAGAAAGGATTCACTACTTTGTGGTCATTGTTTCTACACAAGCAGCTGTTCTTCTGTTTCTGTAAATAGGATTAGAAAAATATAGTCATTGGCAAGTGTAAATCCAGCCACATTTGTCCAAAATAATAGTCTTGCCAGAACAAAAGAAATGAGGAGGAATGTAATAGTTAAGAACATCCTCCTTTCCATTTTTCACAAATAACTCCAAAATTCTGACAGCTGCATTCTCACAGTAGACATGATTTTTGAGGCAAAGAGAGGTAGATGGTATCTTTCCAGCACACATAGTTAGGTGCCTTGCTCAAAGGTGCCTCAGGGCTGTGCTCTTCATTCAGCCTCTATGTCCATAATCCAGAGATGTATTTAATAGTCAGCATCCCAGGCTATTTTTAGAATAAACTGGTGAGCAATTCCCAGTTTGTGCTTAGACTTACAAATCCATCCATTGACCACGTCTCCTCCGTAATCCGACTCAAGGAGCTGTGGGCCAACACTCTCATGTGGTATAGCAGAAGTGTCAACCTCACCTCCTGGTGCTTGTACACCCCTGACAAAGAAAATACCCGATGTGAGAAGATCAATGTAAATTAGAAGTTGCATTTATAAAATGTTACATGTAAGCTGCTGGCATCTTGTAATGAGCATGAAAAATTCAGAGCCACCAAGGCGAAGAAAAATGAGTTGCGAGGTAAATATGACACTCTACATATACCGTAAAATCAAACCACTTCAACCATGAGCTCAAAAAGAAATTCATCCTGAGGGGTACCTCGTGGCCACATGCCAAACGAATGGCCAATATAAAAGCTTTAATGCTGCTGGCTAGAGAGACATTTGCATGCCTCTGTGAACAAGGCATGAAAAGGCAAGGAAAAATCAGAAAACAGTCGAGAAGAGGAGGAGATGGGTGAACACTTGAGTGAGCAGTTTGTCAGTCATTCCATGCGAACTAATACATCCGTCTTTAAAGTCAATAAGTAATTTCCACTCTCATGCATGAGCTCATTTGGTGATTGACTGATTGACACCAGGGACCCCCAAAATAAATGGAAGTGACACATAAATGTAGTGAGGGAAGGATAGAGGAGGACAGCAATAAAAGATGATTTATAGATGGCTCACCCGAGAGCAGAAACTCCATGTTACTGTCGTTTAAAGTTACATTCACTTTGCCCGTTGTGGTATTAAAGGTTGAGACTGTCATCGTCATCGGACGTTTCTGTCCCTTGTAATCATAGGAGCCTTTCCAAAGAAAATCTGGAGCAAAGACATCCTCGGGAACTTATGGAAAAGAGACAAATTCATTTTGACAGAAACCACCAAAGAAAACATAAACACGATTGACATTACAATGCATTTATCTGTAAAAATGTTTGCATTAAGTTGTCCAATTAACTGCGAATTATAATGAGAACAACAACAAATACGTACTGATTTCATGTATTCACCTTTCCTTGATCAATTTGTTTAGTTTAATTTAGCATAAATTCATTGGGAATACATTTTTACTCAAAATATAGAATATTGATAAACTCTGATACCTTTGGCTAGGGGCAGTAACCATTTTCGTAAAAAAAAAAATCAGTGTGTAAACTTCATAAATTAAGACCAAAAATGAAGCCCTCCTCCCATCCCTGAGATGCTGTGAACGTGACATCGGCTTGCAGACAACTATGTTCAAACAGTAGGCCAAGAGCTTAAAAGGCTACTGGGTGGGCTACAGGCTCAAAGCAGAGTGTGTAAATAAACACTCAATTTTCTCAAGTGATGAATTAGACGACCCTGCGGCTGGTCCGCTGGCTTGCTAGCTAGGTAGCTTTTTGGTTTGCAAGCGTAGTAAACCATTCATGGTCCTTAAAGTGTCTCTGTTGTGTGTTGTGCGCAACGAACTGAGCAAAGCTGTTGGCTCTTAGACCAGTGGCTTTTTTTGTCAAATGCTCAGTGCACTGCGGGTGGGTCCACGCAACATAAGGCACTCTTGTGTTCATGACCAAATATTTCCAGAACCAAGACTTGGTTAAGCACAGAACTCACAGAGACTAATAAAAAAATAGCATTTTGTGAAACTCTATTTAGTCCTGAAAAATCTAAAATTAGGCCCAAGATTGACGCATATACACTACAGAATGTAGCTCACAAATAATGCAGGAGTAGTAATTTTAATCAGTGTCCTCACCAAGAAGAAAAACAAAACTGAGCAAGAACTTGAGAGCTTCCTTTAGCAAGTCTAAAAATATGGATACAAGCGTACTTTCCCCTCACCACTGCGTTATAGATGTAGAGTAGTCAGTAGGATTAGACACAAAGTCTATCTTGTTTGACAAGTGGGAATGCTCTGTTCCCTTTTTGAGGAGTTGTGTACACTTTTCTTGCCACAAAAAGTTTACATTTGGCTCTTGGCACAAAAATCTGTGATGTCATTTCCCTCAAAGGTTTAGTTGCAAAGTCTTTTCTGACTTCTTAGCTTACCAACCATTGGCATTCCTATTCATCAAATTGTCAGTATAGCATTTATCAAGATAGGGGTTTTTTTTCGTCCCAAAAGTAAAATGACTGAATGGTGTGTACACCACAAAATGGCATTAAGAATTCATGGGTTTCCTAACTGTGTTATTCCAAGTGGTGGGGATTGATTATCGCCAAACTACTATTTGGAATGCAAGTACAATATTTGAAAAAATATCTACTTATACTTTAATATCCAAATATGTAAAATGACGCCTACGTCTTAAAACAGTCCCTAGATTGTTACTCAGTGTGCGTGAGGTTTTATGAAGATGAGGTCTTAATGATTTTTAACTGTCAGTTTTGTCTAGTCCGGGGAACACCGCCTTAGAAATACCGTTATCCTATTTTTCTCAGGCCATCAATGACTGAACATTTTTGGAAGGGACAGGGGTTTTAATACAGAGGCGATAGATACTGGGCTCGACATAGCACTCATGCTCATACAGTATTTATGTTCATTCAAAAGCGACAAAAGCTCAGGTCCACTTTCAACCCAGATTGTTAGAAAAGTTATTTTTTTCTCGATGTCCCTTTCCAGGATCTTAAAAATAAACGGAAATTTAACTTTAGATATTCCGTGGAACCTATTGGATGCGCAATTGCGCTCCCATGCACATTTTGGACAAATAAGATGCCTCTTTGTATTGTAGTTAAAGCATTGATGGGCTTGGAATGCTATAATTAAGAGACATACATGAAAGCCAAAGATTTCAAAATGACAGAAAAAGAATTTATGTGGCTCACAGTCAAAAACATTCTGTTCACATTCAATCATCATTTACTTTTTACACTATAAGAAATGACATTCCATATAGTGCTTTTCCCGGGTGAAACTAAAGGAAGTTCAACTCACACTTTTTCTAGAAGAATAATATTTCTTCTTATTTTAATTTGTGATTTTGGGGGAAATAAAATAATACAAATATTTGAAATTAGAAATTACAAATGTATTTCTTTTTGTATCATTTCTAATGGTTTTATATGGTTCATTTAAAACAAATTAATCAGGAGTTACCACTTACAAAATTATTAATGGAATGTTATATCGACTACTCATTTTCAACGGTACTAAAATTGAATGAAATCTTTGGCTACTACAACCACTTCTAATAAGGGCACATGCAAACAGCTGAAGCATAAGTGAATATAGACCAATGTGAGTATGGGCCAGTAGGTGAAAAGGAATGGAGGCTTAATACCCAAGTAGCAAAAAAAAAAGTCTTTGTAAAGCTTATTGTTGCCTTTGCATTTCATTTGTAAAAAGTTCTTTTCATTTGTAAAAAGCAGGTGTATAGCACTCCTACACTTGGAATTCTAATTAATTGCTTATATCAACCCATAATTACTAAACCACTGTGTAGTGGATTCCTGAGTATAATCATTTTATGAGTTCCCATGAGAATTCAGCAGGATTAGTGATGTAGAGCAATTAGCAGAAAACGGTTTTGAAGAAAAGTAAAATATATATAAATAATTTATTAAAAACATTGGCTGAGTGCTAATTTGAGATAAGTGCAACATCTGAAGATTAGCATTTTCATGGTTAATGGAGGAAGTATACTCCATATATTCTTATTTGCACATGCATAATGGAACTGATGCAGGGGCAGCGACACTCGCAGTGCTCCAAGCTCATTTCAGTTTTGTTTGCCGCTAATGTATTATGGGCATAGAAATGATTTTCCTCTTTAAGAGACACTTGTGATTTTGATATTATGAAAATTAATCATACAAACTTCCGACATACACCCACAATACAAATGTGCACCAAAGATAACCAAAAAATATGCCTGACATAATCCGAACGTTTAGAATGGGGTTGTAGTTTTGTCTGCAGGACACAAAAATTAAACCAACAATTTAATAGGGACTAAATATAAAGTGGTAGGAGAAACACATTTAAAAAAATAAATTAAAAAAGTAGTATAATTTAGAACTTACTATGTATTTTAGGTCTTGGTGTCCCTGGTATTAATTTGACAGTTTTTTCCTGTGATTTGGATCCAGCTGTAGAAGAACAGAAATATATCACAAAGATGCAGTGATTCATTGCAACAAGGAATCACAGATTGAAAGGGGGAAGCACAAGTAAAGCTGTTTACCCAAAACATTTCTCTTTTTGACTTGGCTCTGCTATGACACAATATTACTAATCTAGACTATTTACAGAGAATCCAAATGTTGAATTTTTATACCCATAACTAAGGGTTCTTTCACACCTGTGGCCTCACAGGGGGTGCTGGACCCTATCACAGCCAACAGCCAACAGCCAACTGTGGGCATCAGGCGTGTGACACCCAGAATTGGTGGCCAGCCAATTGGAGGGGACACTGAGACCAACAAGTATTCATGCTCACACTCGCACCTAGGGACATTTTAGAGTGTTCAACTAGCCAAGGCTGCATGTTTTTGGGGTGTGAGGAAACTGGAGTACCCGGAGAAGGCCCACGTGGACCAGGGAAGGAATTGCAAACTCCACACAGGAAGGTCCAAAACTGGGATTGAACCCAAGATTTCGGAACTTTGAGGCCAATGTCAATTGAACACTAGATCTCAGAACTGTGAGGCCAATGCAGTAACCATTCGACCACCGAGCTGCCTTGTCTTAAAACAATTGAAAATATTCGGAATATTTATGGCAGTAACAATATTATCAGGAAAGTATTGATATTGAATGTATATACTTTCTGTTTCATGTTCTTCATTTGCCCTTGCACGCTACTACAGCTATTTACCTCTGCACACAGGCACCTTGCCAGTCCAGCTGCCATCAGAACGGCAGAAGCGATGCTCTGAACCTCCGGAAAGGAAGAATCCTGGCTGACAGGTGTACACAAGGGTGTAACCGTAGGAGGCCAGGTCTAGACCTGTCACATCGGAGTTGGCTGGACTGCGTGGCTGCTTGCACGAATGAGCTGGAGAGCAAAGAGAGGGCAATAAATACACACACAAACCCTGTGATACATTAAAACAAATGGGGAAGAATACACGCATTAAGTGGTGAATAATTAGGAGCTAGGCAGTACTGAAAGAGGAGTACTTGGAGGAAGCTTATGTAAAAATTGCAAGAAAGAGAAGCACAAACATTTCTGTATTTAATTAAGCCCTTGAAGCTATTGATAAAATTGCATATTGATAAGTGAAAATGTTTAATTTCTTCCCAGATACAAATTTAGTCTTCCATAAGCACTGCTTAATAATGAACTCCAGACTACAGATTGAACGTAACTCGAATGCAGCTGGATCTTGACTTTATCGGTAGAATTTAATTTTACTTTGTAATCTGTCCGGGGATGTAAGCATACATTTACTACTACTGGAAATTCAGCCATTAACAACAGGAGGCAAATGCTTACAGTATATGTATTCTTAGAGCATCAACAGGAACTAGTGTAAGACTTGAACTCATTTTATTAAAGGACAAAAATATTGTGAATTGGACCTCAGAGGCATGAAATATTTGGTAAAAAAAGGGTAAATATCTTTGAAATCATGAGAAAAAACCTACAGTGTATATGCCAGCGGCCAAATGAGAAACAGCTGCGAGAGAGTCACATTGGCAAATTGGTGTTTGATGGTGCCCTAATGAGAATAAAGCTGTGAATGGCTTCAGAATTGAACCTTGCTAAGAAGCCCAATGACTATGAGGATGAAATGAAGAGTGCCCTTTGACAATACTCACTGGGAGATAGTAGCAAAACTAAATCACCTAACCTATTCTATAGATTGTTAGAGGCTAGGAGCAATAAGGATTTAAAAACAAAGCGGAAGATATTCCTGATTTTAATCTGTCAAAGCCTAAGTGGACCGTAGACAAAGCAAACAGAGCTTTTATTTTTTATTTTTTGAACAACCTGTCCTTTTCAACAGGTTGAACACAGAGAATGGAAATTTGAGTGCCCGTGGCCAAAGCCAATGGAGCACTGTCTGCGGCCCAGAACCTACAGCAGTCAACCTGGCCCATCCAAGTCACCCCCAACCAACTGGTGGGTACATGTCATAAGAAGAAGTATTAGTCTTACATCAGGCATGCAGACATGCTAAGATGAAAGCTACGATGAAAGTAAATAATTTAGTAACTGCCCCCACCCCTTGACTGTCTGAGTAAAGCATTACAATGACAAACTGTTGGGACATGTCCCGGGTACTTAAAGAGTTCCTAGAACATCAACTGTGATGACACACTCACAAAACTCTAGTAAAAAACTCTCATTAGGAGCCAAGTTCATTTTTTCAGCGGATGCATTGTAACTTTTTGAAGTTAGACTTTTAAAGAAAATTACTCTTTTTTTGTATGTACACACACACACACACACACCTCTATCCCTCAAAAAATCATGATGAAGCTTGTTTTTAGTTTTGTGAAACAGAATCTTGACTAGCCTGTAGAATACTGAGAGACCAATATTGAACTTTTCTGATATCGTACTGCACACCATGTTTGGAGGACAAATGATACTCCAGATCACTCAACAAACAGATGTAAGGGGGAAGCTTCATGGCACGGGATTGTTTTTCAGCTTCTGATATTGGCAAACTTCATGTAATTGAAGGAACCAGGAATAGAGAAATGTATCGGAAAATATCAACTTGCGTCCTTCCGCCAGGATGGAGATGAGACATGGCTGGACCTTTTAGTACGACAACAATCCGAAGCACATGGCAAAGTTAACTCTCAAATAGTTTAAGAAAAAAAATATATAACTGAACTGTTGGAATTGGGCAGTCAATTTCCTAACCTTAATTCAAACAAAAACAAAAAAGGGTTCTGCAAAGGACACCGAAAATATTCAGGATTTAAAGACAATATGTCTGGATGAATGGGCAAAAATTACATCCGAGCATTGTGAACGATGAGTTAAAATATATCAGAAGTCACTGGAAGTGAACATTGCAACCAACGGCTTTTCTACTAAGCAATAAATGAGTCTCCGTGTGTTTAAATGTATTGGACTTAATTCAAGATAATCATTATTTATGGACTCAAACATTATTGTTATTTCATGTGAAGATTATTTGAGTTAATACCAATGTCTGTTATAAATTTAATTTGAAATGCATCATTGGAAATAACTAATGAGAAAACAGTTGACGCATTCAATACTTGTTTTACCCATTGGAGATTACTCACTCCAAACAACATGATCAGTTAATTGATGTTGCACTAGACTTGACTCCTTTGCTTTAGTCAAAATTATTGATAAAACATTTTCCCTCTAGGCCAGCGTAACTATTGAATCCATTTAAATGACTCCATGGACAAAAAGGTTTTAATCAAACAGAAAGGTAATCTAGCGGATTTATGATGGTGTGGGATCAATGTAATGGGGCAAAACCATTAAAAAACAGCATATGTTTTAAGTACATATATTATCATTATTCTAACTGTAGCTGTGTGCTCATCTCTAAATAATACAGGAAGAAAAAAATGAATGTGACATTTACAGTTTAGGTTTAACAGCAAAAAGCAGGGCATGCATGGCAAGCAGAAATTCCGGCCCGCCAGATTTCCTGCGATTTGGTCATGAAGTGTTCAATATGGCAAATCGGCATTCAGTGGACTTGTCAGGCTACTACATGAGGCGTCGTGATTCCCCCCACTCTCCACCTCCAAATATCTGCCAAAACAGTCTACAATGCTCCACGATGAGTCTGCCGGGCTAAAATGGGGCTGAAATGGTGTCGTCTGAGTCAGGTATTTGGGTCATCAATCTGACTTCCATTTATGGCACCCAAGAGGAATACAGCAGCCCAGGTAACACAAACAATAAAAGGATCAACCACTTTAAAAAATGGAAGAATCCCTGCTAATATTAGTGTTGCTAATTGCCAAATATCATATTTTTACTAAAACCCAATAAATCAAGAAACTAAAAAGAAAAGGTGAAATATTCATGAACATTGTTTTACATAACGTAAGCTAAAGGTACTTTGACGATAGGGAAGGCCTTTGTTTAAATTGTCTAGTTTTCGAAAGCACCGTATATACTGTGTACGCCGATAACAAATAGCTACATTGACCATTTCTATAGTATTCATCCTTTCTATTCTTCATTTAGGCTTGTAACAAAGACAGGATGAGGGCAGATGAAAATCAATATTTATTTTTCCAAGACACTACAGGTGATGGATGAGAGCCGGAAAGCTGCTCCTGCTGAGCGTCTGCTGTAGCAGATAAAGACAAACCTGGCAAAGAAAGTGTAGCTTCTCAACACAGGAAGTGAGAAAATTGAAACACCTTTCAGAGGCTTTTGATTCTGAATGACAAGTGGATCGCTTGTCCGACAATTTCAGGAGGCGCCAATACAATGGCAGTGTTACGTGTAAAAGGATTCAAGCATATGCCATGCCATTACAGTGATGAAGAAGGATACAATACTAATGATCTGTAAAATATTATATATTGGTAATATTCTCTGAAAATGTTGATATGCATATTATTACGGCAAAACCCCTAGGCCTGCCAATTGCCTTTAAAGGCATTATCGCCAGTCTCATTTTACAAAATCCAAGTCAACACTGAAGACCTAAAGACACAAGTTTTAGCTCATGAATGCTTGCCCAAATGCGCGCACGCATATTTAATTGTATAAATAGATCATTTATTTACGAGCACTGTGATGACCAGCCTTCGACAGAGCGTTGGATGTGGCCAGGGGTAGAATAAAGTTTGCAAATGCAACACAGTACCAGACATGCTGACAGTTATTTCTTCCACAAGAATGATTTCTCTTCATGTTTTCTAGCACTCTGGAGCCACTGTGGCAACATGCTGCCACCAATAAATGAAGCAAAAATATGATAATGCAGCTCTGAACTCTTGAGCAAGTGAAGTTGTACATCAAGAAGAATGGGAAATAATTCCACCTAGAAATGTATTGAACGTGATTAAAAGAAAGGTGATGTACCACAGTAGTTAAAATGAGATTGGGATTGTGTTAAAATATCAAATGGGAGAATTAATTGAAGAAGACTACTCATCAGGATGAACCCCTTAATGCCAAACACCTTTAATTGCATGTGCATAATCAAAAAGTGAGTGTAGTAAAACCTTTTTGATCATAGAGTCTCTGGCTGAAATGGCTGTCTAAGCAATAAATGAATTACATCACATAATCGATAAGTGGTCGGCCTAGCTTCGCCTGTCAGGGTAGTGATCAGAATTCAGAAAATTGTTCAAGCAGAACCATCGAAATTGCATTTCTCACTATGTGAGAAGGGCACGAGATTGAGCCTGTAATTTTCATGGCAACAAGTTAATGAGTGACAGTACTTAAATAAAATGGTAAAATGACTTGCACCAATGCAATTCATTTGCAGACTGAATGCTGCGGGCTGACAATTTTCTAGCCATTGAACAAAACTCAAAAAAATTCCACATAAAGTTCCCTTTCCCCCCCCCAATAGTCACTAGACGAATTTGAAACAAAGCAAGAAATTCATTCAGTTGGCAGCAGTGAGAAGCTGTTTGCGTTGTCACATGCCCTTGCACTACCCCTAGTAGTCATGGAAACAAAAGACGTACTACAACCCCAGCTTTAATCCAAAGTGATGGAACATTGTCAGGCCATTTTCGGACCTGTTATAAAATGTGCAAACATTGGCTTTGAGGAGCGTGAAGCACAAATACAATTACTTACGGATGCAGGTAGGCTGAGTGCCTGTCCAGGTGAGATCTGGTAAACACAGTCTAGTGGTAGAGCCCTGCAGTATGTGTCCTTGTTGACACTGGAAGTCCACTCTGCTGCCCACCTGGAAGCAAACACATAGAAAACTAAGTGATCTCCTGGAATCAAACACAGAGAAAGCTAGGTGATCACCTGGAAACAAACACACAGAAAACTAGGTGATCACCTGGAAACAAACACACAGAAAACTAAATGATCCGAAACAGTTTGTTTTTTTCTTTAATGATTATGTGTCATGGGTGTCGCAGATCGTGATACCACTTTGGAATGGCTTTTTCCATTTTTTGTTCTCAACAAAGCTAAGCTACTCTTGGTTTCAGTACAAGATCTGTGTCTTATCAGATTTTCTGCTGCACGCTGGAAAGAAAAGAAACCATTTTCACTTATCTTTAAAGTGACATTGAAAAGCAACAAGAATGAAATTGAATTGAAATGCACTGACTGAAAAGATGCCACGACGAACGATAAGCCAATGGCAGGGTCATGATACTAGTATATTCTTTGTGGGACTATGCACTATCATTACATTTTTAAATACACACAAGCATGCAAAGTAAAGCCAATTGCTTCTTTTACATTACTGCATATTTTATCCAGAACATAAAGACAAACCAGATCGCCATAGAATAAATTCCCAACTTGAAAAAAACAACATTTACTGAATTGAACAATATTTACAACTCAAGAAGTACTTGCTGCAGAATGATTGTTAAATTAGAATGTAGTCATTTACCTTGAAGCCAGTAGTATAATTCATGAACCCATGTCCAGGCACTCCTGGATTTTCACATGTGGTCCTTGTGGGCTCTGAAAATTTTTAAAAAATATTATTCTAGGGATAATGTGAATTGGCTAAAGAATGAAAACAAGCCGGTAAAGCAACGGGCAGTTAAATATAATACATACCTGTCAATTTATTTGTTTTTCCCGTATTTTATAATTGTTTTGATCATTTCAAATTGTGTACGCCATATAGCAACTTTTGTATGGGAAAAAATGTTTTAAAAAGGATGTTTTTTGTAAAACCGATTTCGTCTTCCCCATTTCGGCTCTAATCCGGATCGGCTCGGTCACTGGAAGGAGATGAAAACGTCATCGTCGATTGCTAATGAGCATATTATGCGCACACTCATCAGTCAATTCCACCCTTTTCACTATATAAATATACCGCGTCAGCAAGCAGTGTACTCAGACAGTCAAGCTGTCAGCGACATGTACAGAATCGTGAATTTAGTGCATACAAAAGGCGCACCGACTGATTGGGCACCCCATCCACTTTGGGCCAAATTAAATTCAGACTTTGAAGAGCCCTATATGAGTATAAATATGTGCTGCATTGTGTTTGTATGCAATCATTAACAAGGGGAACAATTGGCCAAGGTTGACAGGAATGATAATATATAATATAATATGTAATCTACACGGTTGGAGCAGTGTTTAGTACCTATACATCGGGGCTGAGATCCACTCCAGGTGCCGTCCTCCTGGCAATTGCGTGTTGTCGATCCGACCAGCACATAGGGGGTGCTGCAGCTAAATGTCACCTCAGACTTAAAAATAAAGCTCCGGCCTTCACGATGTCCTTTGGCAGGTACACCAGGATCTCCACAGAACTTGGCTGCAAAGGCACACATAAGAAAAAAAAACTGCTGAAATGATGATCTGAGGGCAAACGTCTAATGTAGTTGATGCATTTCCGTTGGCAAGTGTGGAGCAAAGTTTTGTTGTTTGTACTTGAACAGTCAAACTGGGTGACACTTGTTCATTCCTTCATCTTGGAGAAAAGCTGTATTAAATCTGAAGGAATCGAATACTGAACTGAGCAGAGAAGGCAAAAAAAATGGAATCAATTTGAAGCAGCCGTTTTAATAGGTTGGCAGAAGCCAATGATAATTCTTCAAATTTTGCATTCTCTTATGTATATTTGATAAACATGAGTTTGATTACTTCAACCTGGGGCACATAAGTGTCGACATGTATACATCTCTCATTTTATTGTTTTTGTTTCTAGATCTTTCAATCTATTTATAAAAAAAAACAGACACCACTATAGCAGTGTTAGAGAAAAAAGCCTAGAGCAAGAGTCACAGCAGTCAGGTGGATAGGTAGTGAAAATACTGTGTTATGAAGTCAATAATGAGGCAGGCAGCTGTGTCAGGCTTTACATGCTCTGCCGCAAGGAAGGATTGGAAAACAAGGTAAGTTCTTGCTGATGCTCATCCTCAAAGACAAATTGCAACAGGGATGTCACGCAGCAAATACTTTGACAGAAACATTCTCAGAAATGAAATAGAGTTCAGTCATGAATAGCTACAGAAAATTGTAAAATCCCAGAAAACTTCTGTTGATGTTATTAACTGAATTATTAGTATTATTACTATTCTGCACTCCATTCTAAATACAACATTATACTGTATACATGGGGAAAAATATCCTCAGGTAAAATCAAGCAGCATATTTAGTATGCTTTTGTGTCAGTGTGCAAGGGTGCGGTGGAAAGAGCATCAGAGTAGAAAAAACAAAGTGAGCATCCAGTGAAACTTGGTACCCTTAGCTTTCTTTGCGCACTCCCTCGTTTAACCTCTTACCTTACTTGATGAATTATCAATGCCTCTGAAGTAATCAATATGCAGCGGCCATATTCAAAGTTGCCATTCTTCCAGACGCACACAACCTCAGAAGCAGTTATTTTCCTGCTTTCTATGTGTTAAGTTTGTAAATCTAGCAGTGGACATAAATTAGGATTTGGTACTTGCTTTTCTTAATTTTAAATGCAACTAATTGCATCATTTGAATGATTTCAGAATTTCAATGCAGCAAAAAGGGCAAGAGTAAATGTATAAAATTACATTCAGCTTTTGTGTATATTTAACGTACTATATAAATTAGACATCTAGTTAAGTAGGTTTTTTTGTGTATTAACTATATGAAGTACCATATTTCAAGCTTACGATATGTCAGATAATTACAAAATCCATACTTGTGAGGTGCAATATGTTCCTGGTTCTTTGATGCAATGCATGCAATAGCATTAGCTATGCAGGTGAGTGTTCTTCAAATACTGTACAGGTACAGGAACTGAGGCGGATTTAATTCTCAACAATAGCCTCGCAATTTATGAGGACCAGTACCAAAGACTGTTGTACATAATTCCGTGTTGACATTTTAATGCATAGATAATAGCTTTTCTAAACCCAAGATCAGCTCTTTTTCCTTAATTTCCATTTATTTGCCTTCGTAAAACTTTGTAATTTATCACCAAGCTGCGTCCTCTTTAGAGTACTGCAGCAGGAGGCTGGCTTAACTACACGTTTACAAGAATCAGGTTCTTTACCAGAGCTGCTTATTGATCGTAATTGTAAGCAGCGCGAGTAATACGTAGAAAACAACTATGTGATCAGACACAATGAACAAAACTGTAACTTTATAGAACATAAAGGTTTGATGTGTATTGTTGTTTGTAATGGTTCTATGGTAATATAAAATGGGTGTTTTGTGTTGGCTTATTTTGGTTTCCTTCTTTATTGTACTATATTCTTTTGGAACAACTCATTTGTTTGTCTTTGAGTAAAAACCTTTTGAGTTGAGGGAGAAGCTATGTTACACCATAATTACTCCACAAACACAGATGCCCTGTACAAAAGGGGCCAGAGCCGCCTCTACCTACTGAGGAGTCTACGGTCCTTTGGAGTGTGCAGGACACTGCGGAGAACTTTCTACGACACTGTGGTGGCATCTACAGTGTTTTATGCAGTGCTTTGTTGGGGATGCGGGAGCACGGAGAGGGACAGGAACAGGCTGAATAAGCTGGTCAGGAGGGCCAGCTCTGTTCTGGGCTGTCCTTTGGACTCTGTGGAGGAAGTGGGAGAGCGGAGGATGCTGACCAGGATGATGTCCATCATGGACAGCACCTCCCACCCCCTGCAGGAGTCTGTGGAGTCCCTCCGAAGCTCCTTTAGCAATAGACTGCGGCACCCTCATTGCAGGAAGGAGCGCTTCCGCAGATCCTTCCTCCCATCAGCTGTCAGGCTCTTTAACAAAAAAATGGCTGTGTGTTAAGACCTACCGTATGCATGCATCTACATTTATGTGTATGTATGTATGTATATATGTGCTAAGCAACACGCTTATTTAATTATATATTTATTCATGTATTTATTTCTTGACCTACTTATTACCTATCTATTCATGTCTAAAATGCCTTTGCTATTCCTGCATCCTCACCCTCTTGCCACTGGAACAACGAAATTTCCCGAATACGGGATGAATAAAGTTATCCAATCCAATCCAATCCAATTATGTAGTAGATTGTAACATTGTCAACACTATCTACTTGAGTATGTTATGTCAGTAATGGTATCTCTGAGGTATTTCTTTCTCAGTTCCTCCGGTCTTCAGGATATTCCGAATGATTCTGTTGGCTATTGTGATGTTTTATACATTAACATTACTTTCCATCTATTGTCAGCTCTCTGGTTTTCATGTTGGTCATACCTCCAACTTATTATGCTCAGGCACAATCCAATTCTGAAATTCAATGACATTCCTTTTTCGAACCAGATACAAGAGAAACCACGAGACACCTGTCAGCCGCAGATTGCAATACTTTGGCTTACATAAACAGGCGCTGTTCTCGGAGTTGTTCATCTGTTCTAGGTAAATGTGTGGATTTCCAAGCTTAACTATTTATTTGCTCCTAATTTCATTTCAGCAATCAACATATACAGAGATGACTTGTCCTTACTATTCTCATACTTTAAAAGAGTAAGATACAAAGTAATTAGAACAAGAATTTTGACAATTTTCTCTATCTTAAACATGGCATGGGAGGGGCTTAAACATTAAATGTAGTGCAGCACTGGTGAGCCAAGTAAAGAGAAAAAAAGATCCATTCAATCAGTCATCCATATTCTGTCCTGTTCAAGGTCATGGGGAGTTTGGTGGAGCACCCATATGTAACACATGTCTAACATTGTAGATTCAGGCACTGCTGATGTAGTGGTTCATTTGCCTGACTTCGGTGCGGACAGCATGGATCACTCAGTGGCGGTGTGAATGTGAGTGTGAATGGTTGCCCATCTCTGTGTGTGCCCGACGCCTGATGGATGGCTAGTTCAGGGGGTATTCCGCCTTGAGCCCGATGTCACCTGGGATAGGCTCCGGGGCCCTAACGCTGACAAGCAGAAGCGGAGTTGTAGATTATGGCTCTCAACTTGGTCTCAATCCCTACCAGATAGCGCTAATGTTGTACCAATAACACACTTTGTCTGCCAAAGGTGTGCCGTTAAATATAGTTAGCATTAAATGTGCAAAGTGATTGTACACATGCTTTTATGAGACATTATGATTCTGAGACATGGTGCAAACCATTCAATTTTATAACCATTTTACAACCGCTCACCTTGAGTCAGCATTCCATAGTCTTGTTATTGTATGCACAATTAATTGCACTAAGTTGTGCAGTAAAACAGCCATTACCTTATATATGATTGCATGACCTGAGCCTGAGTGCAGCGACTGAAATGCTACACCCATAACAAAAATGACAAGGTACACTCAATATCTTAAATTAAATGACTTGCAAAACATTTATGTATTATCTGTACACTTATCATGAGGAGAGGGGTGAGGGTGACAGAGCCTGTGCTCGCTATAACTACGAACATGAAGCAGGGGACACCTTGAGCTGGCTGCCAGCTATTTGCTGGGCACAGGACACAAACAAATTATTCACACTCACATTCATTCACACCAGTGGACAATTTGGAGTGTTTCATCAACTGACAATAATTACACCCTTGATAACAGAACTACGATTTCGTTAGCCCGTTACCTATTGTGCCACAAATTCTAAGAACATGAGACCCCGAAAATTCTGACAGTAATGAACAGAACTTGAATAATGTATGTACAAACTCTGTGATTTAAGATCTTTTTGACTAGGCTACAAAAGAATCTATCGTGTGAAATATAACGTTCCAGTTTTTGCCCTGTCACTGAATAAGATGCTGAATTAAAACAAACAGTTACCATTCAACTGCCTTATTGTGGTTATTGTCTTTAGTTGGACAATAATTCATTGCTCCTGCAAAGAGCCTCATGTTAAAACCTCATTAGTAATTCATGACTTGCACTAATTGCATTAAGTTGGAAAACCTCCAAAAGGGTAAGCAGGAATGCAATACCGGTGTGTAACCTCAGACGAGACAAAAGAACCGGAAATTAAGTTATACAGGAAATATATTTTTTTGAATTTCCATTGAACCTTGAAATAATTTGGTTAATCAGTTTTAACTCCAAATACAATGAATAGAAGTAGAAAAAGTTGGCATATCTTATATATATATATATATATATATATATATATATATATATATATATATATATATATATATATATATATATATATATATATTTCCCTTTTTGGAAAACTACCATATGCTTTTTTTTGTGCTGCAACAATCCCATGCAACTCTAATACATATGGTAGGTTAAACGACATGGCAAGTACGATAATGCCAACATTCTTATTGATAAAAAAACCTCAAAGCTGACAAATGGCTGCCCAGGTATGTGAAGTGAATTTTCAGTCAGGTATTCTCTTAACGGAGGTGCATCAACACCATCTGTGTTTTCTCTAAGTATTCGGTTCTTCTGCTTGCCCTGTTTACAAAAAGTGGTGAGGCATAACAACAGCGTAACATTTTTCTCCTCCAACCCCCCCTGGGGACCTCTACACACATCATGTGATAATGATTGGGTTATTACTCACGTAAGCACTGAGGCAGGTCTCCACTCCACGTCCCATTCCCTGCGCATGTAAGCACAGCAGGGAAGGACAGCTCGTAGCCCGACAGACAGCTGTAGCTCACACTGGTGCCCCATTCCCACACAGAGCCCTCCAGAAGGCCATTTGGAATGGATGGAGGCGTTGAACATGTCACCACTGGAGGAAATCGAAAGGCACAGTCTTATTTACTTCTCAAAGTGTTTCTATTTAAAGACACAGAGAATGTTTTGATCAGGTCCAAATTCAGTTCTAAGAAATTCCTGATTTGCATATTTAGCTTCTATGAGCACGAAGGCCTTTTATTCCAAGTCTTGTCTGTCCTTTTAAGAGCACTCCCACAAAGATGGGGAAAAGTAACAAAGCACATCAAATAGGAAAAATTCATTTCAAAAAGTCAAACTAGAACAGCAGTATGTTAATAGCTAAATGAAGTCAACAGGATCCAATAAGATTTTCTTAAATCTGCACTGTGTGAATACTTTTTAGATGCTAATAATAGGTAATAAAAAATAAAAATAACTATACAGCTTTTGGCATAAGTACAAAGGTCATTAAATGATGTGGTCAAATACTACTGTTGGTGCTCAACAAAGATAAAGCCATAACAAGGGCAACATTTTTTATGGCTTCGATATCATTAAAATTATGCCAATGAATATGAAGAAACAATACACAGTTAGTTCATTCATTTCTTAAAAGAAGAGTACTTAAGCCAACAGAGTGGGTGTTGCAACATTTGCTAAATAGTATGTATACATTATTTTTATTGCCTAAACTGTATGCCTTATAAATTTTTATATTGCTAGTGACAGTTTTTTGCTGGGATTTCGAAGCACTTTTGCATCCTGATTACGTCTTACACTGCCACACATGTAAGACACAGCAAGATTAAAGCAACCTTTGTGTTGTATGAATCATAAGATCATTAAAATGGATGTTTTAAATTGTGGCAATGCCATAAACCCAACAATGACGCAGGTTGAGGTTATTGAAACATTTCCTTAAGGCATCTAAGGGCCATTATCTCTCATTCAATCACTCTTTAGAATGTGTACTTTGAGTCAAAACTGTAATATTTTGCCTCAAGAAAATGGTCCGCTTGGAAAGCTCTCCTGTCCAAACAAATACTTAAATAAGAAATAAGGGGCCACAATAGTCTGCATGTTGGTATATGTAGCCATCATTCCTCAATGCCTCGCTCTCCTAGTCATATTCATATATAGAAAAGCATTCACACCAATTGTGTTTTGTTTTCTTCATCATGTGATCTTTTGGCTAAGTGCAACAAAATAGAGTACGTTTTTAACACAGCTCCATAGAATGGCAATGCAATGTAATATTGCATATTTTGGTATATGCATACTAGTGATAGCAAAACACCAGTACTGCAATTGTACATATCTGGCAATGGTACTCTGTGTATTATTTGAATTAAATTACTACATAAGGCTACCAGAAGTTATGCATTCAAATCTTATTTGTGAGAAAAAAAAGGGAATGGCATTTTGTTTGTACCATATAGGAGATGAAGATAGACATTTTTTCAGTTTCAGGATATTTTTAACATTTTAGCCTCAACAGAAACTACTAGCAGTAAATGTGGAATGCACCGCTGGTGAATTTTCAGGCATTCATGCCAAATGTGATTTAAATCTTTTATTTTACTTCAACAGCGCATGAGAAACATTATACCTTTTAAATTCTTGATATAAAATCAACATAAGATAAAAGTGTACAGATGTTGCTGCAGTTCATGGAGTTCTTTTTTTTGTGTGAAGCCATTTCCCTCATTTTTTGTAGTCAAAACAATTATACCTTCAATTGTTTCTCTTTCATGCTAATGAGTAAGAAAATGCTCTTGAAATTGTGATTTCCATGAGCTTGCTTCTCAAGGCAGAAGTACTTCAATTTGGATTGCCTCTCTAAAATGCCCAGCTGGAAGCTGTAAAGTCGAGCATTGATCCGGATGCGAAATATGTATGTCAATATCAACTGTGCTGCTTATGCAAAGGATTGTATGAGACAGACGGAAGGGATATAGAAACACATGGTTGCTTGGGAAAAACAAACCAAGCGTGGATTAGGGATTCTAATTAAATTGACTTTTTCAGCGTTGTGCTGAATGTCTTTTGCACAGGCAGTCAAGGTGTCACTTCTGTATGAACTTTTTCTGATAAAAAAAAAACACATTTTCAGTTCCTCTGGAAAAAAATAACATTCTTCAACAGGGGAATAGCAGCACATAAAAGGGGGCAAACGGGTGTGAGGCCCATTGAATTCATTATTACCTCTGACATATGCTGCTATCACTAATTTTACAAAAACAAAACTCACATTAGCAATGGGTCACCAAGTAAACAATGCCATGATGACACACACATTGTGATTAAAGGTTCTTGGACATCAATGTGACTATTTAAGTTACTATTAGTTGCAACAGATATGGGATTCAGACTACTGCCTACTATTGCCTAACAAAAACATGCACAAGTGACAGTTTTCCATCCTTCCAATCTCATCTCGCCCATCCTAAAAAAAATCTGTCTCTGAACCAAAGAGCCTAGCATAAAGAAAACGACATGTTTTCAAATATTATGTCAAAGCAAAAGGCTGGCTCGCTCTAAACTTTGTGATAAATCAAACAAGAAATGACAGCTGCCTAAAAAGACATAAGGCAGCACTGCCTCGGGCGCAATATCTTCACATTCAATAAGGAATCAAATCTTTGGTTTGTCCTCAGAAACCTTCTGAGATAGGCCAAGGGAATGGAGGAAATGGGTGATGGCAAGGTAAAAAATGAGTGTGCGTCAATTCCTAATGACCCGTGATGGGGAGAAATGTCTAAATTAATATAAAGAACCCATTTAGTAATCAGAGTCCTCTCTTTAGTCACTCTTTTATTCATTTGCCTCTTGAGAGAAATAAGTGCTGCTGCAGAAGCGAAAGCAGTGGAGTGAGTCAGAGGGATCCTCTGGCTGGCTGACTAATGCATACAGGTCAGCAGGAGCTGACAGCGCTCTGGCAGGCGCCGCGGTCCAAGCAGACGCGAAGGTGTGTTCACTTCAGTGTCTGCCTGTGCTCGAGGGAGACAGCTGGGCAATTAAACGCTCCCATGTGGGTGAATGTGTGCGTGGTGTGCAAGCATCTGTGCAATGAAGAAGGCTAAACTCTTAGGCTGCGCTTCCATGGCGAAACGTTATTAACTTCCTGCTGCAAAATGCATGAGGAATAAGTTCAGTGCAGCTTAAAGTTGACGAAAAAAAACAATTTAAAAAGAATCAAAGTTTTGTCGAGTGGATAATACAAACAAATTCAATCGGAAACGATACAATTTATAAAGTTGCATTGGTGAGCCAATGCTGGGGGGCTGGTGCACTATCTCCCGGAAAGACCATCCTTTATTTGGTGTTGTTTAAGGGTGAGTAGAAATGAAAAATGGTGGTGGGAGTGCAGATACTAGAAAAGTAAAACAACTTTTAAGTCCAAGGGAATTTGTTTTCATGAGCACATTTTCTCAGAAGAATTACAGGTATGGTTGGTATATTTACAATATTTTCTATTCAAGTCCCTCCTGAAGTCTATGACTTTTCCTCTTACATTTTCATGCGCTACTGCACATAGCTACTGGATTCTTGCAGCTCCATAGCCAGTCTTCCTGATATTTATTAAATTGCTCCAACAGAGTAATTTTCTTCTTAGTCAGGAACTGTTGCATGCTCACAGAAGTAGCAGCTGTGTTGTTAGTGAAGCAACCACATGTTGTCTTGTCCCATTTTGTTCCTCTCTGAACACAGTGAACAGCTAAACACCAAAGGAATTCTTTGAGACATGCTGGTTGACAGACTGGCCCACAATTACTTAATTAGCTTTTGCAAAACCACTCCTGAAATCTATCTGAAATACAGCTGGGTTCAAAATGATACCCACTGCAATTATGCATAAAATTAAAAACTTTTTAGTTTATTAAGAACACTGCTACTAATATTTTGAAAGCAACTATTCTTGTGTTTTCAGTGTTAGGTTTGTGAACATACTGGATAATATTTTATTGTCATTTTATGACATATAGTTAAGGTTTATTATGTTCAGCCACCTGGGATCAATTTGAAAAATTTGAGAGCTTAAATATGCGGTTATTGCATCGCAAACATTTTCGTCACAGCAATGTTACACATTGCAACAGGGGCAAACTTTGTTTACAGCCTGTACTATAGAAGCAACAAATTGGGTTGGAATCACTGTACACTTTCCCTAGACAGGATGGAAAATGTGCTTGCTTGGAAAAAGAAACATCTAAATTATTTTGGGGCTGTCTATTTCAACAGCTTTGGGACCAGGTGCCCAATCATCAGTGCAACCAACAGCTTTTACACATCCAACAACCAGATCCATGAATAATTTACCACTATCATCCACAATTTGAAGTTAGTGTCAATTTCCAAGATCCACAAGGAAGAGGTAAAAAAAAAGTGTATCCTTAAACAAAAGCTCCTTGTTACATAATTTTTCAAATTACTAAATGCAAACTCGATTATTTGTAGTCTTTGAATTACATATATTCCACACGATGAAGATATATCAAAACTACCTTGTCGAAGAAATTGATGTTACATTTGCATTGGTAGTCTGAACAATCCTAAAAATAACCATAGTGCTTTTGTTTTAGAGTTCATTAGATTGTGAAAGTTTGCCTAATGAATATGCCCACACATTTAATTCCTCTCCACTTAAAACTTTATAGTTATGCAAACTGACAATGGTAATATAATGTAGACAGATGACAAGAGCCTACAAATGGCTGTGGCAATGCCACATATTAATAGCATAATAAAACAACATTTTAAAAACAGTGACAGACACACAGAATTGGTGGACAGCCAATCACAAGCTTGCCTACCATGCCTGTTTTGGGGATGTGGGAGGAAACTCGAGTGCCCGGAGAAAACTTACGCAAGCCCAGGTAGAAAATGCAAAATCTATACAGTGGGGAACCACCTGGGATCAAACCTATGACCCCGAAACCGTGACGCCAACGCGCTAACCACTGATCCACCATTGCATTTATCTTTCCGTAATCTCAAGAGGCAAAAACAACATTTGCTTTGTTCTGTCAAACTGAGGCAGCAACTCGGGACACATTGCCACAATGAGGCTGCCTTCTGCCCGGCAGACTTTTTTCTTTGCGAGTGAGGCTTCCAAACTGTTTGCTACACTGTTTACTAATCTTCCATGCAAATACTTACTACTTCTATGTTGCGACAATAGGCACACTAATCTGTGGATCATAAATCATGGTATGATATATTATTACTCATGGACCAACAGAAACCGGCACGCCTGTTAGATATACATCCTAATACTTTGATGTGGATTGTAGCAACAAGCAGAGAGCAAGGGTTTTTTTATTAGTTTTTTTAGATGTAACTTTTAGAGAGTAATTACGGTGATTCAGGTTGTAATAAAGGTGACTGTTTGGCCATCCATCATTAAGAGCCATAGGTACTTTAAGCTTTGGCTTTGTGCCACACAAATCCACATGGACCTCTTGATGAACTGTGTTACAGTCAACAATTGCAGTACAACCTTTATTTAGTGCTGTAAATTTGGTATGCTTTGTTTTACCGAGGATCAGATTTGTTCCCAAGAAATGTAAGCTGTGCTAGTGATTATGCAAATACGTGTATTTTTCTGAGGGAAAAGAATCATATATAAGGTATGTGCATAAATATGCCTTGATTAGAGTGTGCAACTCTCTTGACAGACGCATGGCCTTGTGTTGCTTGCATGCCTACCCATATAAGAGTAATACATGTGTGCCGCCTACATAGGAACTTCAGAGTCACCTTGCTCACTAATGTCATAAGAGCCCAGTATGTAAGGGTACACTTTTTAATTATTTAATTGTAGGTGGCAAATGGACGCTTGCCAAATTTGAAACAACACACTATACACATTATCAAGGTGAGCTGCACATTGCACTCTCTCTCTCTTAAAAGATGGTAGAATTGTTTTCCATTTGGAATATTTCCCCCAATGAGTCTTATTTTCTACCGTGCTTCATTTACTTTCCTGCGTAAAACACTCTCATATCATTGCTCCCTATATCCTGAACACTATTGCCTGCTTTGTTGCTCTTTAGTTCTCACTTGTTATGCTCAAATTCTTGCAATTACTACCTCCTCAGTCTGATATTACACAATACACTTTGAGTTCAGTTCTTTGTCTATTTTAGTAGCTGATCCTTAAAGTGTTGAACCCATGGATTGCAAGTATTTGCTCATACTGAACCCCTTGTTAGTTCACTTGGTTCTCTCTCACTTCAAACTACTGTATATCATAGATTTAACCGTGATGTGATAGTGAGTGGAATTTACCTTTGCATGTCGGAATAGTGCCGCACCACGTGCCATTTTTGGTGCAGGTCCTGGTGACATTGTGTTCCCCTCCAATAATGACAAAGCCCGGCTGGCACATAAAGGTTACATTGTGGCCCACAGTGGTTTCATCCCCGAATCTAAGTCCGTTTGCTGGGGTTCCGGGGTCGCCACAGGTGATGACTGTCATGGGGGATAAAAGATGGAAAAATGAGCAATGTGAAATGAAGAACATTAAAATGTTGTTCACAAAACACCATAACAGCTGATCATTGTTGGTAACAATTCCATTTTATCAATGTGGGGTCCCTCCTGAAACAAATACCATTAGGCATTCACTTATATTCTTTCTCTTGGACTTCACAGAGCAATCTGAAGTTGTAAAAACAAGGGAGGGCAACTTTTCCTACCAATTTATCGTTAGTCTCCCAATCTCACTGTCTCTTAGTCCCACATAAAAGAATAATAGTCTCACATGCACTTTTATTTATAAAGTTTGTGGGGTTCAACGATCCACTAGTGTGCCATAAAGAAGCTGTTATAGACACAGGTATACACGCATACACGCACACACACACGCACGCACACAGACGCATACACCTAGACAAACATCTGAGCTTCAGGATTGTGGCTTTGATGAAAGAATATACAGCATAACATTTAATATAAATGGGAAATTTCAACACCTGCCTTTGTAAAAGCTACTTGCGACGATAATAAAACACAAGCACAGTACTGTGTTATCCATTGCAATGCCAAGGACCGACCTCATTCCATCTGAGGGTTATGAAAGATGCTAACATATGTTAAATTGGATTTAGCAGCACCTATTTCACCTTTCAGCCTTCATCTGTACTCATTTATTAAAGCTCTTGTCTGGCTTTTTCACCCTGAGGTTTGATGCATATGGTTGTCCTTGTGGAAACCTCTGACACAATATTAATTAATGTTTGAAAACAACTTTTAATAATAAATTATTCATCATAAGTTCCCCCATCTATGTTGGATGAGATATAATTCAATGTCTGTCTTTGAACACTGCATCAGTACATCTTTCATACAGTAATAAACATATATGCTTTTTAAATTAAAGAACAAAACACAGATATAATGGAAAAAAAATAGGCAAAACATAAATTGAATAAAAAAAGCTGAACTCTTTATAGAGGATGTTTTGATCATGAAGGTTCTCTTTGACTTCTTGTTATCCAAATTTATCAGGCATCAACTAGAATATTACAATGAAATCAAAGCCTTCCATGGACACTTTGTTTAGATTGAAACCTACATTTTCTACTAAAAGAATAGATAATATAAAATGAGTGAATGTAGTGTCAGTACAAGAATAGATAATTAATTAATGAAGGCGGCATCTAATCTCATCCTTTAACCTCAAACAGAAAATAAACCTAAATGACTGCAAAGAGACAAAAATCAACAGAACTCTTAACTAGACAGCCTAGTGTAATAATTAGGCATATACTATTTATTTTGAAAAACACTTCATGACATAACTTCACAGTTCACTGAGCTTGTCTCTTTTCTAGCACACTCCAGCTAATTCACTAATTCCTTAATATGCTATGCAAATTTAATTTGTCAGCCACCAACAGTTTAAAGCAACATTTACTAACCAGAAGCCAAAACCTACCACTTTTTACAACTCCTACTCAAAGCGAAAGTTGTAAACTAAATTAGAGTTGTAATATGTGAGCGAGGTGATCTGAGCCGACTTTGGTGAAAGATGAGTTTTATCGTTTAGGGCAGTTTCAGACAAACAAACATTTGTACTCACATCCATGTCTGTGGAAAATGCGGTTTCAAAATGTTCCACCTTAAAGGCATGCAAAGCGATTTGACACATCACTGGGAATTTGAACCAGCAAAACTCTACCTCCGAGCCACTTCACCCATACATTTAAAACCGAAAAATTCATTTTGAAAGGGGTAAAAGGGTCTCAAATAAAAAAAAGTGGTAGGAAAGCAAACAAACTGCGAACAGGGAAGACATTTGAACCCAGACGGTTTAGACTGTGAGACAGGCTTAGTGTATTACTGCCAAATATAACCCATTGGGGAGGACTGAGAATCCCTGAAAATCTCATGTAGAAATAGTCTCTTGATTAATTGGCAGATTGTAATGGATTTGTTGGTGAAGGAAACAAACAATAAATGTGTATGATTAGGAGAGATGCAGGGGTAACAGTGAGGCTATGTGGAGAAGAAATACTGAGGGTGGAGCACTTTAAATACAGTCCAGGCAACACTCCATATTTACTTATAGTTTGTTATGTAATAGAGTTTCTGCGAATATGAACAGAATGATTTATAAAACAAAAGGAGACAACGGGAAGCTGGGCTGGAGATTGCGGAAATGAAAATGTTGGGGATTTCTCTAGGAGTGATTAGTCAGGGCGAGAATCTGCCTGCTTGTCAGGGCGAGAATCATGGCAAAATGTTTTTGGGAAAAGACATGTCCAGTAGTTACATAAACAGGACATTGCAAGATGGATGGTGGGGAATAAGTGAAGATCTTAACGCGCGCTAATATAATAAGTTTGTGGGGGCATTAGGGAAGTCTCCTTCCAGGAGAAGGGAGAAGATAGGAAGATAGGCATGAAGGAGAAAATATAAAGCTCTGTGACAAGCTAGTAGCGAGTACAATATTGGATCATTTTACGAAGTTTTCATAAAAAATAATGACTCCTTAAACAAGTCAAAGAAACAATTCCGGTACCTGAATTGCTGATGTAACTGCAGTGAAGACTGAACTAATATGTGAATGCTGGTAAGAATAGTTCTAAGCAGTTTGGCGATAATTAGGACTCGACACTATTTCTGCATGCTTGAAGACGATTAATCAATATGTGTAACTAACAAAAGACAAAATAACGAAAGAATATTTTGGATTTCTGGAGGCATGCGCTGCAAAATGTATTTGATAGTATTGTATTGTATTTGATGATATCATTAATTTGCCTTACTGGCATAATATTGCAACGGCTCATTTGCAGGGATATAAACAATAAAAAGAAGCTTGACAGTTCATGGAAGATTTAATAGATTTATGTGCTACTTTAAATCTTAGGTGCCTATTGTAATTCCCATCCACTTTTCAAAACTCATCGTGTATAGACAGTATTATGACTGACTGAGGTAATTGTGCAGAACTGACAGTCAGAACTAGGACAATCAGTGTGTGTGTTTGTGTATTTCTGTTTGCTGGAGCCATGCAAATGTCAGAAATTAATTCAAGGAACTCAGTCATGTTTTGGCAAAGAAAGTATAATATATTGAGCAATTGTAAGCATGCATATAAAAAATTGAGTGATGAGGAGATGAGTTGATGCACGGTTCATTAACTTAAACTGAGCACATTTCACCAGCCAGTCATGGGCATTTATATATTCTTCCACTATCAACAGCAGAAATGGGGTTTTACATGTCACAGTTCTTTCTATGCTCAATATTGTGCTAAAGCTTTGGAAACATTTAATGGGAATTAAACAACAGGAGGTGCGGAAAATACTCACTTGTGCAGTTTGGAGCCATTCCAGACCACGTGCCATTGGCCAGACATTGACGTGTGGGCAAGCCGGAGATGAAATAGGCTTCCATACAAGAATAAACAATGTGATGGGAGAAGGTTGTACCATCCACACGGGAAATACGGCCATGAGCAGGTGTTCCTGGGTTTCCACACTGCACAGCTGCATTAAAGATGAAGCAAAAGACGCAGTAAGATCAGAGGTGAACAATCATAGCTGAATTCATAATTTCCCATATCTTGAATTCACACCACGATGTTTTGGGAACCTCTTGAGTGTCTGGGAAATAAATTGTGGTGGTCTCCAGGTGTTTGAAGAGCTTTGAAAAAAAAATCGCTTTTTACATTACATCAATATTAACATTTATTTATGAGATGATTGATCTCTTGTTTGTACCCAGTGGAGTGTTCTTTTTAAAGTCTTATCTGTGCTCACTTAGAAAAAGTTGGAAATGAGCAACTTGAGCTCATTGGCTTGTTGGCCCATTATGGCCATTTGCCTCAAATAAGCGGATGCAGGAAAGCCTTGTTTTTCTTTTAAGAGGCTGTGAACCAGCAAAGAACCTTTAATCCATCGTGTCACAGCTTTATTTGGGAATACTAATGAGCAGAGCAGGAGCAGTGCCGAGCATATACTCATCACTCCACAGATTGGGCTTCTCAGCACAGGAGAAAAACAAATGCTATTTTTTTAAACAAATATATTTTAATTGTTTTAGTGCTAATAATGTTTGCTTTTTTTTTTACAAGTGGCAAAAACAACAACAACAATAACAGTGTATGACCATTATCATCTAGTAGGTCAGGCGTGCTCAATACGTCGATTGCGATCTATTAATATATCACCAATCTATTATACGTAGATCAAACGACAATAAGATTTGATCTAGTCTGTTAGTTTCCTTAATTAGGCTAATATGAATTTGGATTGTCTGCAACCAATCAGGCCAAAGGATAAAGCCACTCTTATGAGCGGGCTCGTGGAACCACAATCATAACGGGGCAGGCTGCGGTGGATGCCTTTGAGTCCTGTTGGCCATGCTGCGAAAACGTACTCTCTTGCAACTCAACATAAAACAATGCATTTTTTTCTTTTTTGAATATCTTTTAACACCTCACAATGCACTGAATCCACAATACGTGGACTGCAAAATTTCAAGGGATGCAAGGTATATCAACATACATAACTGCTGAGCTTTGTCGGTGGCCTGGAAAAAACGGTAGACTGCGGTAGGTTGGGGCCTTGAAAAGTTGATCTTGGAGCAAAAACATTTGTCCATCCCTGATCTAGGTGCTATTTCATGAGCAGGCAAACATTTCAAATAATCTAAAGTCACTTAAACTCTTGGAGACAACAGTCGTTAATAAAACTATATTCTTACTAGATCAACAACATAAACCCAGTGAATACATGGATAATGCCAGTGTGGTCTGCCTTCATTGTCCCTTTTTCATCATCTAAATTACCGATATACAATGCCAAACCAGCCTAGAATCAAATTGGACTTTTTTCCAAAGTTCAACAGTAAAAACTAATAACAAAATCTATTCAACTTTCCAACTTAAGGTGCAGCTCGGACAGCCTTTTAGGGAAAAATAAAACTAGTAGAATGCTGGTAACATATTAGAATTTTAAGACAGTGCCTGGGAGACACTGATTGCTTCCCCCTCCTTTAGATAAAGTCTAATTATAAAACTGATTTGCCTTCTCAATCAGCTAATTGCCTGGAAAATGTGAAATAGTGATTTATAGAGGAAACAAACATGTTGTGTCGACTGTGGAGATTTGACAATTAGCACATATGCTCAAGCACACGCTCATGGATGTGCCAATACATCACTCACATGCCACCAGGTGCTACAATGCTCATTAGAAACACACACACTTACACGCGTGAAGACAATTTTGGAATACAGCTAATAGCCGGGGAGAGAGGAAACAATAGACATGATACAAGAGCCAGCCAGACAATAAGATTAAGGAAGAGGGATATCTAAGAAAAAGTGGGCAAAAAGGCTGACTGGAGGAAATGAGCGATGGAGCGAGACAGAAAAAATAGAGAGATTGAATCAAAAACAGACATCTCGAAAGGAGTTCAGAGGGTCTGGTGCATTGGTCTGTCATATTAGAAATGACACTGGTGCTACGCCGAGTTGGACAACAGTAGGGGAGAGGAGAGAAAAGGACTTGAAAATGTGCCTCAATTTTCAGTCGAAGCCCTGGAGGTTACTTGGCAAGATCAAAAACTGGGATTCTACCAGCTAAAGTCTTTACAGCATGCAAGTCATGTACATTTTTGCCTGCAGGAAGCATATAAATTGCATAAAGTGATAACTAGAGCTTGATATTTTGGGGAATTTTAGTAACTCCAGGCCCTTTTTTTTTTTTAAATTATTTTTTTTAAATGCACACATCTTTTTATCCCACGAACTGTATTTACCATTTGGGGCCCTATTATATGCTTTGGCACAAATTGGGACATCAGTGAATGTTCTTTCCAGCACAGCCCATGTAGCAAGTGTTTTGGAATTTGGTAGCTTGGCTTCCACTAATACAGGCATGTAGGCAGTTTCATTATTAAATATAAGTGAACAGCATCAATGAAACCTCCAAATTATTAAATAGATCAATTAATTTAGCTCATAATTCATATTTCCATCTTTATTATATTTTTTAAATCATTCCCCAGACCAGGGTACATTTGGTAGTGGAGGCGGCAGTGATTGGAGTGCTGATTTAACAGTTCAATTCTGCTTTGGTAAATTTCAAATCCTAACCAGATAATTAGTTCTCCTTAAAAAGTGTGCATCATTTCGACCATCCCTGAACAAACCATTTTCAGCCCATCGGGAACTACGGCAACTAACGCGCCATTGTTGGAAAGAATATAAAGAAACCAGCTTACTGGTCCGAGAGTTGGCAGTATTCACGAGGATTACGTTCACCCTGCCTATTTCTGAAGCCCCCAAAAAATGGGCAAACACAAAAAACACAAAAACATCCAATCACTTTAAATAGATTTGAACTAGTTGACATTTAGATGGTGTAAGAAAACAGGGCCCATACATGTAATGTACCATTCCCTGAGCGGGTGGAAATGTGTAAACTGTATAGCATTTTTCCTCCTAGGCTCTTTCACAAACAGCCTATTGCAAACATAACATGAGAGAGTTATTGTGAGCGTTCCCTTACCTTTGCAGAAAGGCTGTCTGCCTGACCATGTCCCGTTGGGAAAGCATATCCTCTCTGCTGAGCCATACAGCGTATGTCCCACTGCGCAGGTGAATCGCACCTTGCTTCGCACTTTGAAGTTCCCTGCCTCCCTGCTGGCGTGTGCAGGCGTGCCAGGATCCCCACAGGTGCCCACAGTGTTGCCTGCAGTGAAAGATAACCACACAGAGCGTCATAAAAGCGGAAATCACAAATTGATGTCTCTTCAGATGGGTAAATGCTCCCACAGATGGACTCTTTTGCTCTGTACCACTGTCAATACAGTGTTGCTGTCTGTTGAGCAGCATAGGAACAGCGAATGAAAAAGACTGTGAGATTATACATCTTGTGAGCTGTCCAGAAGGCTGCAATAAAACACAACACACTCCAATGAGCACTTGTCACCAAGCCAAAAACCTGTACTACTAATACATTTTAGTGCTTCAGCACTGGTCGCTCTTGATCTATAAAGACGGCCAGACAGATATAAGTGGCAACCAAATGCGGTTGTAAAGAATACGCATTATTTCCCCATCTTTCTTTGATATCGAAAGCCTGGTTTAATGGTACTGTTACAAATGATCTCTCTCGTCACTGTCAGGATGGAACATACAATATTGTGAGCAAAGGATAAGTGAAGTCAAAAAGATGAAAGGAAATCTTGTCTAAAGTATGTAATATATACATACTAGAAATTATACAAACAGGTAAAATAAGATATAGGACAAGAATAAAAATAAAATAAAAAACTAGAAATTCAGGGAATGTGTTTAAGATAGGCATATTCAAATTGCCGAATAACCCAAGATCAAATTCAGCTGATTAAGAAGGATTTTCCTTCATTGTATAGCTGGTTTTGGAAATTAGCAAACTGGGAAGGTTTGCGAGAAAAATATATATACAGAGGTCGTTTACACTTTTTAAAAAAACGAAGACCACACGCACAATCCGGCAGCAACAATTCATTAGTTTCACCAGTGAAAGCTGAACATTTTGAAATAGTAGTATAAGCTGAAAAGTATGACCTCTAAGGTGTGTTTTGCAAAACAAAATAAAAAATGGTTTTACATTACTAATTATATTTCCAGTTTTGTTTCTATTAGGGCTTTGTCCAGTTGTTAAAGAAAAGGTCACATGTATGTTTTCTTTTTTTCAGCCATAGAAATGTTAATGTCATTGCTCTACATTGTGCTGTAGAAAGTTGGAGAAAGAGCATGAAACCTGAAGAATAGCTTTTTTTTGGTGAAATGAAGTTAAGAGTTGAACTGTGTGATAGTAGTGTGCTCTCTCTGAATGGTTTGTATAAAACACACACACATTTCTTTTTTTTAAATTAAGGTATCAAATGAAATATCATCACATTAGTTTAGTTCACTGTTTAGGTAAGTTCAGCTGCAAATGCACCAAACACAAGTATAACTGTAAATGATAGATTCAATGTTTTTGTGTCTAAAAAGTAACAATGAAGTGCAGAATATAAAAGAAATAAGAGTTGGTCTTTGAATGCACTATACCTTGGTACACGGGCATATGACAGTCTAGAAAGGAATACAAACTATATGACCTGAATGACTAATTTATGAAAGGTCGGTTATACAAATACATTGAACAATTTTTATAAATAATGGTGTAAGGTCGGCAGTTCCTGCTTTTGGTGTTGTATTAAACATGAGTGCATAATGAAGCTAACAATAAACACAGATTTCACATCTTTTGCTGGTGCGGAAAAACGTGGAATTAAAAATCATACAAAAGAGACAAGCAAATGCGGTATATCTGGCTGAGCAGGGGAAAAAACAGAAGCGATGAAGGGAGAAAAATGGATAAGATGTTCAAATACTATATGCACAATAAGATTTACTTGGCATACAGAGTGAGAATCAGAATGCTGAGTTCAGTGTGGCTCGGTACATGAGGGATGTGCTACTTATTGGCTTTGGAATTCTGTTCCTTGAGCTGTGCATCATTTCGTCTCGTGCTGACTGCTTGCTCTATGACTACAGAGCAGCAAGCAGCTGTGCTCATAGTCACCGTGTTGACAAAGTTTAACTGCGCAAAGCCCGTATCTTCTATGCACATCACGATGCTCCGAAGCACGCAAGTGGATTTGTCACGTCAGCTCGAGATGATAAGCTTGTGTTTTGCTAGGGTGAGCTTTGATCATGAGCTAACATGTGTTTCCTTTATTCTGCAACCGAATACGTCTGTACAGAGTGCTCTTGAGTTCTTTCTCCATTTGAGCGTACATTGCAAAGATAGGCATACGCCAAAGTGCCTGCCCCCAGTCAAGCAGCATGTGAGCCGTGCATCGTCATTTGCGTGTTTGTGTGTGTGTGACCTAAAGCATCTGCCAGGACTTAATGAGACTCCTTCGTTTAGGTGAGGCAGACCGGCAACACATGCACTGTGACAGCTATAATCTTACTAATTGGGGAGGATTTACTTTGCATTTGACGTCTTGTCCATTCAACCTCTGTAAGGAAATTATAGGCCTGAAAATTAAGCCGTGCACCCGATGAGTGCAAGAGACGAATGACTTGGCAAGCCATATTTAACCCCCTATACAAGAGAAATGTGAGGAGTTCAACCAGGGACATCTGGATAGACAGACAGACAAGGATACAGATCAATACATATAGATAAATGGAGACGAGGAGAGGAACTGGGAATGAAACGGAAATGCTGAGAAAACAGCTAATGTAGCTCCTGGTGATATGTGATGCAATGTTTTCGTCTACAATGGATAAAGCCATATCTAACGCATTCCTGCAGTGCAAATATTCTACAGTTTTGTAAAATTAAAGTGAAAAAATATTGACAGTGAACATTTTTTTCAATGATCAATGAGATACAATTCACAATATAAGCATGATACAAGGAAGGGATTAAACCGTTTGAACTAGGTTTATAGTTCCAGAAAATGAACTATTTTAGAGTTTTTTTCCCTCACCACTATGTTACTTTGAGCTTGTTAATATTTTTTTTCCTAGCAAGTGCTACTGTGAAATTCAGTTTTTGTTTTTTTTAATTTTTCGCATGTTTAGTATTGAGTTTTGCATTGATTCAATGGACATCTGTTTTAGTTAACTTGTAGTTACCATTTCTGCTCTTATGTTTAATGAAACCTGTAAATTGATCTGTTTGTTTGCTTTGGGCTCCAATTATATATATTTTTTGGCTGCCCAACAAAATGTGAATTCCTTGTTGAACAGTTCACAATCAGCCTATCTAACATAAAATAGCCCAGAAATAGCCACCATTTCCGCACATTCATATAATTGTTAATGGAGTCTATTAGCGAAAATTTGTTAATTAAGAAAAAAACAAGTGGGAACTACACTGATATGCATTTTGAACATCTACATAATACAATGTAATGTTTAATGCAGAACTGCAATTGTTTTGGGGATGGGTGATAAAAGGCAACTAATGACTCCTGCAGATAGGGATCAGAAACTACAACAGATGTATAATTAGCATGCATTTAAAATGTAAACCACCCCCCAAAAATCTTGAATGAACCCTCATAATGGAGCGGCATACACGTTAATTTCCGCCCAAAATATGCAAATATATATAAAAAAACAAAAAAATGTGACATGTAAATCAATAATTTGACTAGTAACATCACAGTAAAAGTATCGGAGTTAAAAAAAAGTGTGTTGTCTCACAAATTTAGTCTACAAGATGTTGACATTGAAAAACACTTTGTAAATAATATTTACCACAATACAAATATTTTCCTTTGCTCAGTGAATTATTAATAATTAATTATGATTAAATACTCCAGACATTAACTCAAGTAAAACTTGTATCCATTAAATCCAAAACAACCTTTTCCTCTCAGTAATAAAATGGCTTTTAAAATATTTATTTAAAAAAAACAAGATACAATTATCTTACTTTCGTGTGATTAAATATTAGAGGCGTCAAAGTTAATGTACTGAATCTAATGTGGTAATTTTTTGCTGCTGTTGTCCAAGCTGGCGACACACCGTAATGAAAGCAGGAAATGAAGCGAAAAGAAATTATACAAACTTGTACCACTTCCTAGGAGGTTAATTTGTCATGACAACAGGGTGCTAATCAAATAATAAAAATAACATACTGTATCATCTAATTGGCTTCTATGACTAAGGGATTAGGAAACATTTATAATTAGCACACAAAAACAAACAATCATGCACAGAAACAAATAAGAGATGATGACTAATTAAACATTTCTTGGTTTATTCGCCTAGATAATGCCAAGTAGATTCATGCATTTCCTATTACCAGTGTTACTCACCAACTTCTCCTGTGTCAAGACACTGAGTCACAAAACAATAATGTCAAGGGTGGAATTCACACTGTCACATGAAGAAGAAAGCACTGGCAAGTGAGCTAGCTTGCACAAACATTAATCCTGGATTGGTGACCAGAACAAAATAAGTAGGCATTTGGAGGAAGGAGAAACATTTTAAATGCTAAGAAGAGAAGAGTGATGGGGGAGGGTGGATTCTGACAGTCTTAGTTATTTATTTTATTTATATATGGATTTTTTAAAAACATTTTTAACGGTCTGCTATCAGATAGATTAGGATATGATCTCCTATTTTGTTATTGTTTGGTGCAGGAATCAACATTTGCTTTTCCACGGTGGGGTCATCAAAGCACATGCCCAACCCTCTCCCAATTTTTGTTTTCTGCAGACACATCAAATAGTAAATAGTCTACGAGAGCTAAAGTGGGAAATGCTGATACGTTTTAGGTCCATTGGGACCCTGTGGACAGTAATGTGCCAATTTTTTTCACAATGGCGCTGTTTCAAAAATCTGTAAAAATCTCCACAGGGGAATAGTTTGGGCTGATAAATGTGCTCAGTCAGCTGTTAGCAATTCTAGACCTTGATTTATCTGAACTTTACACTTTGCATTGTCCAAATGTCTTTTGGGGTAATAAATGGCTTATAACTGTGCGATAGTCCATTATACATTTTAACCTTTTTCAGTCACTTCCCAAGCAAAATGTAATATTTCTAGTTGGTGTACAATCTGTAAAATAGTAGAAGATTTCTAGCTACAGGGTTCTACCTAAAATGTTGAATGTTATTTACATTATGTTTTTTTAGACAGGAGGGAATAATTATGTATTGGTCACATTATTTTATAGGTGCACTCACTTAACAGTTTTAACCTGTAGGCTTTTTTAAAATTAATTATAACAGTGGACACAATTTATTTAAAAATACCCAAAAGATAAAATACCAATGTTGTACAATGTTGTGAATCACATTGAGTGAAACAACACTAGAATTATAGCTCCTACAAACAACTGTGTTCTCATGAGCTCAACTAGCATTGTGGAAAAAAAGTACACGAGTTGTAGGAATCGATTTTAAGACCCAACTTCACTTAGCCAGTAAACATCTAAATGGCTAAAAAATAAGGGAAGGGAGAGAAAGTGTTGTTGTCATATAAATACAAAGTTAAGCTAGTCGGAAACAACTCGAAATGAAGTAGAAAAAAGAAAAAAACGGACTAATATTATTTTCACTCAAGGAGGGGGAAGCGGAGCAATAACAGGAAAATAAAGAAAAGCCATGCTCATCCTTTCCAAACCAATGTGAAATGCAGCGTAACAACATCTTAGGTCGTACAGCACCGCAACAACAAAAACCCGACAATGTCACCAGTCTCTCCAAGCATAAATGTCCCTTCGAAAAATCATCTGCTCTAACAACTTCAACAAAAATGTACAACATGCTGGCTGCCTGGAGATAGTTGACATAACATTTTTGTCACTGTCAGAGGAAGACAAAGAGAAACAAAGACTGTCCAGTCTCATTAATGTGTGCAAATATGCTTGTTTATGCAGTACAATGAGATATAGAGATGTGTGTGTTTGTGTGTGTACCTGAGCAGTGGGGTAGTGGTCCACTCCAATGGCCATTAAGCTGACAGGTGAGTGATGAGTCTCCTATGAGCTGGCGCTCTCCAGAGCAGGAATATTGCACGGTGGAGCCAAAGGTGAACTTCTCTCCAATCATTACTCCGTGTGGAGGACTACCTGGGTGGCCACATTCCACCTCTGGATTACAGAAAGGTGGGCAATCAAAAATAGGAATATCAATGAAAGATCACATGGATGGAGGAATTGGTTTTACATGGCTCGATACCCTTAATAAATAAGAATTAACAAAACCGCTGATGTTGGTATTTTACGCTTGTTAAATCCCTACCAGATTGTTACTGAATAAAAACTTGACTCTGTTTTTTCCTTTATCTGGTGCCACAAGTGTGCTCTGGGTTTAAAAGGCACTGGTAAGATTGTTCTTGACGGGCTGCAGATTTAACAAAAATAATTTTAAAAAAGTTCATGTTTTGATAAAACTAAATAGGCCAACGTAAGTATCTCTTTCTTCATTGAAAAACATTTTTTAAAGATACTCCACTTGGTTAACTAGTTACACATTTGATGTCAGGCATATTAAAATGCAGGGTAACATACATGATGTAGGATATTCAGATCTTGGGTTTTGTGATTAATCCAGAGATCCAAATAAATGGTTGTTTCCCAAGAAACCAATAATAATTTATCACCGTCAACAAAAGTAGTTAGCGTGCAAAAACCTCCTGCATTGTCATTTCATAAAATGAATGATGTATGTCCCAAGTCTAATTCCTGTAAACACTGTGTGCTGTGTATCTCAAAGCAACATTGCAAACTGAAACTCATAACATTTCTTTTTAACTAAGTCTTCTCATTCTGTGAATACATTCCTGTATTCAACTCTTTTTAAAAATAAATAAATAAATAAGGTACCGATGCATTCTGGTAGAGGTTTGTCCCAATGACCAGCTGGTTGGCAGGTGAGCACGGAGGAACCAAACAGGTAATACCCAGGGTTGCAGTCGTAAAACACCACACTGCCAAATGTAAAGTTCCCATGCTCAATCTTGCTTTCACGGATAGAATTGGCAGGAATACCAGGGTCTGTGCAGTTCACCACTGTATGGAACATTGAAAGAAAATGTTTTACAATATATTCATCTTTATTTTATTGAGGAAAATCAATTAACACCCAGACACCCTTTTTTATGTCTAATTATAATAGTCCCGCATATAACCACAGTCTATCATTAAAATAAAAATGACATGACTCGAGACTGACAACTGGGTCTGAGCTATATTAAGCATAGACAAGTAATGGGCAGAGCAGACACTAGTTCCTGAAAACAAAAGAACTGAACACTTCAATTGCCAAAAAATTACAAGCGCACGTTTTCATAGAACCTAAATCTTCAAAACAATACTGCTGACAAAAAATGTTCAGACCCCCAAAAGACAACCAGGGTGAATTTAAGTTCAGCTCAACATCACATTGCATCAATAATGCAAATGCTTTGCATCACTGACTGAGCATGAGTAAATATTGCTTCTTCAAGGCATATTTTGACAAAGTAAGGCCAAATGACACATGAATGTCAGCTAATTTTATGGTTCACCATGTTTTTCTCCATGGACTTATTTACACTCATAACTTTTTTATTTCTTACGTCTGGCAGCCCAGTTGACTAAAATTTAAATAGTTTTGAGCGACAGTACAGGAAAAAGCAGTTCTCAACTCCATTTGGAAAAAAGGAGGATGACATCATATCTTGATAGGTATTGATTAAAAGAATTTTGGTAACTCAGAGCAACACTTCCTGCAAAGTTATATAGCTAGTAGATCCACATCAAAATGCTATATATGTTTCCATGATACAATACAGGGTATTAGAGTTGACTGGACAAATTTAAAGAGTGAGAGAGCGGACGAGATAGAGCAGGGGTGTCCAAACTTTTTGCAAAGAGGGCCAGATTTGGTAAGGTGAAAATGTGTGGGGGCCGACTATTTAGCCTGACATTCTTTGAATGTAGTAGTAGTAACTAACCATGGAAATTTGACCGTTATGGTTTTTTTACGGTGGAACAAACAGAAACAAATAAATCCGTTCCTCTTGTTTGGCCGTTCAGACTCTGGAGGTCCAGAAGCTCTTCACTCACGTTCATGTCATTGTCCACTCCTCTTAAAAAGATCAGTAACTGAGCGGTGTCGGACACATCCGTGCTTTCATCGCACGCTAACGAGAAAAAGTCAAACTCAGTTCCTTTTGCCTCTAACTGTCTCTTAATATCTAATGAAACGTCTTCAATTCTCCGTACCACTGTATTACGAGCCAGGCAAATATTGGCAAACTCTTGCTTCTTCGCGGGACAAATTTTCTCAACCATTTTCATTACACAGTCTTTAATAAATTCACCCTCAGTGAAAGGTTTGCAGTGCTTTGCAATCAGCGTTGCCACGTCGTAGCTTGCCTTTGTGGCATTTTCATTTGACTCACGGACTCTTGTGAAAAAGCTTTGCTGTGCCGTTAAAACAGCTTCCAGTTGCTTCACTTTTTCACCGCGTTTGTTCCCAGTTAGCTTGTCGTAGCTAGCATGTTTCGTCTGGTAGTGCCTCTTGATGTTGAATTCCTTGAAAACAGCCAGTCACTTGGCAAATTAGGCAGACACAGTTGTTTCGTATTTCAGTGAAAAAATACTCAAATTTCCACTTGTCCTGGAAGCGGCGGCCCTCGCGGTCAACTTTCCTTTTTTTGTTTACAGACGCCATGTTAGAAATGTGCTGGGCTGAAACGATCACGCAAGGTCAAGGGTCACGGCGGCCAGAGTGCGGCCACAGGGCTACTGCCATCTTCTGGTGAAATGAAAAATATGAAAAATAGCTTTTTGTACACATGTATTTTATACTGTGGTCAACAGTGCTGGCGGGCCGCATATTATTGATTTCATGATGAAAAAAAAAAAAAAAAAAAAAAAAAAAAAAAAAAAAAAAAAAAACCATTCATGATAGAGGCCGCGGGCCGGTAAAAATTTGTCCACGGGCCGCAATTGGCCCGCGGGCCGGACTTTGGACATGCCTGAGATAGAGAAAACAACTTACTGTATAATATAATTCATTGAATTCCCACATATACCTAAATAACTGCACTTGCACTTACATAGTTTTATGGAAATTGTCATGCGCTACCACTTGATGAGAACAATATTCCTCAACTGTGCACATTTAGGTGGTGAGTAGCCAATCCTTCTACTATTCAGTATCAAAGGAGAATACGCAAAATGTTGTATTAATGATTTGTATGAACATTCACAGTGTTCAACTATATCAGTGGTTTACCTAGCTTTCCACAGATCCACTTTCATTTGTGTAATGTAGCAAAACCAAACCAAGATCTTATTTATATGTGCTGATGCTCACCTCTACATGTGGCAGGCTGCTGGCTCCACTGACGGTTAGCCTGACACTGGGCAGAGGAAGGACCCAATAGGTTGTAGCCTTTATTGCAGGAGAATCGCACCAGATCGTTGTAGTTGTAGCCGTCGCCGCTGGTGCGCCCGTATATGGGGCTGCCGGGGTGGCCACACGTGACAGCTGACGTTGACAAATATCATCCAGCCAGAGGAAAGTAAATGGAGGAATAAAGAGGGTAAGAAGAGGTGTGGTGATGGAGACAATTGGCAAAAAAATTCTCTCCTGTTTTTGTTTTACACTAGAAATCTATTTTTTGTAAGTCATACACATTGTTTGTTTAAGCAAATATTCAAATTGTAAGTACAGTTATTATTTATTATTATATTTATTTTTATTATTTGATGCTATGGGAGATATGCACATAAAACAATGGACCCTGCGGCCTCAAAAAATAAAGTCATTTCAAGACTAGCAAAATGAGTGCAGATAATACTTACAGATACACACTGGTAGTTGTCCAGACCAGTTATGATCCTGCTGGCAGATCCGGACTGATGAGCCAATAAGCCTAAATCCAGAGTTGCATTGGTAAACCACAGTGTCTCGGTAACCAAAGTTCTCTCCGATCACCTGTCCATTCACTATTAGCTCAGGAATGCCACAATGACCAGCTGAAGCACAAAGATGAGAAGAGAAGAAAAGAAAAATGTGTATAAAATGACTCAGACAGGACTGTGACAAAAATGACAAATCCTGCATAATCTGTCACCTTCAAAGAAAATAAATAAGGCACATCTTAAAGATACTGAAAGTAAAAGCATACGATGAAAAAGAAATGCTATTGTCAATGTCTCTAAGGATGCAAACAGTTGAAGGACATGTTTCTTTGATTTAGAACTGTGCTCAATTAAATGATGTTGATTTGCCACTTGCTGTCCAGAACTAGAGCAAAGTGGACATATTGCTAAATCATTTGCAAACATCAGCCACAAGCATTTGGCAAGTGAACTAATAAACACTCATCCACTGGTTCCCCAGCTGTTTCTATCTCATTTTGGCTGACTATTAAGCCCCAGCTGCTTTTGGCCCAAAATTTAACTTTGGTTTTGAAGTTTGTCAGAACAATTGCCTGGAATAGACTACAAGACAAATTCTGTCACACATGGTGGCGCTATGTAAGACTACTACTCCCCCAATTTGGTCTCAGTCAGAGGACTGGCCAACAATGGACAACATTTGACCTTATCCACTGCTTTACCCATAGTTGGTATAATCAAGCATACAAGGAACGAGAGACTAGAAAAAGTGTCGACGCTTGACAACAAAACAACATACTGCAAATTTGCACTGTGGCAGTATTATGTGTTGGCGATAAAATAATATAAAACACCTTTGGTGTTGGTACCGGGTTTTCCTGAAATGGTGGTTTGGGATAATCATTCTCCAAGAAGAGGTTGATGCAATACTTACTAGCACTCAATCAACACAGTCACGTGGCTCGCTACTGAGATACCAAACAATGTCGTTGAGGGCTTTTATAAGTCCAACTGCTTTTTAAAAAAATATTTTGTTCCACTCATCCGACTTTCTATTATAAGCATGAATAACTTTAACAGTGGCGAAAAAGATAGGCAAGGTTAATCAGGAATTGATTACGGTCAGATTACAGTTTTTGGGTGAAAAGACAAGCCACACAGAAAAAAAAATATTTGGGCACACTCTAGAAAATCGTTTGTTATAGTAAATAAGGTCAGGGGCGAGTATCGTACCAAGGCACTGAGTCTCTGTACCACTCCAAAGTCCAGACAGGAGACATTCTCTAACAGTTGATCCAGTTAAAACATAACCAAGATTGCAGCTGAAAATGGCTGATGCGCCAAAGGTAGTCTGAGTCCCAATTTTCTTTCCATTAGGCGGAATGGGCAGGTCGCCACATGAAACAACTGTAAAAGATAAAATGGGAGAGAGAAAGGACATGGGAGGATTAAATACCAAAAGGATGCAAGGTTGTGTTTTACATGGACAACATTATTGTTGACATGGCTTAATTTCACATGAAAACAATATGATTAAGGTTCTTATTAGGCCTGACCGATGTCCCGTTTGAATCGCAACAATGCGATATGTGTATGCAGTATACTTGCATCACAAGACGTGCGATGTTTTTTTGTTAGAGGTCATTGTTCGCGAGACATACCTGCTCTTTTAATGAGAGAATTGGCTCTCTCTTTCGCTCTCTCTTTCACTCTCTCTCTCTCTTCCTCTCTCCCTCTCTCCCTCTCTGGCTTTAACAACTTCTTATGGCTTCCTTGCGTGACAAAAATGAGTAGACACTTCATGTGCTGAAATTACATGCTTTAGTACGGCACCCATTAGTGGAACGGGACCTGTCTCAGCTGTCTCCCTCCCAACTTGGTGATAAAAACATCAAATTGAATAGGAATTCAATAATATAATAGTACAATCGGGAAATCTAGAAAAGGGCTTTTTTTAAATTCAGATAGTCTTTTGCAGTTTGGAAGATTACATACAAAGAGCCTATTGATACTATTATGTCTACATTATGTATGTTGGAAATATGTCCCCTTCAAAACTTTGCCATTTAGAAAAAAAAACCATTTCATTAGATACTGCTTCACTGTAAAATACAAAGAATGGGGGGAGAGGTGAGGTCTGGTCTGTGTTTCTGTATTTTGTATTGGAGCCACAATTGGGTTATTTTGAGCTATTGTAATTTATGCAAACAGTAAGAGACAAAAGAAAAGGAAAATTGATGTTTCTTTCCATTTACAGATCCCAAGAGTACAAAGAATTTATAGTCATTTTACCAGCTGTCATTCAGGACCTACCTATCTAGTATTCCAGGCAGAGTATAATGATTGTGTTTTAAAACAACAACAAACAAACAAACAAAAACGGATTTTCTTTCTGATATTCTTTAATGAAAAAAAGATATTGATGCCAGGCTTTGGCTCTGTTTTGAAGACCACAAAAGTGAGTCGCTGAATAGTTGATCCAGTAGAATAACACATTGATTCTCAAAGACTAATAAAGAAAAAGATAAAAAAGAAACAGAAGTCAAGCGAGACGCTTGAAGAAGGGTGGATAATAATTTAATAACCCATTCTTTCCATTGCACTTAACATTCAGCATGTAGTGTAGGAGCCTTTCAATGGAATGGTTTTCGAAAGAAATTGTACAGTTCTTTATCTCCTCTAATTATATTATGAAGTATATTTTCTGTAAAAAATAAATAAATAAAATAAAAAAAGTTACTCACTTTTGCACCGAGGCCTTTCATTTCTCCAACTCCAAATCCCATTTGCCAGACACTGCATGTGAGCAGGACCAGCACGGAAGTATCCCGCGTTGCAGGTAAAGATAATCTTGGAACCATATTCATAAGAAGACCCATTGACGATACTCCATTTCCCATGGTCAAGCGAAAATGAGCTGAGACTCGGACACATCATGACTGTGCCAAACCAATCCAAAACAGAAAAAAAGATATTTTCAATATTCATACCATTCATACAATTTCCTTTGTCCTTTCTAAAATTGAAATTTCATAGCTGAACAGGATTTTGTGAGATACATATCCAAAAGAGATTTCAAAGATTAACCTTCTCCTCACAAGTGAACTTGAAATCATTGTTACCCGTTCTTGGAATCTCCCTGCCTCTTCCTCCAGCTGTGTTTATACTCACGGATGCATCCGGGTATCTTGTTGTGGTTGCTCCAGGTACCGTCTGGCTGGCAGACTGTTGTTGTTAGCTCTTTGGAGGAAAGCCGGTAACCACTGTTGCAAAAGTAGGTCACCCGTGTGCCCACGGAATAATCAGCAGCAAGAACACCTCCATTGACTGGCGCACTGGGCACGCCACATGAAACAGCTGCAGGAAGCAAGACGACATTCTTTGAAAGATGTCTATTATGCAGACACTCAGATGAGATGGATTCTGCAGAAAGGAAACTGCCTGGCATGTGTCTCCGCATATAGTACTGTATTTTTCGGACTATAGGTCACACTTTTTTTCACAGTCTGGCTGCACCTGCGACTAATACTTAAATTCAAATTATGGAAAAAAGCAGATAATAAAATGGAGCAGTGGTTCTGCATATTGAGTGACGTCAAAAGGTACATCTGCTAATATGGCCTACAGCCACAATGTTGCCCTTCACGACCCCGAAAGAATCAATCAAGATCCATTTGACTTCTGCTTGCTCACAATTCAACACATACTGATTATAAGGCTGAAAAGTGTCCGTCATGCCAATTTGGGAATAGGGTTTGTAATTCCGCCAAATTAAATTTTGTTCCAAGATCAAAGGACATGAAATATTTTAGGTTACTGCGTCTTCTAGACAAGAGAAAAAATGAATAAAAAAGAAGAGGAAATTAAAATTCGAGAAAAATAATTACTTTGTTATATATATATATATATATATATATATATATATATATATATATATATATATATATATATATATATATATATATAAAACAAAGTAATTATTTTTCTCGAATTTTAATTTCCTCTTCTTTTTTATTCATACATATATATAGATTAATTCAATGCGACTATAATTTGAAGAAAGCAGATGGACAATCTCAGCATGAATACATCTGCATCATTTGCTGCTGTTTGAGTTCATGTGTTTTGGAAAAGCAGTGGGCAATTATTATGCTTTTGGAATACATCCCAGGTGTGAAGTGTTTTTCACTAAAAAACAAAGTCTAACACATGCATGCTCAATAATGACTTAGCAATACTGTCACAGTACTGGACTGACACCAGTGTCAGCCATTCCACAAAAACAGTTCCATTCACACTATGATACTGGTATCACACCAGCAGATAAGTAATCTGTACTGTCTGTGGATTCAATTCACGTTCATCCATTATTCATTGCATATTTTCTTCAGTATTCATGTTCTGTCAAAAGATCAGTTGCTGAGAAGACAATTGTTTTTCATAGGGGGTAACTATCTAATTCATTGGGTGGTGGTTGTACCCTATCTGCACTGTTTATTGGAAGAGTTTGCTTCTCTACTTCAGCATGGAATCATGCAAATATAAACACAGATATTCTCGTGTGAGCATCCAAGGATCCAATTAGTTTATTCGACAAAAAAAACAAAACAAAAACAAAAAACAGAGGTGGACTCTGCATACTAACGGGCAGTTAGGCAAAGTAATATAAAGAGGCGGTGAGTGTCAGAGAATGAGTGGATTGATTCCTGTTTCCTCTCTGGCTAACAGTCAAATAAACCCAAATGGCAATGCAATTTTTCAGTGCGAGTGTTGTAGAGAGTAAAAAAAAATGTGTGTGGAGTTGCCTGTGTTCGATAAGCTCACCTTGACAGGCAGGAACTTGCGTGTCCCAAGTGTAGTAGCCATAGGTGGTCTTCTTGCACACTGCTGTGCCCTTTCCGATAAGCTTGTAGCCCCTGTCACAGGCCCAGCGTACTGTGCTGTTAACATGACCCCCAGTTTGGCTGACCACAAAACCGTGCTGTGGAGAGTCAGGGGTACTGCAGTACGTTGCTATAAAAAATGGAAAAATCCAATGAGATTGGATTGGGGAAGGAAAAGGCAATGAAGGACGAATGAAAGTGGGAAAGTAAGAGGAGTAGGAAAAAAAGAAAGACAAAGAAGAAAACCAATCCCAAATATTACTTTACTTTAAAATAGACTTAAACCTGCACTTTATTACTGGTTTGCGCAACAGTTCAGGGCAATAAAGTGAATGATGAGTTTTAAAAAAAAATCTAAACAAATTTACCACACTGACTTGACTTTTATTGGATTAAATATAATGGAGCACACATGAAAAATGAATCTTTTGTGATGCATCTCCAATGAGTGATTCCCAAATTGCCGAGCACCACCTGCGTTATTAAACTGAGAATTACAAATTTAAAGCCTTTTGAAATGGACTACAAAACAACATGCAAGCCTGCCCCTGACAATCTTATTTTTCTTCATTGTTTAAAATGTAACAATAATGGCTATGGTTCACATTAACTTTCTCTGTAATGACTATTTGAAGAATAACTAGTAACATACTACTAGATAATTATATCTCCAAACACAATACAAATACGCAATGATTTTGATGATGTTTTTGACCTTTGCTCAACTGAACATATCAAAAATAAAATAATAAAAATATGCAATATACAACCTGATTAAACCTAGTGTTATGACTATAATAAAGCCTGTATCTCTTTTGTATTGTATTTATTTTTTGCAAATGATCACTAATTTCAATGCCAACAATGTGCTCCAAGGAATCTGGAATAGTGGTACAATTACCACTGGAGTACATAAGTTTTTCTATTAATAAGACTATTAATAAGTGCATATGTTGAAGCTTGTATGATAAGATTCGACCCACTTTTTGCTTGATGTGTACTCTACAACTTAAGTTTTCAAGACATTATGCTGTTAAAAACAATGCTGTTTAACCACAGTTAAAATAAATATAGTGAGTTTGCATTTGATTTCTTACAGTTTGGAGACATACTCTACTATGCATGACCTGGATATAAAATAAAGAGAAAATAATCATAAATTGGATACATACTTTGATACTCACCCACATATCTGATGTGGTAGCCACGTCGGTTGGTACCATGGTCAGAGGACCAACGCAGCAGTAACTGATGGCCAGTGGTGGTAAGACTGAATGGTGTCTCAATGTCACCACTCAGAGATGCAAGGCTCTGGCTATATATGTTCGGACCTGGACACACAGACCGGAACAGGCACAAAGATATGTTCTGAGATTCTGTGTCTGTTTTTGGCCCATGCAAAGGCCCAAGGGTGCAGAATTTCAAATTCATAAAGAGGTGAAATCAGAGAATGAGTTCGAAAACACAACTGGGTGAAATTGAAATCCAGTACACAGAAAAAAAAGAATAGTCTTAAAAATTTGTACTGCAAACTCACCATCAAATATTTCCAAAATATCAAACTCCTTTTCTGTCTGAAAGAGTTCAAAGTTCAGTGAAATGTTGTAGCCCTTTTCCACATTTATTAGCCAGGAGCACATCTGGAGGTTGGGGTAGTTTTCCGGGTAACCAGGGCTCAAGATTACCCCTGTTGAGTCAAAACGGACTTCGTGTGCAGGACATTGAACTGAAACAGATCAGATTGAGAGGTAAAAGCCATTCTTTAAGTTCTTGTTTACTAGAGGCCATTATGTAACAGATAAACAAAAAAGCTCAATAGTCATAGGTACTTGACTGAACAAGTTTACCCAAAGTGTATTTATTCTGCACATTAACATTCAAACAAACCACAAAACTAAACATAACTTTTTTTTAAAAATAACTAAAATGTCAAAAGAAACATGGTTGACTCAATGTTGCTATAAACAACAATGATTTAATAAGGAAAGCCGAACTTAGAACTTTAAAAAATGAGTTTCTGAATCTGTTTTTATGAGCAGCACAGTGAACCATGTTTAACATGGCAACCTCTCAGTTGACAGATTGAATTTGGTAGGTATGAGTTGATGTGGATTGATGATGGCAGGCTTGCGTTCATGGTGAATACATATCGGATGTGTTTGCACTCAATTTGTAGTGTTAGCTTGGTATGTGTCTTGGGGAATTATCCTAAAACTCAGATATGTTTGAGGGTAAAGTAGGGTAGCAATACGTGCACTATTTAGTGTCAATCTGTAAGCATAAAATGACACTAATTTGAAGTGTTAACAGAAAACAAAAGTTAGAACACAGGAGAATGATCTGTTTGTTCCTGCCCTATCAGCAAGAAACCTAGGGCCTTTACAACATTTCTACAGCATTCTTGTGGATGTGAATAGCAGGTCAACTCATAAAGTTCAACTTTACATGTCCCAACGAAAGCAATTAGTTTTGTCTAAGAGGTTGCATGGGGCCAGAACATATCCAATAAAAGGAAAAGTAATGAATTCTTGATGACAGTAATGAGGTGATCCATGAAAATGTCAAGGAACAAACACCTTTTAAAATAGGCTTTACTATTCTAATATGAGTCTCAAGAAAGGTAAGTGGATCCACATCACAATTCAGAATACGTACTGATATCTATTACTTTTGCATAGATATGTATTTAATTGCAACTTTTTTTGTCAGAAAAAAAAACTATATTTTATCATAGCTGATGAGTTTAGCTGTTCAATTTGGGTGAATTTGGATTGCAGGACCTTGAAGAAATTACCATATGCATCACTCCCATAGGTTAATAAGAGGATCACCTTTGTATTGTCCCATAGACTAAAATCGAAGCACCTAATTAGGCTTATGGACCTTGCCTTTCTTCAGTCTTAAAAACCCTTGAGCAGGTAGCCATGATCGCTGTTTCATTCATTATGAAGTATTGTCTTGCCAACCTCAAGTTTCTAATTATTTCATTGCAATTTGATTACCATTGTGATGGGGTAAATCTGGTAGAATAGAATGTCGCAGCAACCTTTTTTTTTTTTGAAAGACAGCTACGTATACTGTTTTGAACAAACACATTACCCCAATGGCCTTAGATTACAAGACATGGTGCCATGAAGTTGTATTGTGTCTTGGAATGGATGGCGGGCAGAGGACAATAATTCCTCCAAACATGACATGCGATCACATAATTTGTCAACACATTTGCTTACACTGCTGGACATGATGTCCGGATCTTTATCGTCAATTCCACTATTTCCCTGTTGCTGTTTATATTATGAATTACGTGACATGTAGTGTAGGGAATGTCTCCAAGATCTCAAATGCATGCTCGCTGCCGCACGTGTCACAATGTCATGGAAAAATAAATAAAACTGAGAATGCTTGCTCTTTCCCCCTTTTATTTATTGCAATAAATAAATAAATGAATGAATTTTTAATGTTTTTCATTTTTAATTAAATCCCAAAAGCTTTTCAGAGACTCAAAAAGAAGATTTTTATTTTATATATTTTTATATTTAATAAACCCATGCGTAGCCCATGACAAAAATGGGTCTGTCACCCCTAATATCGAGGCCTTTGGGCAAAGAAATCTGACTTGAATAAAAATTGTGAAACCGGCAAAAAGGATCACACATGCAGCAACATATATATATGAGTGATACAGCAACATTAAAATCAAATGAAAAATAAAATTTTCAGATTCTAAAAAGGGCCTTAAAGTATTGCCTTTGCCATGTTTACAGTCAACACTAGGGAGCGTGAGGAGGAGTTGGTGGAGGAGGTATACACCTGTTTAGAATCATAATAATCTCCTCCTTATTCCAAACTGCAACACAGCCTGGTGATGGATCATTTTTGTATGGCTTTGCTTTATTTGTTTTAGTCACAACTTGCCCTGTTTCCCTCATGTGTTCTCTGAAAGTAAGTTTATTCCCTCATGCTTTGTTGGCTTGTACTTTGGATTTAGGTTTGTACTTTTGTGTTTGTTTTCTGACAATTTTTTTGACAATGAGCTTCACCCACTTCCCTCCATTTTCGTACAGACACACTTCTATAATGTGATATAAAAAATTTATTTGACGAGGCCAAAATACTGCACGCATCTGTCCTAAAAGTGATAAGTTAATTTTATACCGACTATTTGACATTTTCTAGGAGCAACTGGCCTTTTCATCTTGAAAAGATGAGGCAAAATGATAATGATGTCAAAATAGACTGAAATCTCCTCTAGTAGCTACTCAGACAATTAAATCAGATTCATATTGCCCAATTGATTGACATATCCTTCTCACAGTTGAGAAGCCTTGGGTTAAAATTACAGTTATGAATCATTTAAACAAGGCTTATTTGATAAGTACATCTAATGTGCTTGGAAATTGAAGGTTTTGAGCATCAGCAAATTCCTTCATTCATTTTCTGAACCGCCATTCCTCACCAAAGGTCGAGGGGATTGCTGGAGCCTATCCCAGCTAACTATGGGCACCAGGCGGGCGGCACCCTGAATTGGTGGCCAGCCAATCGCAGGCATCAGCAAATTTGAAAAAAAAATGCAAATGGTAGGCTTTTTCCATGTTTTTGGCAGTCCAAGAAGTCCAAAGCAGAAATGAAGTTCACTTAATGAACATTATAGTTCAAATGTAAAATCATAAAACTTTTACGGTGTACATACATTAACATACGAGTGATTAATCGAGATGTGATTGACACTGAAGGATCAAATCCGTAAGCTTGTTAAGACTGGCAATTCTGGTTGACGAAAAAAGGGATTGTCTGCCTCTGTGTGCCCTATGACTGACGACCGATCAAAAGTGTAGTTCGCATTTCGCCCAAAGTCAGCTGGGATAAGCTCTAGCACCCCATGACCCTGACGAAGATGTCTAACATGAAAATAATAATAATAAAAAAATTAAAAATAAACCCAGTACAGTACATCCTTGCAAAACAAGTGTCTTAGACGGATGGAAATAGTGTCTTTCCATTATTTATTTTATTTAATTTCATACTATTTGACAAAAGCTACTAATCCTGAATGTTTGAGTATAGGGGAAAAGCAAGTTTCATGATCTTGGGTCAGTGATGTCTATATCTATGTCAATGAATTAATAGAGCTGCTGATGCCACACCTTGCTAAAAGAGACCCTAGAGGTTGTCTGTTAAATGATGCATCAGCAGAGGTGCTGCAGACTGCAGTCAACCTTGGCAGGCAGGTGTCAAGTGTGTGAACACACAGACACACATGAATACGCACACGCACGCAACAGAACTGTGAGCTGTATAACCAGGCACATTGAAATTTGTATGTATTTGCAGAACTTTACCATATTTGACTCGACACAATACTAATAATATAAAAAATGTCCAGTGATAACATACAATTAAGACCTTATACTAAATAAAAGTACCGACCTTGACAGACTGGCGGGGGTCTATCCATCTGTAGGCGCTCTCCAAGTCGACAGGTCAGAATGTCACTGCCTACCAAGGTGAAGCCCGGCAGGCATGTGTACCGAATAATGTCCCCTGTGAGGTAATTTAAACCCAGAAATGCAGACGCACAGAGCACATAGGTTAGAATTGTGTATCGGGGGCTTGTAATAAAAAAAACATTCACGCCTCACACACACGCTGAGGCACATGCCTTCCTCACTATAGGGAGAGTGATCACAAACACATTTTACATCTAATGAAGATTGACATCTACTCCTCAGGCACGTCATACAAAATGACAAGCAGGTTTGATTTTCACGTCACTACACTCACAACGGTTAAAAAAGAAAATGACAGGACATAGAAAAAATGACGGATGACTTGCTAGCAATAATGTTGTTGACACAAAACTTCAGAAATGCAGAAAAAAAGAGGACGACATCCCACAATAAGACAAACCTATTTCAAAGAGGTCATCATCAGTTAAAACGGTAGCGTTGGCAACAGGAGGCGGTGGTTGACAGGTTCTCAGTTGGTATGCTGCAGAGGAGATGAATGTCATCATAAGTGAATCTTGATAACAACATAAATTGCTATCTTTCACTCTCCATGACCATCAAAATCCAATCTCTAATTTAGTTGAGATACGGGACATTTTCGTTTTAATTGAGTGATGTTCAAAATGGGTGCTTTATTAGCTGCCAAAAATATGCATCAAGGCATTTGAAAATGAAGTAGGTCAAATAATAGAAATGCATCTCTCTAACTTCATTAAGCCAGGGCATTTTTAGAGTGCCAAAGTTTTTACTTTATTACTTATTTACTTCATCTTTATAGAGAGTCTCAACTCCGATATGAAAGGGAAAACTACCATAATAATTCAGCACAAAGAAGCCACTGGTACTGAAGTCGCTGTGAAACTTGATGAGGATCTGATTTGCAGTGGTAGAAATGCCTTCTTGCACCGAAGTACCGCTGAATTGACCAATCTGAGGTGAGGTCTGATCTGGTCCATCCCTACAAAGTAAGCAGGAATGCGATTAGATTAGATAACTTTATTCATCCCATATTCTGGAAATGTCATTGTCACAGTAGCAAGAGGGTGAGAATACAGACACAGGAAAGTGGGTATGGGTATGGGTATGGGTATGGGTATGGGTATGGGTATGGGTATGGGTATGGGTATGGGTATGGGTATGGGTATGGGTATGGGTATGGGTATGGGTATGGGTATGGGTATGGGTATGGGTATGGGTATGGGTATGGGTATGGGTATGGGTATGGGTATGGGTATGGAAAAGTGTCTCTTGATCGGGCATGACGAGGAGGATAAGTGGTATGGGTGACATTACCATTTTAAAGGCAAAAGGATAGTCATACCCATAAGAATGAAGACGTGTGGGATTCATTTGTGAAGGTTTTGAGCAAAAAACATAACAATGTTTGCTCAAACACATTTGAATATGGATGTTAAACTGCTAGCAACACATACCTATGATCTTTCTGCCAAAACAGGGATATTTCTAAACAGCATACAACATTCTCAGTGAAGTATATGCATATAGATTATTTTAGCATGATTCAATAAACTTGAGACATATGATAGTGTACTGATTTTGCAAAAGTCTGTCTTTGTAGATCATGTAAAAGATGTAAACCTGCAATTCGTGTGACTGACTTAAAGAATTTGATGTCTCCGTAAATGGGCCTGTGAATATTTTCAATCATTCAGGGAATTTAATTCCCAGGGAAATGAAAGGATTGTAACCAGAAGGTTCCAGATTGCTCAAAACAGTGCAATAGATTCAATTCAAACTGACAAAAAAAGGGAAATGTATTCAAACAAACAAAAAAACAAAAATTATTATTTTAGTGGAAGACTCTCAATGTTTCAGAAAATGAAATTAAAAGGCAATACTAGACACTTCAATAGTTGAACACAATCCTTAGTGTGGTTCAGTTTCTAAAAAAAAGCAAGTCCGTGAATGTTGTCGGGCTGTCTGGTATAACGTGTCTTCTGGACAGCGTCTACGTTTGACATTTGGTGTTAAAGCCAAATTACAGGATTTTTTTTTTCGGTCCACTGACTGACAGTGGAAGGGAGTGTGAAAATGACTTGTGGCACAGTTCTGAAATGTCAGCTGAGTGTGACGATGAAGGTGATTCAAAGATACAGGCAGGTGAGATGAGGTGCTTGTGGTGGTTGGGGGTCAAAGCGGAGGAAGACATTTGAGAAAATTTCAGAGTGCTTTCTGCAGCATCAGTGCTTCTTCTCAGTGTGACAGTTGAGATAGCACAGACTTCAACTGTAATTGCTAGAATGTTTCTGAAATACTTCTCTTTTGTAGATAGTGTACATCTAGACCTGGGGGTTCATGGCAATAAGAAGAATACCGTTAAACATTTATGATCCGCTCGTGGACCACATAATCCTCAGGTAGAGTTTGAGGAAATTAAAAGCGGCCAGTACAGATATGGATGATTTGCAATAAAGGAGGTTATTTACAGACACTATTCATGTGTGATAAAAGGGAAAATACTAGTGCGTTTTGGAAAATACAAATTTGGAAAATTTACTTTTTAATAAAGCCTAAAAAAATATACTTCTGAAACAGATGTCAGATTGGATTTTTTTTTTTTAACTTGATCTACAACTCCAACAGCTCAATTGTCTTAAAAGCTTTCACTTCTCATCAGAGCTGGCTACATGAGTTCATGAGCACAGATCAGTTAGGTTAACACTAGCAAGATTTTTGGTGAGACAAAGCTAAAAAAAGAAGAAGAAAAATCATTTCAGCACTAATGGTCTGAACAGCAACCCACACGAGTACAATGCTCCCATGAAAAAATCCTTTCAGCTATCATTTAAAAATATCAACGGAAGAAAACTGACATTCTACTGACAAAACCAGATCATTTTTTTAGCTACTTATCCATTCTGTCGCTCAGAAAAATACGAGGGTGGCTACTTTTTTCAAAGGACAAATGTGAAATGTATCATTGTATGATATATTAACACTATTTCTTTGCAAGACAATTGCATTTCATTACATTACGTTCACATTGCTGTCGTGCTCACCTGATTGATGTACTTTAAATGCATTTCAGCATATGTGTGTGTGTGTGTTTGTGTGTATGTGTGCTCTTAAGATCTCGTGTAATAAAAAGTCAAACTGCAGTTCAGTTTCAGAGTAATCAGCGGAATGGCAGACAACCATAAGGGAAAAGAAATGAAATGTGGCCGTTAAAGGAGATTGTTTTTTAAATAGATATAAATAAATAAATATAGTTATTCATTTGAAACAGCCTTTTCCAACTCTTTCCTCATCCCATACATTCACTTTTAAACTTATGAAAGGTTGGAAGTATATCTGTTGTCCATCTAACATGTAGGCATTTCATGGTTGTCTAAGGCTCACTAAACCAGAGAGAGACAAAAAGGAAGGTCAAGGCAAAGAATGACAGCTACTAGAGAGATGGCCTTTTTTGTTCTGTGTCTGTCTGCCAAGATCAAAACTAACTTGGATCTTTTTTCTATCTCGAGTCATTCATTTGAATATAAAAAAAATTATAACCTGAAAAATTCGTGCCAAGACTCTTTCGTAAGCAGAGGTATGATTGTATTTTATTCAATAACCGTCATGTTCATGTTATAGAACCGCTAAGAATTTAGTTCACTGAAGAAGGCAATCATCTGAAATCCTGAGAGATCAGTGTTTAATCCAGTGAACAAATACAATTTAAAACTAAAAATAATATGACCTCCTGGCATTTGACTTGGGAATATGTTCAACCAACCATGTTTGTAACATATTAAAAGATCATCTAGTGCAGAATTTATCATTCAAAAAGGTTCATTCATTTTCCATGCTCAATATACAAATATCTTTTTGGTGTTAGTTTTCATTAGTTACTAGTTCAATGGTTTTAATAGTTTTCAAATTGTATATTCTTTTGTTGCTCTGTTTTAGCCATAATAAAGATAATTCCATAAGGAGAAAGTGAGGAAAGAAGCAAGGAAGTGAAGGAAATTATAAGGAGGAAAAACAAGAAAGAATGCTTACCACACAGAGATGTAGTCATAGATAGGCTCAGTATTTATGGTAGAAAAGTGGATGTAGATGCCATAACCAGGAGGTACTCTGACAGTCCACAAGCAATCCTGGAAGTGGGGGTATTCAGCTGGATGTCCAGGAGAGTAAATTGTGCCATTCATTGATGTTATGTTACCACCACAGAGAGCTGGAATTACAAAAACAAATTGTGGTTTTGTAGTCTATTTGCCATCAAAATTGTTCAAGTAAATATAGCACCAAGATATTGAGCTATCAAAGAGGAGATAAAAAAATAATTCAGTAGACAGAAAACAACTTCAGGGTATGGATGCCGCTGTTTGCCGTGAGTGAGATGACACAGAGTGATTTTGACACTATTTCCTGTCAAAGTTCTATAGAGGGAACTTGTTAAATTTTTAGATTAAACTTGGAGTAAAAGCCAAAGAACTGCCCTGAAGACATGTTTCCGTCCCTATTAAATTATTTTCATGGTGAATTGGTTCATCAAAAGCCAAAAAGTACAATTGGAATTGGAGTTGTTACTTTCAGACAAAAAAAAAAACTAAAAAGAGACATTTCTCAGTTTGCTCGGCACATTGGGATAACAAGATGTGTGGAAAATGTCAGAGGAACCACTACAAATAACTTTTATAAAAATAGTTGTGGGCCTCACCTGTGGATATTAGACTAATTCCACACACTAGGGAAGTTCTGACTATCATGTTTTGTGGGTTGATTTTAAGGCTACCATTATGCATAAGTATCTTGAACATAGAACAATGGTCTGACTTTTTAATGGGTTCTGTGTAAGGGAGTAATGTGAGGCTATACAACGCAAGAAAAAACTGTTTACCCCAACCCCTTTAAAACTCCCAACTATGTTGTAAACCTTCAAAGCACTTGTGTATTTCATGGGATCACTTAAGAAGATTAGGGCAAGTCATAATAAATCAACCCTGAGCAACATATGAGGATTCACCTTGAAAATTTACTAGAGATGGGCTTGATTGGCCTTGCAATAAAAGACTTGCAAATGACTCATAAATCATTATAATGGACTGTATCAGTTTATAGTGCAATAAACTTGCTATGTGGGTGGTAAAAGTGTATAAGATGCCCTCGTGTGCATAGGAGAAAAAAAGACTAGAGACAATCTGTAGTTGCAGTTGGTAAAGACAACCAAAAGGGTGTTTATAGACATGCTTGCCACTCACCTTCACAGCGAGGTATGGGGTAATTCCAATTTCTGCTGACTCCATGCAGACAAGTAAGTGAAGGCTCTCCAAGCAATGTATAACCTGGGAGGCACTCAAAAGTTATGGTCATTCCCACACTGTAGTCTTGGCCAATCACTATACCATTACGAAATGGACGTGGATCTGGGCACCTTTGGAGCTCATAAGCTGTAAGAGATAATGTTGAAATTCAGTCACAGAAGGAAATGAGGACCTAAAATGAATTCATTCTTATTTGACATCATTGTCAGTTATTCATTGTTAAGCATCGAAAGTAGAAGACTAAACTGCAAAACAATGATTGACAATTTTATTGAGCTCAAAATAAAATTGAGGAATACATTTTGACTATTTTGGCACATAGTGATAGGAAAACAAAATTTCAGTCAGACAAAATCATTAGTCCCCCAAAAATATTTTTAAGGTTAAATTAAATAGGAACAATGAGAACATGCATATTAATCATTGTGTAATCATATGCTTTAAATCAAATATTTGGTTTGAAATGTCATGTGTTTGAAACGCCCTATGAATTTTCTTCACCAAGCTGCACACTACACTGCTGCTACGTGCTTAATTCAGGAATATCATTCTGTGCCCATGACAATGTGAACTGGTAATAAATGAAGTCATAATATAATTATTACAAGTATTACAATTATTAATTAGCAGACCCTCAGTCAACTGTTCAATGTACAATGATGTGTTGTTTAATGTTCTGTTTAACGTAGCTTTTTATTTTTACAACAATGAAATCAATGTACCCTTTTTTTATTTCTTTGACGTTACCTTGATAGACAATGTTGAATCCGGGCTTGTTTTGGGAGTAGTCGGTGTGAAAAAAGAGTGTAGTCTCATGGGTGGTGCTGAACAGAGAGTTGGGTACCAGAGAGCCACTGAACCGATCAATCACAGTTCCAGTTTCCAAGCTTCCACTGCGCACTTCAAGGTAGTCATGAACTGGCTCTGTGGAGAAGTTCAAAAACTGCAGATGGATTCCTGAAAAAGTACAAGTGAGAGTTAATTGGGGGAAATAAACAAAGAAAATTGAATCCAAGTCACTAATTGCAACTGCAAAGCAATATCCACAAAAATCAATGTGAATGGCAACATTTTACATCTGTCGAGGGGTTCAACAAATCTCTTATCAATGAAAAATATTGATGAGAAGCATCAACTGAATCTTGTAACCCCATTGGATTCGCAAACTGTTCCCACAATCTTAAATTAAGAAAGGAATGGTTAAGAATATACATTGAGTGGGCAATTCCATTTCACTTAAACTGAAGTAAATAGACCAGTAAAATGTCTTCAATTTCAAGTTCTTAAAAGGAAACACTTAAGAACTTAGTGTATATGTCTAAACTTAGGACTTATACGTATGATATTAAGAGATTAAATAAAGGTAAAAGCTTCATATCTGACACAGGAGGTCACAATAGGCAAGAGACACTTCTAGAGAGGTGAGAGTGGAGACAGATAATGTACGTATATTAATATATCAGACCGAAGCCAATAGGAAGGCGAACGCTCCAGCTACAGTCCAGACTGCTTTGGTAATTCCCTGGAAAGCCTGGGCTGAGGATGACACCGCTGAAATCTGTCATGGAGCCGCCACACTGAGCTGAGGAAGAACAACCAAGGGGAGAGAACATGTCACGTCTTTGCAGGGCAGTTTCACCGAGGGAGGGGTGTATTCCTGCCACGCAACAATTGTCGACAATGCCCCGAAGACAAACAAAAACATTGTTTGGTGCTGGATTGGAATAACAATGACAAAAAGGTTTGAATGGCCATGAGAGCAGCACAGCTTGCTAAGCAGTGTTTGCCACCCCATGCACACATCTCTTTTTTTCTTCACACTTCTTCACCCACCACCCTCCTATATACTAAACACACAGGTGAGGAGTGATTGCATCCCTGGGAGGAATCAATGTAAAGTTGGAAGTACAGTAAATCATCCCTCTTTCCCTTTCCCAATACCAGAACAGGCTCATTTATATGTTAAATGGCTAGAAACATTGGGGCATTTGGAGACCACCTCTTAAGGGACTATTAGCAAAGAGCAGAAATGCAGTACATAGGAAAAGATTATCGTGGGACTTGACAAATATGTGGGTAGTGGATGCCTGCTTGACCTCTTTGTTTGAAAATCAAGAGCAGACAAGAGGTACTTAAATGACGACTTGCACTTTGTGTAGGCATACAGCCCAGCCCTTTCATGTGAGTTTATCGGCAACACAGTATAGTGTTGGATTCAGTGTGAGCAGATCAAGCAAAGGAGCGCACACACAGGCCAACGAAGGATCCGCGTGTCAACTAATGCAAGGATTTATGTCTTCAGTGGACTATAAACACCACAGGGGAAGACCGTTTACATGGTGTGTGCAGTCTTTGTCTGTGTTTGTGTGTTCTTGCGTGTTTGTGAACAATGGTAATTGAAGGAAATTATGACAACGAGGCATCAGAAGAATGAATAAAGTGGTCCTCTAAAGTCTATAAATGTGTAAATAACATCTGAGGAAATATATGGAAATATTGTGGATGCTCATCATTCCTATCAGAAATCAAACAATACAATATGATTGGGCAACAGCCTTATTGATTTACGGGAGAAGAGATAATTCATAATATTCAACCTGCAGGCCCACACAGCCAAAACATCTTCCCCGAGCTTGAGTGCATTGTGACGTTATTGCTTTCCCTAACACAATTACAAGTCTTCTGGGAGGTTGTACTTCGATTGTAGTGGACAAATATAAAATATGGACGAGAAACAGTAAACATGGTGTTTGGTGCAATCTTTGCTGTCGTGAAAATCAAGTGTGCAAAATACATTACCTAGACATAAAGGCACAGGGTAATTCCACCTTCTGACAGGACCAGGCATGCATGTAATATATGCATTACCCTGTTTGGGGAAAAAAACAAAACAAAACAACAACATGTAAGATAAAAGAAACATCTCACACACAAATGCAGTTATCGTTTTTAAATGTAGTTATTTTTAACGACAAATATTTTGGTTTTCTTTTTACATATAACATATAGGAGCCTCACAGTCTTTTCCCATCTGTAGCTTCTCTAGCTTCCATATTTCCGCAGTGTAAAAATCTTGAGACTGAAGTCTCAGCCAGTCGCTCACAACATTTTTTACTTCCTCGTCACTTTCAAACTTTGTGTCTCTCGAGAACACTTTCAAGGGATCCAACAGGCAAAAGTCTGAAGGGGCAAGCTCTTGGCTGTAAAGGAAATGAGGACGCAGTTTCCAGCCCAGCTCGTTGATGGTCTGCACCGTTTGGGTTACTGTGTGAGGCCATGCATTGTCATGATGCAAGATTACTCCTCCTGACTGATGACCCCTGCGTTTTGCTTTATGTGTATCTTGACCTACTTCAGTAGTTCACAGTAGTTGGCACAAAGTTTGAAAGTAACAATGAAGTCAAAAGTCTTGGGAGCAACTAGCGGAGACATCAATCCAAGTATTTTTATGCTGCGGGAATACAGAACACAGATGGAAACAGTGTTTGCCAATGCTGTGAAACTATACTGGAAAAAAAGTAAGCGTCTATCTGTATTTGAAGTCCTTATACTAAAGAATTCACCATATTTTTGAATGGGTTTTCGCAGAATGAAATGAAAATTATCGTGTGTGGAAATTATAAATAACAGCTGAGAGTAGTACAACTATAATTTCTTGAACCTGCCCTTATCCTTTAGTTAGCTCTTAATACAAGAGAAACAAGTCAGGTCAGCTATCTTCATTGATGCTGTTCTCAAAATCTTCATGACCAAGCAACTAAAACTAAAATGAAATGCAAGACATTTTTCATTTTTTCCCCTTAGATGTTCTATTTCAGGTGATTAGGAAAGGTTTTTATTCTATTTTATATGCATTTTATCATTAAAAATGTGGAAATATGAAACTTGTCTATTTTCAGTATTGTCATGTTCTCAAGCACATATAGATGCATACACACAATCAAAATGATTTGACACAGCATATGCATACATGCATTTGATTATACATTGACCTCTAGTCTGTGTGTGGCCTTTCTATACTCAGCCTAATGATGTGGCTAGCTGTCTGGTTGATTGACCAAAGGGAGAACAAAAAGACCAACAAAATACCCTGACAAGAAGCAAGGAAAAATGCTGCAGGATTAGCAAGGTCATACAATCCATTGCCCATGGCCTTAGAAGGTTATAGACCTAACTAGTCAACCGTCTCCAATCTAATAATCATGTGACGGTTTGAATTTTAAATGATTCGCAAGCCTTCTCACAAAATAGCCTGCAGTTGAATATTCACAATTAAAGATTCACACTGGCATACAAGAGCAGTTTCAAAAACATCTGCATTGTGTACAGACAGTATCCATATTTGATTCAACCCTTTTTAAAATCCCTGTTCTCTGCTAAATCTTCCCTCCCAAGTGACACTCTCTCCTTCGCTACGCACACAGAGAAAATATTTGTAGTATTGTGGACTTAAAGCAGAATAGCTTCAGGTTATTTCATGAAATCGTCACTCTATACAGGTAGATACAAGACCCTTATCATAGACAGCTGAGTTGAACTGCTTTACTGGCACAGAATATTTTCACCTACCTGGAGCGAGAAGCCTTGATCGCACTGGAAGGAAATCATGTCGCCTACAGTGTAACGGTCTCCCACTTTGTAGCCATTAGTGGGGGGCTGCGGTTCGGGGCACGAATCCAAACCTATTGCTTAGGAAAGAGTCACAACACACACGTGTAGACAGCAATTATTCTTCTGCATGATTTAGTAAACAACACCTGCTTAGCACACTTGGAAAATATTAGGTTTATAAATCCAATTCCTGGCAAGGAATTCAATTTAAAAAAACGAATGTTTTAATGTCTAACTACACAGTGGTTCACCTAAATGTTTTTTTAATTACATAATTTAGTGTAATCGTCGCCCTCATCATAATGTTGAAAAAAGTTAGTCAACTAGTGGATCTAATTGCAACAATTTTCCAACTGTGGTGTAAAGCTATCAGAGTGAAATTATAAAACAATCTCAGAAGGATTACTTGGCACACGTATGGAGCTCCATTGGAATAAAGTGATTACATAATTACTTGCCAGAAGAGGCCTGCTACTCAGCGTAAATGGATTAAAAGTGATGGGGGATCCCAAGTTCACACAAATGCGGCATGTTTTACATTTCATGTTTGAGGGAAAATAAGAGGGCATATGTTTGATTTGGGAAATACATTACATTTAATTTGACCTTTCCTCTTTTGAAAACGAAAAAAAAATACACAGGGAACTCAAAATTCATAATACTGTTATAAGCATACAGCAACAGTTTGGCACTACAGTAATGTGTACAGCCTTTAATAACTTTCACACTTGGCACACTGCACGCATGGTTTGTAAAGTGAACTTCTGTGGCAATGAAGCTACAACACCTGCCCATCCTTAAAAAAACACCAAAAAAGCAGTACACTAAAATATAAGCTCACTTTCAATTTTGTTTTCCAAAAGTTGTCTTTAAAACACTATGGAGATGAGGTGATTACTGTAATTATAGGAGATATTGTGACCACTTCAGAGAATGTTTATTTGCAGAGGTGGTGTCCCTAACGAGGATACACAAGCATCCACTGTTAGCTTGAGAGACTACGTAGAAGGCTAAAGTTTTGAGAGGTGGTGAACCCGCACTTGTGTCCAAGGGTATATATGTAGTACTCTGACATACCAAAAATATTAATTTAAAAAAAAATCTAAAACTAAATAAGGTAATTTTAGTATACATATATGTATACACATATACATACATATATACATGTGTATATATATGTATATGAATGCATGTATGTATATGTATATATATGTGTATATATATGTATATATGTATGTATATATATATATATGTATATATATATATATATATATATATATATATATATATATATATATATATATATATATATATATATATAAAATATATGCATATTAAAGGCCCCGCAAGTTTGACCTCAAAAGACATGAACATTTAACAACCTCAGTGCCAAGAGGAAGAAGAGTTTCTAGACAATTTGGGATTAAATTATGAAATATTCAGAAGCTGTATTAATAATGAAACAAAAGCAACCCAAAAAAATACCTGTTTTCTGCTCTCATACTCGAGAGCTGATGCCTAACAACAACTAAGAATGTGGACGCATATAAACTGGGTTTGCAAAAAGTGTGAAAAGTGGGCTTAGTAAACTTTCTACATTCTAGAGCCAGAGGCCATGTAGTAACCCTAAAGTTACAGATGTACAGCATTACATTTTGGCCCAATCCAATCCGTGAAGTGAAACCTCTAAGAATGGTGAGGTGGACATGTTAACCACTCCTCCACTGTGCCGCTGGGAAAGAGTTTATTTGGGGGAAAAACAGCATACTTTAGGAGGCTCCAAATTGTGTTGCCAATGATGGTGGCCAAAGTGAGTTGGGATAGGCTCCAGCACCCCAGGCTATCCTTGTGTGGTTAGCAGTAGAGAAAATGAATGAAAGAATGATGGGAAAAATGAAACAGGTTAAAGGTGAGCAGTGACAAAATCACTGGGTTCTGTTCGTATACCCAATTGAAGCGATTAACTGCACATTTTGTTTGTAAGCGGCATCTGCACATTAAGCAGATAAGAACATTAAACGGTTTGCTGTGAGGGGTTTTGGACACCATTAAATATAAACACTGTGTTGGTTTTGATCAAATGTGGCATGACAAAACTCAAAAAGAAGAATAAATGAGACCAAATGAAAACATTTTCATAGAAGCACTGCTGATAAGAAAAAATAAATCATATTTTTAATTGTAATGTTTAAAAATAGTATTTCAACAAATAAAGCATTGTGTTCAATAGTGTGAAATAGTATTCAAAATACTGAATGATTTGTGTGGGCTTTTGTGAGTGTGAAAATTATTTGGTAACGTATCATATCAGACTCACAAGTCCTGCTTCTTTTGGAAAGGGCTGACAATACGCGCCAGCCTTAGAAGCAAAACTGCTGTGTATACTTTGTGCAAAGAAAATGTCTGAGTAAGCAACAAAGCCATTGAAATTTAATGAGCAAATGCAAGAAAATATGCGCGTTACCTCATATAATGAATTCTACTTTTTAGCATGTCTTGACTATTCTTGTATTTTTTATTTTCAAACCACTACTACTACCATCAATTTTACAACTACTATTACTACTACGGCATCTCCTACTTCTACCTTGAATGCTTGTACCGGTAATAACTCAAAGTGCCAATTATCAGTCAAAACTGGCGACATTCTGTATTTGTGCTGAGTGGCCAGTAGCTGGTGAGCTGTTAGTAATATAGTATAGTATTATAAATGGGTCTGTCTCTAATGTTACACAGTATCATCTCATAAATCATTTTTAACTAAAATGTGGAAAGGGACAAACACTGCAGGATGAATCAAGCTGAAAAAATAGCCTTGTTTTTTTCTACATCATATACTCTGTAGAGAAACAAACATCCCATATGGAGTACTTGATGTTTTGTTACTGAAGGTGTTTCTGTTGGCCCTTTGGTTCGGTGAGCCATCTGTGGATCCCAGCTTGCTCTATTTTATAGACATTTCTGTCATTGTTTCTATAGGTGGGTTTTACAGGGGGTGCCGGCCAGATAGCATTGACAGTAAACCAGAGTGTTCTGTATAGTGAAAGGTCTACTGACACCAGTTTGCCGAGGGCTTGTTGAAGAGTCGGCTGAAAGTACTAAATGCCAACAAAAGCCTCATTCCCCTGTTCAGTACATTTCCGGTCAAACTTTCATGGATGTGGACAAATTAGATACTACGGTCTCTGCCAGCCAAAAAAAGAGCAAAAACGAAGGTGACAATAGGGAAAAGAAAAGAACATAGGCACCAGTTCTGCAGCTTGTCGGGGCACTGGGACTAAACCGTGGAGTATGACAGTTCTATTGTGAAACGTCCAAGATAGAAAAGAAAGAAAGAACTTTCTACACCATTTCATTTTGCCCCACAGCCTAAAACTGATAAGTCCGCAGCCTTCTGCCTGATTCTGACATCCTGGCTGGGAACCCATACATTACCTCTAGATAAAACGTGCTTCGGTATAACTGACATGGCATTCATTCTAAAATGGCAGCAAATATAACCTGCCTGTGCTTAAACATTATTTTCTTTATTATAGTTCAACCATTTTTAACCTTGAGATCATGTGCAAAACAAACATTTGGACACATTCTCATTTGTGCTTTTTAAATTATATTTTCATGACTATTTATATATTGATGAATCATGCAGAATTAACCTAAAAATGAACATGTGGAGTTATGTACTTAAAAGAAAAAGAAAATAACTGAAAAGGTGTTTTATACTCCAGTATAAATAGCCACAATTTGCTTGGATCGTTTTTTTACATACTCTTGGCATTCTTTTGATGAGTTTCATTTTAGAGTTATGTTACTTCAGGGTTAATTGGTGGAATTTAATTTTAATTTCAATCATTTGTGCTGCATTGAACAAGGTGTGGCTAATCTTTTGGCCTGTACTGTATATCAAAGCATCCAGATTCCCAAATATGTCTGAGGTGTAGTAAAAATATCCAACCAACTATGTTTCTTGGGTCATCCAATAACAACAGTAGTGATAATAATAATATCAAAGTGAAAGCAGCAGATGGAAGCATTTCATAAAGCATGCCGAGAGTAAATAATTTTAAAAAGATTATTCAAAGCCACTTACAAATAAAGTCTGCTGCCAAAATAGTGTATGACTTTAGATGTCGTGCTGGCATTCCCGCAGTGTGACATGTAGCACAACAGAGTCTATGTCAAGCATGGCACTGTCTTCTTTGCTGCTGTCCCTCCCTACACACTAATTTGGCACTACGATTCCACGTTTGCTGCCAACTTCACAGTGGAACCTTTGATGTGAACATGTGAGCTTTTTCTTTTTTTCCACAAACGTGAGACATAACCATTGCATGCAATAAAGTACCTGTATTGAGAATAGAATTGTCTAAGTGGTGGCTAATGATAGTGGAGGCGGTGAGTGCAAAATAAGAAATAACCAGGGACCGTTGAGATGCTTTACATAAGTGGAGGGCATTGTGGAATTGAGCACAGTGTGACTGTGGAGAAGTGAAATCATTGTTAGCAGTGAGAACAAGATTCCAGGCAGCTAGCCAGACGGCACGGAAATATACTGTGACAAGATTGATTTTATGTATTTGAGGCAATTGATTGTTTGTTACACTTGTGTCTTGTTCTATTTTGTTATGGTTAAGATCTAATTATTTTCTGTCCTTCTTAAATCATGCTCCTTTCAAACAAACATAATATAATGTTGTTCGTGGTATGTAGTGTTTTTATTTTTTCCATTGGAAGGTTGGGAGTGTGCCCCATGGCTTAAGGAATGTCCTTACCATTCATAGCAGATACATTTTTTTTCACAGATTAATCTATTTTATTACAGGTGAGTGTTTCTGGCAGCTGTCGTCATGCTTTGACTTGACCCAAGTCTAGGAAATAAGCGGGTGGAGTTGTAAAGATGAACCAATTTGAATCAGATATCAGTCTGTGATGAGTTAGATCAGTGTGGTCGGTTCTGTGAAGAATCTGATCAATTAAAATAAGTGGTGCTATGTGCTCTGCTGTGAAACAATTTTACTGCTTCAGCAATTTAACCCCAAATAATCTTTGACAATTCGGTGGCCCTAATGAGGCAGGGAGGTGTGTAAGCAGAAGAAAAGGCTTCCACCCCCTCATGGATTAATGACATATGTAAGGTCTCTCTAAATCAAAGGTTATTAATTTGGGTTGCAGAACTATACTAAAATTCTTGCATGAAAACAAACTACATTGCATAACTGGAAATTAGTGAATCACCTACAGTTGAAAATATAAGTAGTACAGAACAAGGACTTTGAACATTAGTTTACATCAGTAGTCCGGCTATGCATGTTGGGAGGCAGAAGCACTACTTGGAATGCTACACTCTCAGGCAAAGAGATGAAATAAATCAAAAGCACAACTCATCTAAAATTGAAGGTTTGGAATTCAGACCTAGACAAAAGTAGTGATTGCCAAAGAAAATTTTTTAAACGTCTAATTTGGTACATTCTCAGCAAATTGGAATAGTTCTACAATCAGAAATGTGTTTTCATAATGAAATAAAAGATATGAAAGCTGTAACCTGAAAATTTACCAATGAGAGGAGGTAGTTCATCACAAAGAAAAATGCCTACACTTGCCACCTCAAATCTTCGAAAGCTTAGCCAAGAGTTTAATTTACACAGTGCCTACTGACGTTTATTGAGCTGAATAATGTGAACCCTCTGTGCGGAACCAATGCCGCCCTTCCAGATGTGCTCTGATGCATACACTGAATGAAGCTATGTTTACTTTAGACTGCCAAATTCTACCCCTACTCCCCAGGCAATTATGAGCCAATTGTGTTATGAGTAGTAGATGCAGTATTTCTTCACCAGTGCACCAATATAAATTTTAACTGGTCAATGAACATAACATGTTGTCTGACATCACCCTATAGATACCCATCCCCAACATTGGTAACTTAACCACACTCTATTATGGCATTACTATCAGAAGCTAATTCTGAGACCATTGTGAACAGACATTCAACTACTATAGCACCATTGTGCCAGAAGCAAAATTGTATTAGACAATGAATTTTGGACAGCTTAATTAGAATGGCGGAAGAGCACAAAAACTAACTGTCAACTGCAATTCTGTCACTCAAACAAGTCATGGGACTTTTACGGTATTTTTCCTTTCCAACATCTACAATAATACATTGATTATCACAGTTAATGTGGACCAGACATGGCCGTAATAATCGAAAAAACGCAAAGTAGTGTCACCCCCAATAAAAAAAATTAAAAAATCAAAATCTTCAGTGCTGAGTCCTAGTAGCAAGGGTTGCTTCCGCTTGCAAGTTTCAGCGTGAATTTTCACATTTTTATGAACTTAAAAAAAAAATCCCCACAAAAAAACCCCACGATTTAGTGAAGCCGCGAAAGTTGAAGTGTGAAATGGCAAGGTATTACTGTATAGCAGTAGACAAACAATACAACAGGGTACACACAGATAAGCTATTTTTCCTCATACCTGTGAACTCCAAATGGAAGCCAGCAGAGGACACACTGATGTCAGACTGAAAGGTCAGGTAGAGGTTGTTTGAAGTGCTGTTCAGTAGTTGGGGAATTGTCGTGCCTGTATTATAAAGGTTGAAGTACATAATCACAATATCTGTATTGTCTTTCAACATTTAATATTTACATTTCCACCAACCCAATTGCAACTCAAACAATTTCAAATGAATAATATGTCAATTTCAATGACATCACCACCAAGAGTGGACGTTTGTCAGTAGAAAAATGTGTGGAAACTGTTTCACAATAGGCACATTTAGAAGTTGCTCCCATGCGGTTGGATGAACATGTACTTTCAGGGCAAAATGTGACAATTTCTGTTTAACTTTGTCCCTCCCTCTCTATAATATTCTTATGTGCTCTGTTTCTCTCTGGGGCCTCGTTGCTGCATGCAGTCACGACCGCATTCAGGAAATGGAGGCAGGAATGGGGCATATTAACTTTATTTTGTAAATATGACAGGTCATCGTCAAATTCTAAGCCAGCCTCAATACTGGATGTTGTGAGTTAGCAACATCTGCAAATATACGGTTTTAACTGGGTTCTAAAATGGGTGGCATTATTCTGCCTTCCCAAACCATGAAACAGGATTAATCCTCTGAGTATTGTAATTTTGTATAATATCCTTAGTTCAAACCCTTCAGGATTATAAATATTTACTAAATTGCATATATACTCCTTGATGAAATTCTAAGATAATTTCTAATTTTCATTTCACTTTTACAATTCAGATGGGTTTACTTGAGATTGTGGTCTGTGATCTGTTGATATAATGTGAGGATAGAGCACCAATGGCATTAGCTGGAGCTCCAGGCTCATTGCACACAGGGGAGGATTTTGTAGGGGTGACGTTTATGATATATATCTAGTTTTACACCATGCTCGAAAACAGCATATCAAATGTCATATGGTCCATCACCACATTTGTGCTGCTTCCACGAACTTGTGATCTCTGACTTGCCATTCCAGATGCCATATGACATTCACTTGAATTAGTTTTACCTGAGTAGCTTCCAAGTCTCCGAGCATTTCCATCAACTCCGTCAAAAAAATCCAGCGAATCCCAATTGTGTTCTGTTGCAAAGGTCACAACTTGAATCTAATAAAAAGGCAAAATGTACACAGGTTTGTGATACACTCAATACAGACATGAATGCTACACAAAGTCTAGTTAATTGAAACATGAATATGAAACAGGGCAGTGGTAGTTTACCTGGATGCCAGCTCCCTCTGGAACAACTATTTTCCAGGCACAGTTCAGATAGTTTGCATATGGATCTGGGTATCCAGGAGAAAGTATAGTGCCTTTGCGGCCCGTCAGCACTCCTCCACAGGGAACTGAAAATATTGATACAGAAAGTGATAGACTCATCTGTGGGAGTAGGGAAACAGATTTTAAATACAACTACAAATTGTGTCAAACGCACGGCTCGAGGGCCGCAACAGCTTGCCAATGGGTCCAATCCATTATTCTGCCTAGTTAATTCTTAAATAAAAGCTTTAGATTGCAAATTAAAGATGAAAACTACTCTAAGGGCATGTATTTGACTGTCTATTTGTAGAAGGTTAAAACATTGCATGTTTCAGGGGCAAGACAAGCTGACTTCAGATAAAACACTGCTGTGTCACCTTTACCCTGTGAAAATGATTACAGACGCTCCCCTACTTATGAACGAGTTAGGTTCCGAGCGATTGTTCATAAGTTGAATTTGTTTGTAAGTTGATTCAGTGCTATATTTTGTTTTATAATTTATGTTTAAGGCCTATATAAGTATATTGAAGGTTTATATAAGTGCATTTGTATGTTTAAGGCTAGTATAAGTAACCCGCATTGGTTTGTACTGAAAAAAACATTTAATAAAATGGAGAGAATACATACAGTACTGTATACATACATTAGAGAGCGAGATATTTACTAGAAACTGGCCGAAAGAAGCGATCTAACGACGATTGCACAGTTTTCTTCTTTTTTTTCATCATAAATGATGCGGTAGCACTGTATGGCATCATTCAATTGATTTGCAAACTTTGTGCAACGTTCAATATTTGGGTCCTGCTGCTCGATCTTTCTGTTGTATGCCCGTGAAACCCTCACCACTCTCACCCGCATCAAGCTTCGTTATTATTGCCACTCGTTTCAAATGAAATGGCTTGCATCTTCCTTGCAACTCCCTCAATAGAAGCATTTCGCTTTTTACCAACCATATTCAATAATGGATGCACGAGATATTTAATGACACAAATGAAAAAGGTTCTTTGCCCACTGGAGATACGTTCACGCACTTCCGCATTGCAACGAAGAAGGTAGATGCTGGGTGAGCTGAGCCCTCACAGCGCCAGGCGTCGGTATTAGCGGCGGAAAGAAGTACTACTCGGAAAAAATACAAAATTGGACTTACGAACATTTTTTGACTTAAACGCAATTTGCAGACATGTTCGTATGTACCGTTGTTCGTAAGTTGAATGTTCGTAAGTAGGGGAGCGTCTGTACTTCCTGTGGCTTTTCTAATATACAGCACTTTCTTGGTGAAAAGTTCGGACTTGAGTTTCTATGGAGTGATAATAAAAACGAAGTAGTCAAATTTTCAGGCAGATGTGGCTATGTACAGTATTCATCCCTCCATTCTGCTTATCCTCACAAGGGTTGCAAGGGTGCTGGAGCCTATCCCGGGCAACGATGGGCAGAGATGGGTAACAAGGACAAGGAGAGGAACAACCATTGAACCTCACACTCATACCTAGGGACAATTTATAGTGTTCAACCAGCCTACCAGGCATCTTTTTGGGATGTGGGAGGACAACAGAGACCCCAAAGAATATGCACGCTAGCATGGTGTCGATGTCGGAACTGTGAGGCGGACCACCGTACCAAATGAAAAAAGATGATCAGTTTCATTATTTACATAATGTGAATATTGTACTTGTGTATATGTGTTGTGGCTGTTATTTATAGCTTATTAGACCACATATCTACTCATTTCAAATGAAAGAGTTTGACACATCTGCTTTAAACCAACACTTATTGACTTAATGATCATCTGTAAAATGTATCCATTTAATGCCAGATGATAAAGACTCAACAGACAATAAACTAGCTAGAGCTGTGGAAAGCTGTCTTTCATTTTGGAGAGTTTGAGAGTAGAATTTTACATCCGTTCCCACATAATTTAATACCAAGAAGGGTTTATATGGCACCACAAAACTGTGTCTTGCAGCATGCATAAACAGTTCAGCTTTAAGTGAAATGTTATCCCCTGCTGGGAGCATAAATCAACGCTGAATATGTCTTTGCAGCACTAGAGTATTTCTCCTAGTGCGTCAAATAAAATAATTACGAACCGTTTTAAATATTCTACTGGTTTTCATGACCATGCTTTTTATTATTAAGTCATTATGCTTGCTGGATTGTCAAATTTGGGTAAGCCCAATTACATAAGTACCTCCAGTATCTATTAGGCATGTACAAGATGAGACAACTATTAATTGTAGGTAAAATAAACACTCGGCCATTTTTCCTTCGGGGTCTGAACATACTTTAAGTGTGTTACATATTCTTTTGCATTACCCCCAATAGCTGCAGGTTCAATACATATATTTTGTGTTTGCCCCTAGAGAACTGTTTAGGAACAGGTGAAATGTAGGTTTCAAGATTCCAAAAACGCATCTAACCTGAGTTCAAAATCTTACCAGGAAACTGCAGATGTATCTCAAAGAAAGACTTGAAATTTCACTTTGATTTAACTGCTCCTTTGAGTCCCCTGAGCTGTCACTTCACATAATTTGTAACGCAAGATTAGAAATCATGAGACTCATAAAAGTATGAGAGCTCCCTACCCATCTCAATCTGTGACAAACTCATAATTCAGAGTTACTGCACGTAGACGAGCATGGAGGCTTCATATGATGAAACATTGTTTGAACTGTCTTATGTGTTTTCACAGTGACTTTTAATTATTTGAATCAAAAGGATATTTATATTTCTCTGTTGTGAATTAACGAATGATTTAAGTTCACTTTGTGTTATTTATTATTGCATAAATAGTAGCGAATGTATGCCCTCTTCTATAGTTACATTGTAGAATGAGTGTGGCTGGATATGTAAGCAATCAAAGTACGTAATACCTACATTATCATACATTGGATATTTCTGAGAATGCAAATTCCTACATTTACTTTAGTTGCACTATTTCAAGGCTCTAAATTTTCAGCATTAAAGGGACAATTTCCCCTTCATAATCTCCCAGGCAATGTAACAAAGCAGCATATGTCGTCTTTCAATAAAAAGGCTTAAATGTGAAAAAGAAATAATGTATGGGAAAAGACTATGGGAATGTTGCCTTCATTTTTGGATAAACGTGCATACAAACATTTTTTAAATAGCCTTCACTCTTAAAATTAGAGCAACAAAACAAAATGTTAAGATGCACTGGTTGGGACTGCTAAATTGTTTACGCAAGTGTCACTATGAATTCCATGGTGCTGGCTTGCTGAAAATGAATCAGAGCATGCTGCACATTTATGCATGTCTTAGCACCCACAATATAAATGATTTATTATTTGTTTATGCTCTGCTACCTAAGCATTTAAGATGAGCCAAGAATTAAAAAAAAACCTAAAGTTTTATTTCGTAAAATATCCTTGTTAATTTCAAGTAAATGAGAACTGAGATAAGCAGTGAGTACTTAGAATGATTGCGAATTAATTCCCAAGAAGTGTAGTAAATGCAATAGTTTAAAGAGTCTAGGGAAGATCTTTTGCAATGCTTTAAATGTTAAAATGTGGAATGTACAATTTCTTCTTAGTGTCTCGCTACAAGAGAATAGACTAATCTTCACAATAAAATCAACAGGACAAAAATGGAAGTGTTCAATCCCTGGTGTTTCCGACCTTTCCGTGTGGAGTTTGTATGATTTCTTTGCGCCTCCATGGATTTTCTCCAGGTACTCTGGTTTCCTCCCACATCCCAAAAACATGCATCGTTGGCTGCTCGAACATTCTAAATTGTCCTTAGGTGTGAGAGGGAATGGTTCTTTGTCTCATTGTACCCTGCATTTGGCCGGAAACCAATTCAAGATGTCCCCCTCCTACTATCCAAAGTTGGCTGAGATAAGCAGAATAGAAAATGAATGACTAAATAATGGAAGTGTGTGTGCTTTTCAAACCATCAATTTTTTGTTTTTTGTTTTTGTTCAAAGAACAAACCATTTTCAAGCAACCAATTGAGTATTAAATGACAACAACACATTAAACTACTATAATGTCAGTTCACTAGACCAGTGTTTCCCAACACTTTTTGCATTGAAATAATTTCAAGGGACACCACCATCTGAAAATCTTTTCATTTATAACTATGTTCCCTATATTAACAATCGTCATTCTCATCAAAGTTTTATCAGCAGGAATGACATAAACCGCCAAAGTAATTCCAAAATCAAATTTTCACCACTGACCTAATGTCACCAAAAGTTAACGTCTGCGGACCCCGAACAACTTCCGGTTCTAGTGATGCAAAATTAAGTAATGTAATGTTTTTACACGCATAATTTCAAATTCTGGGTTTCATCACATTTATCACAATTATCAGTATACAATTAAAAAAAATGTTTTTGAACAGTTCCAAAGTTGTACACTATGCGATCTTGTCTCACGAGATATAGCCTGTGATATTCTCATAATGATGACGATGATGATCCGAATGTGAAACCATTTATTGAAAGTTTGACCTTCAGCTAATTATGGAAACATTAAGAATGGATCCACTTATTGCACTGCTTCTCTTATGTAGCTGTGAAAACTGAAAATCCCTGGCTCAAGGTCTACCTCGCGCAACTAGGAAATTTCATTGGCTGACACAGCCACTTTTTATCCACGTGTCCACCATTAAATTTCACTGTCCTTGTCAAACAGAGTGCAAGTCCTGCTGAATATGCTATGTTTTGGTAAAAACTGGGTGCTGACAAAGCATCTAAAGTGTAGGCATGGTATGACTAGGTCATGCCAAAAAATTAAGACACATTTGAGAGTTTTGGTAAAAATAAAAAAAATGAAATCATGAATATTAAAATTAATTCCTTAGATACAAAAAAACAGTTATAGATAGATTGCACAATAGATTGCTAATCAAATTATGCTATAAAAACCATGTGTCACTTTAATAGATTACATCTACATATAATGTATAAATTAGTAAAAATACTCACATTGGGTTGGGGTGACCTCACTTTTCCATTTTTAAATGTACTTTTGCTTTAAAATATAACCCATACTATTTCCAGCCAAAAAGAAAACAATCAATGTTTTGATACAGGTGAAAGGCCTTTTATATGAAGAAGAGCCCACTTACCAACACATGTGGGCACAGTGCCGTTCCACTGGGCCAGTGCATTGGGCACAGCCTCACACTTGATGGCACTGGCGCCATGTAGCGTATAGCCTGGATTGCATTCAAAGAGGACAACCATACTCGTGCCAAAGTCATTCCCTAAACGCTTCCCAAAACGAGGCTCCGGGACCGAGCTACACTGAGAGGCGCTTGTCCTGGGGACGGCTAGGAAGGAGATGAAAGCAAGAGTAGACAAATATAGAAATTGGAGAGGAGGGGGTAGGCATGATTGACACAGAGACAATGGGGGATGAGTCAGAAAGACAAAGAAGGCAGAGGGGAATGGTTAGAACATCACGAGACGCCACGTGTGTTATGCATTATTGTTTTCTGGTGTGCCTGGATAAGTACTTTGATAGCATGGGATTTATCTCGTGTTTTCTGCCAATTCAGAAATGGTGCCAAGTTGAAGTATACTTAAAAAAATAAGGAAAAAGATCTAGCAATATTATTTATTGCACCGTGAGGGTCAACTAGGACACGTCAAAATTTAAAAAACAGTTTTTGTGAAGAAGCCATACCTTGGTAAACAAAATGAAATCCTTTTGCTGTGTCGGTTCCATTTGCGGTAAACTTAAGTGTTACCTTGTTTCCTGAGCTCAACGGGAGTGTTTCCCCTGTAATTTAGAAGCATATTAGACATGCTCAACATTATTACTACACAATATGTCTCAATGCAAAAAGCATGAATAGCCATCCCATTTTTTTCTCGTGTTTGATGTCTCAGCCAGATTGAACAAACGTGTAGTTTCCAAAATGATTTACATTTAAAAATTCAAATATTTAAGGAGAGAAAAAAACAAAATACATTTGTCTTTGTATTGTATCATAGTCTCAAACAATGGGTGAAAAAAATCGTCAACAGGTGACTTGCATTGTTTATTAGGGATCCAAGAATTTATTTTATTCTCATGATTACTTGTTTATTATTATTTTAACATTACTGGAGCAGTATGAATGAAGTGCTTCAGATTTATTATTTTACTCATCTGGTGAGATGTTTTATTTGAGGTGTGATTCTGTCCTTTATGAGAAAGAAATATTTGATTTTCACAAATATAGACGCCTTTGATGCAGTGAAACGTACAACTACTCAAGAACATCATATGGCATTGTATATTTGTACCTGAATGGGATCCATGAATCGAAGAGAGAAGTGAAGCATCCGTGGAAGAACCATCATATATATCCACAACATCACTGGGCAATGTATGAAACACCACAAACTGGCCAAATAACACTGCAAGCAAGAAAATGAAGAATATATACAATTAAAGAATACACTGAAAATGTGTTGTCCAACCTCTGCACAAAACAATGATTTACCTTATGTTACATAGAATGATCTGAATTGCATGCCAAAGAAAACTAAGAGTATAGTCATAAAGGTAGTGAGTGCTCTGGCTACCTTAGAATACATGCTTTGACATTTGTCCAAGATACATGCCCACTAGGTGTTGCAAAACAGTCTCCTCCAAAGCCCCCGCAAGTACGCATGTACAGAAAAATCAAAGGAGGCATGGGCCAAGCCTGACATTGGAGCATTTTATTAAATCAAACCAACAAAAAGGAACCCATGAAGCAAATATTGTCTTGATAATTCTTCCCCAAGTCATTCAGACCTATGATTTAGTAAAATCTCAAATTCAAAAAAATTTGCTGCATCTAGATTTTCATAAAGAATTAATCTTTGCTTTTCATGTTAGTGCATTAGCTAACTTGTTTCGTTGCCAGACTTGCGCCGGTCACGGAAATAGAGAACATGACACAAAAGTAGACCAGGTAGCACTTACAGTAGACAGAGAGCAGAAAGTGAAGAAATGTGATTTATTTTCTTCTGGGTTGAACTGTCATTATTCATCAGGATGTTATTAATAGGTGCCATATTAAACACTTTTTTATAGTTATTATGAATTAGTAGGAGGCAGTCGTTATCTGGGGCACACCCACACTACCTTTTCAACCCCAAAAGTTTTCATGCTGTGCAACCCAAATATTTTTGGACAATTAACATTAGGCTGTAGGGGGAAAATGTGCTAAGGGGCCCCTAGCGGTAGTCTCAACACCTCTGATATGTCACTATAATTACATATGAACAACCATAGGGACTCCCAAAGTTAAATCAAATACAAATATCCACCTGGACAGATGATATATACCGTACATAGAACATTAACCTAGAGCAGCCCAATTCAACCCTATTTCTATATCTGATAGGAGTGCCCAGGGCTTGGCCAGAATCTGAATAGAAGATAGATTTACCCAGAGGGATGGCTCAGTGCAGAGGCATTAGCATGCGGTACTATCTTGAACACACTCCCTACTATTCACAGCTACTACACACTCTCAGAAGAGAAATGTCGCTCATATCTACAGCTAATCTAAAGCCAGCCATGCGTGTCTCCAATCTGCTCCTCTGCCGTAATCACGTCCACATATTAAGTCAATAAATCATTGTAAATTTGTTGCCTAATTTATGCAGGGCTGTGACGAATCTTTTGTCCTCTGGGCATAGTCATGGTTATAGAGTGCAATGCAGTTGGAAAATGAAAAACATTTCCACGCTTGCATCTTCACTTGGATTTATCCCAAAGCAGTTAAGTCTCTCCAATTGCATTTACACACCTAGCTGGGTGTCAAATCTTGATATTTATGCATCGCTGAAACTCACACTGATATCCCAGCAGAGCTTGGATTTGGCAATCATGTGGAATTTTAAGTTGACCTTATTCTTATAATCAATCTAACTTGAAAGTAATCATTTTCAAAAATGGGAAGAAAAAATGTATCAATTAGTGTTTGTTGCTGAAAACATTCTGGACCACATAGAGTGAGGAATGTTTCACTTATATTATTAAAGAAAGAAATAAGCTAATGCAGAAATACAGAATTGCCAATCATATAATGACATAAGGAAAATACTATCTCTCATGCTCTCACAAGGGTCATGGGGGTGCTGGAGTCTATCCAGCCAACTGTCTATCCAAACTGTGGGCAGTAGGCGGGGACACTCAGAATTGGTTGTCAGGCAATCGCAGGGCAAACTGAGACAAACAACCACTCACGCCCACAATACTAATACCTAGGTATATACTCTAACTGTTATACTATATTAGTATGTGTTATTATTAAAACCATATTTAAAAATACTTATTCCGACTCACATAACAACATTTATTGGACACAGTATTAGATTCAGGTATGTATAAAAGTAATGTACGTACTATAGGTTCCACGTAAATATTAGTAGTTTGTGAAATGTTTCTTATTGTAAGCATGTTTCATAAGCATGAACAAAATATATTATACATGAAGGGCAAAAGTAGAACAAAATGGGTGGTGTGCAAATGTGTGCATTTGGCATCTGATTTTCTAAGCAATTCATTATGCATTCATTTCCTGGACTGCACCTGGTTTCTTTCAACACTCAGTCTGTGAAAAGCTACCATTTTGCATTCCCTAAAAAATGTAACTCAAGAAATGACGAAATGTTTTTAATTTAAAATCCTCCAATATGTTGTGGATTTACCTGTCGTTTCATGTCATCATTCCTGTGTCTACATGACTGCCTAAATATAGGAATGGTGCATTGGTGGGGTTTATCCAAAAAATAAATGCTGGTGCAAGAATGCTCTATTATAATTACTGTATGCCTTTATGTACATGTGACAAACACCAATGCATCTGCTAAGAAAACACTAGAGTACACGTCCCTGAAAATGACATTATCTTTAAATCTTTAAGCAGCTCCGTCAGGTTTGCATCTAGAGTATTAGATAAGGTGGATAGTTGAAGAGCAACATTTCACATACAAGGCTACAAAAAAGTAAACAATAGTTTAAAAAGTAGAAGAAATTACTTGAGTTTCAACATTAGTGCAATTCAACGGAGAGCCATTGAGGTGAAATAAAGACCAGGAAGGAAAAGGAAATCAACGTTTCGGATTGATTCTATTTCAGTGCTATAAACATTCACTGCACTTTCAGATTTTATTTTAATTACTCTATTATAATACCAATTAAGGGGTAAAAAGAGGGATGTCCTTGCAAACAACAAAACCGTATATTGCAGATGAGCTGATCAAAGTACGTACGACAGGAAAGAGAAATGTCATCATCTTATAAAAGCTCTTTCCATTTCTATTCTTGTTCCCACATCCATTTGATCGTCCTCCTAAAGAGCAGAAGAAAATCATCCCCTAGATCACACGTGTTTTCTGAATTTTCATTCGCTTTAGGGCATTGTTGATGGATTAACTGAAAGCTTGTGTATACCACTGAGGCGGAAAATTACGTAAATGCTAATCATACAGCTTGTGAACAGCCTGTAAGAGTGAACATCTCAGCCCAAGTAATTTTGAAAGACGAAGAATGTGTTTTGTTCTGCCCTAGAAAGTAAACTTCTATATGGCTCCTGAAGCGCAGCCAATTTGAACTGATGTGACCTGTTCATAAAGTTTAAATCAAATTTAAAAAAAGTGTTCATCAAGGAATATACCGTGCAATTTTTATTTTTAGCATGGCATGTGAATTGTGCTTAAATATACCAATTTTTGTAATACATTTGTTGTAATAAATGTATTCATTTGAGAAAACCCTTAACAGTGTAGTTTTGGGGATTTGTAAAGTACAGTATTGTATGAAAAGGAAAGTTTGAGATTTTTATGTTATCAGTATATTTGGCATTTACACAATACATTCTAAGAATTATTTGAAGAATAACAGCTCTTTAACCCTGAGGAGGTAAAATAACTATAGTGACTTAATAGGTAGCGTGTCGGCCTCAGAGCTCTGGGGTCCTGGGTTCAAGTCAAGGTCGGTCCACCTGTGTGGAGTTTGCATGTTATCCCCGGGCCTGCCTGGGTTTCCTCCGGGTACTCCGGTTTCCTCCCACATTCCAAAAACATGCATGATAGGCTCTAAATTGCCCCTAGGTATGAGTGTGAGCGTGAATGGTTGTCTGTTTCCTTGTACCCTACGATTGGGATGTCCCTCGCCTCTGGCTCGGAGTCAGCTGGGATAGGCTCCAGCATCCCCCGCAACCCTAATGAGGATGAAGCGGTTCAGAAAATGAGATGAGATGAGAACTTAAGAGGCATGAAGAAACTGAACTTAAAAGGTTCCTGCAAATAAGGGTGCCAAGGGAATTTAGCACACAATTCTAGAGGTGGGTGCTGTAAAGAGATGACATCTTGAGAATACTAATATTCATTTGATATTTGTCAACCTAAGCTACAAATTATTCAAAAATGCAGAATAAAAGAATGTGCAATAAATAAGGTTGACTCACACACCTAAGGTATAACAAGCATTAATTCGCCCCATGATTCAGTGGGGTTGAGTTAGGTTTTTTTCCCCCAACGACACAGGTCTTACATTAGTGAGGCTGGAAAAGCTTGTAGGAATCAATCAAAATGCAGCTTTAATATTTTTCATGGCAAACTATGGTACCGCATATCTGATGCAATAGTGGTATGCATCTCAAAACAGAGAAAAAAAAGGCAGCTTTAATATTTTTCATGGCAAACTATGGTACCACATACCTGATGCAATAGTGGTATGCAGCTCAAAACAGAGAAAATGATGTGGCAGCACAAGTAAGGCGTTAAATAACAAGACACAGACGAAGGCTAAAAGTTTTTTTTTTTTAAAGAGGCAGCACATGTTAGCCCTTCTTGCAATGAAGTTCATAAAGACGCACCTGTCATCTTTGCTGTATGGCATCATAAGCCTTCCGAGATTGTGGGCTCTGACATGAAACAGAGACTCATTTGCCAAAACCAAAGCAAGCAGAGAGGCATATAATTTTAATGGCCCATTATCACAGCAAACTTGCATCAGTATATTTGACAGAGGGTTAGTGGCTTCACCTTGGCACACACTGCACAATCCCCATTTGGCTTCAGTTTTGAGCAAAGTTCACCCCTCCTTCTTCTGCGAAGATAACTGCCAACTACTGTCTTTTTTTACCCACTATATATATTAAAAAGTCCTTAATGTTTGCAACTGTACATACATACACACGCCCCCATATATATTTATACATAAATAAGATGGAGATGTGCTAAACGGAATTTCATACAATGATTTACCAATATGGATCCATGTATAGGGCGCATTGGATTATAAGGCAAACTCCTCGCTTTTGGGAAAATTTAAGTCTTTTAGTTGTGCCTTATAGTGTAGAAAATATGTATACATACTAATAACATAATACATACTACTACTATACTTTAGGATTTTCACACTTCATGTGGTGTTATGATTATCACCTTGACAGAACATACGTAAGCAAAGACTGATAAGAAACAATTATGTTTGGTCTAATCAGTCAATTTTCCACATCAGTTCTGATCCTTCAGCAATCTGTTGAAAATGTTGACTATAATCACATGAGGTACAAATAATTGTACCACTGTAGAAGCTCAGTAGTTGAATGCAATCTTTTTTTGGTGTTAGTCATGATCATTGTTTAAGGGGACTTTTTAGTCAATCATTGTTTAACGAAACTTTTTGGGTGTTATTCAGATTCATTGTTTAAGGCAACTTTTTTTCCTCGCATATATTTAGCCACAGTATTAATACGAGCTACAGGAATAGTGATACCAAAAAAAAATGGAAAAGTTCAGATGGCAGTGCAAAGACGTATATAATTAGGTTCAAAATTCGATCAAACAGCCATTGTCAGTGTGGGTGTGTGAATGTGTGAATGTGTGCATCTGTATGCTTGGGCGTGAGTCGTGACTCTTGTTCTGTATGAGCTTTCATTCTTATACCTTTCATGGTAATAAAGTGACTGAGGTGAATGTAATTGCAAGCATCCTTGATCACATAAAGGGCATTGGGAAGTTGGCAGTTTTCAGAAAAAGTGAATTTGCTTTTGTGTTGTAGTATATGTAGGACTGTATTTCCCTTTGTATGAATACAAAAAAATGATGAAAAATAAAAATTCTATCAAAACAGAAAACAGATTTCCTAAGATTAAGTCCTAAAATGGAATGTCTCGTATATATTGCTATAAGTGCCTGGCAAAGCTGAATGCATGGAATTCATATAACATCACACAAGAGTCATACTTGAGGTGAAGGTTTTCATGATAGTTCTCAGCAGTGCTTTTTTTCTCTTTCAGTTTGCTTCATTAAAAGCCACTGACTCATTATGCCTCACCATCTTGCTTATTCTCGTTGCGGCAGTCTCTCTCCTGCAGTTACACAATTTGCCTTGCACAAGCTCACTCAGTCTTTCTGTGCCAATCTAGTTGCAGCTCATATTTATTAGTACAATCCGTCAGTTCTTTGTGACATCACATGGCAATTAATTATGCATATGCTACTATATACATTTTGCACATATACTTAAGGATGAATACAAGTTCGTTTATGTTCTGGGACTGCCTAGATATGAACCCAGGACCCAGAACTGTGAGCCCGACACGCTCAAACGCCCCTTATCAGTTTTATCAACAGGAATTAAATACATTTTTTAAAAGTATTTATATGACAACATTAATATCTCATTTTTTAAATTTACGTCCCCTAATATTAGTTCAATCTCCGAATATTGGATTTAACCGCATTCTATGAATACAATTTGGTCATGGTGATTTTCACAAAGTCTTCCCAAACACAACTATTCAAATCATTTGGTGAAAAATCTTACATTTTTATTAGCGCAATCGGTCCATTTTGAAGATTTAAGAAAAAAATACCTGCACAGAAACCATTCCCTAAGTGATAAATAAAATAAAACGTGCTTCTTTGGCACTTGGATGAATCTTTTCCATGACAAAGAGTTTGTCTTTATTTGTTGTTGTTTGGTACCAACATTGGTGATATGCAAACATCATACATTATTGGATGTATGCTAGCACAAAAGATGAAACACTGAAAGCTGAACTAGTGAATTCCTTTTGACCAGTGAACGTGTATGCACGTATGTTTACAAGCAGTGCCCTAGGCAAAGATTGAGTGCCATGAATAATTCAGCATTTCAAAAAAGAAGGAGCAGTATTGTTTGAAATGTGACTGCACGTATTATTTCAGACATTAATTAAAAATTAAAGGGCAAAACAGATGCACATTGTACCTTAATGGCTTTGGAATGGTGGAAAGCACCAAACAGCCATGAGTGCTGAGTATCAAAGAATGATGGCGCACTTGTGACTTTCCTAACCTGATTCTGTGTTTTTAATTACAGTGTGGGTTTCCTCTGTCATAATTAGGCTGAAGAGGTTGGACAGATTGCATGAATATCTTTAAAAACTAAAAGAAGAGCATAATTATTTGGGGAATAAGATGGAAATGACTTTCGAAGTTCAAACTCAGTTGCCGGCATGATTTTAAAGCCCATTTTTTATCCAACCTTTATTTTATCACTTGTATGACTTTTTTGACACAGAGCATGGCAACAGGCAACATTGTAATGGGTATGGCTGAAAGGGTGATGATGATAGATGAATTAAATGCTCTAATACAGTTTTGCCCACACAACAGACCAAAATAAATCCATGTATGCCTTATTTCTTTCAAACCGTGTTCATATTATCTGCTTTCTTTTATCATTTCTATGCAGCACAGTAAATTGCCTTTATTGATAAAGTGTGCTTGCCTTACAGGTAAATAAATTCCAGGAGTCTTTAAAAGAAACCCTAGTTTGTTTCTACACTGTCCATGTACCTAAAGAGAGATATTTATTTCAGCTTCTTTCGAGTTGTCATGTAAATATAATCTTCCCACGACCTTCAGACTTAGAATTGCTGGCCATTGTCATATGTAGTCTCAAATGCCCAACAAGTGTCAAAGTTGTGGAGTTTTTCTAAATAATTAGCATTTCCGCTGAGTATGAACTATTTTATTAATGTTTTAGGTTTTTGTCAGGTTATTAGATGAGCAATTCAAACTGGTGGACCATATTGTAGAGTTGAACCTTGCATTCAGAGATGACCTGTTGGCTCAATGTAAGTACTGCTTCCCCAGTGTCTATTGCTTGTAACTACTTAGCATTTTGACATGCCACTTCAGGTAGTATGCACATTTTATTCCCCCCAAGTTGGATAGATAAACCCATATTTCAGAAAAAACAAATGCTTAACTACCATAAATTCCAGGTAGAAGTTACAGCAAAACAAACACTATCCTATAAACTTTACCTCAAAATATGTATATAAAAATAAAATATATCGTGTTAAAATGTAGACACAATAAAAAAAAAGTATATCCTGCGTAAATGGACCACAAAAATATTGGGTTGTATGTGGGTAGTAGTCTCATCTCATTTTCTGAACCGCTTTATCTTCACTAGGGTCGTGGGGGGTGCTGGAGCCTATCCCAGCTGACTTCTGGCCAGGCGAGGGACACCCTGAATTGGTGGCCAGCCAATCGCAGGGCAAAAGGAGACAAACCACCATTCACAATCACACTCATACGTAGGGGCAATTTAGAGTGTCCAATCAGCCTACCATGCATGTCTTTGGAATGTGGGAGGAAACCGGAGTACCCAGAGTAAACCCACGCAGGTCTGGGGAGAACATACAAACTTCACACAGGTCTACCAACCTGGATTTGAACCCAGCTCCCCCACTGTGAGGCCTACGCGCTAACCACTCACTCCACCAGGCCGCCCTCATAGCTTTGTGAAGGCCCATATTCAAAAGACGGCACACAATTAAAATATACAGACTGTACAAATGGGCTATAGACATTGAGTAAGTACTTTCCAAACTCAACTATTTTGAAAATGTTTTAAAAGGCTTACCAAAGTCCCCTGGAACAAAGATGTCATACACACAGCTCTGGCCTCTGGTGTAATTATGTGGATAGTTGGGGGAAAGCACAGTGCCCTCTGAACCAGTAAAGTGACCACCACAGGGAGCTTTGGTGACAGGAATGGAACAAAGAGCGATACAGTTAACAAATGTAAAAAATCAGCTTCCAATACCTGGGGAAATAAAGTGATATTGTGCTATCAGCAAGTGCACACGTAAGCATTTATATCACAAAATGAGATGAGAAGTCACCATTGGATTTTTTTACTTGCTGACATATATACAGCATAGTATGGGGATGCCAAAACAATTTGTCATTTGAGAGACACGTCTGGGACTTTTTCAAAAACCACTGTGTGTTCTAAATAGACAAGGAGGGCTGATTTATGTTTACATGTTTAAAACCCAAAGGGGAATAAAGGCAGCCTGGAAAGTGTTTCAGTCCCCAAATACATCAAAATGTCATCCTTCAACAACCACGAAATAATGCTTCCAAATATGTATGCAGCATGGCTGCAAGACTCAATATGAAAATGGTCAAAAATGCCTTTACAAAAAAAGGGGGAAGGGGTCTCTACTAAAGCTAAGAATAAAATATTGCAACCAATTCTTGGAGATTGGTGATGGTATTGTCTGGAAAAAAAAATTATAAATCAGTGAAATTCAAAAACATTACAAGGACATAGTGATTGAACAAAGTCTTTGAGTCAAGACCTACTAAACACTGACAGATCCCTTTTAAAACACTTGCAGTGTGAGGTGTTTTACACTTGCAAGAGCCTTACAGCACCATAGATCACAGAACATAGTATGGGTACGTAAGTGAAATTCTGTAACCTGTTTGTGATGCAGTGACAAACACACATTGCTGGAATAGACAAGACAGACCTAAACAAAAGACATCTGGACTTTGGAAACACGAACATATGTTGGACAGTATTTTTTTATCCATATGGCCATTTTGCATTTTGAATACAAAAAAAGATGACATCCCTGTGATGCAATTGTTTGGCACTGGGTTCAATTGACCACGGTAACTTTATTTGTCAGTGGGCTGGCTGCTAACTATAGTATGCGTGTTCCTCCGTAATTCACAACATAGAAAGGGTGTGTGGGGTTACCGCATCCCTGCATGTAACTGCACATTTATTTTTCAATTTATTGGAAAATTATTTAATTACTTGCCGAATTATGCAGATGGACATCTAAAAGCCGTACATTGATTGGGCAGCTGAGGCCATTAGACTTCAACTTGGAAATGTCAGTTAAAATTTAGCTTCAAGGTGAAACTACTAAATTGAATGTCGGTTATAGTTATAAACAGAGCATGGTTCAGAGAATGAAAAAGTCATGAATAGCTTGTTCGTGCCTTCCATGCAGAGCAAAATCCCTTCCTACGCAGTGCAGAAGATGAACGAATTTATATATATATATATATATATATATATATATATATATATATATATATATATATATATATATATATATATATATATATATATATATATATATATATATATATATATATATATATATGTATATATATATATATATATATACACATATATATATATACACATTTATACATATATACATATACACATTTATACATATATACATATATACATATATATACACATATATATATATACATATGTATATATATATATATATATATATATATATATATATATATATATATATATATATATATATATACATATGTATATATGTATACAGATGCTCCCCTACTTACGAACGAGTTAGGTTCCGAGCGATTGTTCATAAGTTGAATTTGTTCGTAAGTTGCTCAGTGCTATATTTTGTATTATAATTTATGTTTAAGGCCTATATAAGTATATTGAAGGTTTATATACGTGCATTTGTATGTTTAAGGCTTGTATAAGTAACACACACTGGTTTGTACTGAAAAAAACATATATATATATATATATATATACCACATATATATACATATATACATACATACATATATATACATATATACATATATATATATACATATGTATATATATACACATACATATATACACATATACACATACATTATATATATATATACACAATCTATTTTACACACCCAAAACCTTTTGTTTCAGCTCAAGTACGTTTTAGTTATAATTTCAAAATGATCCATTGCGTCTGTTGTGCGTACTTTAAGTGATTTATTCCACACAAAAGACTCAGAAAACACTGCATACTGACCCTGTAGCTTTTTCTCTCACCTTGACAACTTGGCTTGCTTCGGTCCCATTCTGGTCTCTTACTGTTCCCCATGACGCATGTCAGCGTAGAATAGCCTTGCAGTAAGTATCCAGACTCACAATTAAATGTAACCATTGATCCAAGTTTATAGTCAGTGCCCATTTTTGTGCCATTCATCACATTCCCTGGATCAAAACAGGCCTCGCGCAGTTTGGCTGCCAATCAAAAAAGCAAATATTTAGAGGGGGAAGATGGCTACACTTTAAAGAAGGTATAAACATGAAAAAATAAAAATACTGGTTAGCATCACAAGGGACTATTTCATTAAACTAAACTGCGGTGGAAGCATACATCAAGACTTGTAAATGCGGATGATAAAAGAGAACTGCAATCAGGAAGCAATATCCAACTCACAACCTCAAAGGTGCACTGAATCTCATGCATCTTTATGCATGCAACTAAATACGACTAAATAGAGCATGTACAAAGAAAGCCAACATTTTCGCTGTACCTTTGTACTCTAAATGAAAGCCAGTGTAGCTCACGGAGCCATCACTACGAAATGCCAAGTACATGAAGTTAGAGGAACTTTCAATCTTTTCAGGAAGTTTACTATCCTGGAAACTGCCAATCAGATGAGTGCTGCTGTCTGGTCCATCATAGATGTACAAGAAATCATAGTTGGGCTCAATACTGAAGCTGCAACAAAATCAGACAAAATCAGATAAAATTTGTCATATTTGCAAAGTTGGAATGCCAATAGCACACATGAAATAAAGTACATGAGAAAAATGCTCCTACTCTGAAATTACAGCCTATCCGTGAGTGTGAGGAGTGAGACGCAAAATATTTTTTGCTGTCTTAGGGGGAATATTTTCAAAAATGAAATACAAAAAGAATGACTCTCAGGTAGGGAGAGATTAAATTGTTGCAACAACGTGGTGGCAGGAAATCCTCCCAGATGGCAGTTGAAATGTAGTGTAAAAAGATCATCCAATAATGTTGCTTTGCATTTTAAATATCTTCTCTTACAGTGAGACAGATATCATACTTTAGGGCAAAAGTGAAAATAGCTAAGAAATTGCTTTTCAGTTGAATGGGCATCTACTATTCAATATGATACATTTACTCTTTCAACTGGCAATCCAAGGTCAAGCGTGCCAAAGTTGAGGTTTATTTGTATAGACGAAAAAGAATAGAAATAAAACATTTCATTACCACATTGAGCCCTTCATAAAAAATGACTGAACAGCAGAGAGTAGGACTACCCTCAGGCATATCCTGCCAGACTTGCAGCTAGATGCCTAAAATGTAATTAATAATGTAAAGCTTCTCAGTATCATGCAGCACCGTAAATGAGTTTCACTCATCTCGCACCTCTTTCTGCAATATACAGTGCCCAAAATATTATTTCAGAAAAGTGACTGGAATATCTACTTACTGAAATGCTGTTTATTCTCCATCTACCAGCACACCTAAACTCAAACCCATGTGCATGACTCCAGAGAAACGGCTAACTCTGCCCAGTGATACAACTGGTTCCGTCACAGAGAACATGCAATTGCAAGAGGCAACTTGTGCTATGGTGCATTCACTGTGACCTGCATTTGGGTTCAGGTTAGAAAACACACTGCGCCGTTTGATTAAGTTCTGCTATGTGAGGTGTTGAGCCATGTATGAATATAAAAAGAAATAACAACAAGCTATCTTTTTCTCTCCTTATCCCAAGGTACTAAAAATACCATTTTTTAAAAGGCGTATAGCCCAAAATCGTCCTTAATGACCGCTAATTAAATCCTGAACATTAATATGTAGAGCCGCTCTGAACAAATCCATGTCTTATATGCTATGTTTTCATTTGGGAATGAGTTGTTTTTGGTAATTAAGTGAAAATAAGTTTAGATGAATATACCTGATAAATGCCAATGAGATGACATAGTCCGAGTGGACAGCAATAAGCCAATCACAGTCTTTACTGTGAGGATAGGGATGCGGGAAGTTGGGTGAAAGGATAAATCCTGAAGATCCAGTCACATTTCCCCCACATGGAGCTTTAACATAAGAACAAAAAAAGAATAACAGACATTGGCATAAAAAGAAGAGTTTTTAATTTTGCAGTAAATATCTTCCAAACACAGTTAGTTATATATTGTTTGCAGGACAAGCATTTGGCTTGGAAAATATTTTTCCTTGAGTAATAACACAAGTGTTCTTGCGTTTATGAACAAATACATGAGTCACACGGCGTCAACTTAAAAAAGCGAGAGGGAGCCCAAAGACTTGTAGCTCGCAAAGAAGACTAGTTGGCTGGGATTCAAGAACATTTATTTCTTTAGACCTACTTAGTGTAATTATTTCTAATTGCATTGTCGAGTACCAGTACTTAACAGCTAAGCCCTAGTAAGACAATGGGTAGGGGTGTGTAGTGTCCTAAAATGAATGTGTCCACCTAAGAGCTAATTACAGTTCCGAGATAGAATAATATATTTGTCTAAGGTATGAGCACGTAATAGATGCCGTGCTAACCTGCTAAAATCGAAATCTCCCTTTGCTGTTTTCACATTGATCCTTTTTCACTTCTGCCTCCCCCCTCTTACTTTTATACCACATATCACTCCATCAATTTCACTCATCCGTCTTCTCTCTGACTCAAGCAATTCCACCCCTCCCGTCCTTCTCACCAATGCAGCTTGGAGGGCTGGGTTGCCAGTAGTATCTATTTTCCACTTGGATGCAGGTGATTTTGCTCTCCCCCTGCAATTCATATCCCGGATCACAAGAGAAGGTCACAGAGTCACTGGGCTCCCGGCCTTCCCCATTGCGACTGCCATTCATGGGAATACCTGGATCCCTGCAGGCAGTGGCAAGGGAACCTATGGGGGGGAAAACACACACAATAATTTTGTATCATACAGATTGTGAATATTGTTTCATAATTGTTACTTTTTCATTTACTGTATAAGAACTGTATCAGATTATTATAATGTACTAATGCTGGAGAAAATGCTCTTTCAGCATAGGTTTGCTGCTCCTTCCTATTATGTCGATTCAGGAGGTGGGATGGCAAAGAGTGAAACAACAGGATGGAATGTTGGATTGGAACACATTTGTGAGGTGTGAAGAGTGGAGTTCGGAAGGACTTTGACAATGAGAATTGATTTTGGAGGATGAGTTAAAGAGTAGCTAAAATGGTCAAGTGTTAATGGAACTAGTGTATTGATCAGGAGTTCAGCAGCATGGGAAAGCGATGAACAGGTCAGTGTTTTATTTTCTTCTAAGCATTTAAAAGTATAGTTAGTAGGCAGGTTTTAATATACATGAAGAAGTAGTTAATGTGTGGTTGCTGGTTAAGGAAAGAGTGTCTATTTTTTTACCTACATATATGTGGGTACTTCCAATTGAAAAGAAAAGATAAAATAAATAAAATACTCCATGCGCCTTAAATGTGTTGCCCCAGGACAAATAACAAAATAACAATACTTTATGTTATGAATGTTGCAAAGTATTAAGATGCATTTCGGGGATCAATGCTTGCTTTCAAACAATGGAGCAAAACCTAAATTACAATAAAAAATAAACTATATTTGAAACCAATAAAATGTGATTTTATTGTAAATCTAATGTCTGAGTGTTTGTGTGTGCTTTTAAAGTGAAATAAAGAGAGAAAAGAGTATGCTACTTCTAAAAATAAGAGACAATAGTTGAGGATTTTTTCTCTTCGCATGATATCACATAGCGTTTGAGGTCTCTAAGATAGTCATTCCAGGCACCATTATGACACATACTGTATTTCTAACAATTCTAACTTCACATTAAGCAATATCCGACGCATCGCAATTCTGACAAAGCCCACATCATATTAATTGATGTGTTGAGACAGATTGTCTTCGAGTCTGAAGTAAATACTCACTTGAGAAGTCAATAGCAAATCCAGACTTTGTTATATAAAAGTCAGTTTCAAACTGAATGGTGACCACATTGAGAGTTGAGTGAATTCCCTCAGGCAGGAGGGAGCCGCTAACCTCCTTCAGAGACATTTCATTTTCAGGAGGTCCATCCCATACCTTCAGAATATCATGGGATGCCTCAGTGTCAAAAGCAAGAAACTGGAGGCTGAAAGAAGCAGGAAAATGATACTGTTATGGTTGCTCTAGTTATTTCTACTATGGAAAGAACATTTTTCATTACTAAATAATAAGATTGATATCAGTTATATCTCGTTGGACTAATTATCAGTGCCTTTAGAAGGCAAAGAGTACTGCCTCGAAGGAAAAAACAACTTGCACAAATCCTAACCGGAGAAATTGAGGTTCAATTGGACTTGGCAAGATAATAATCGGGTCAAATGAGAAATCAATGCCTGTTGTGATTTGGTGCAATTGTTCTATATCTGCTTGATTTAAAAATGCATCAACAGATGCTTTGAATCAGCAGTTTCCCCCTGACATATCAGGAAAGGTTTTCTTTAAATAATGCATGAATACATTTATGTTTAGTTCACCAAACCCACTAATGTAGTCTAAGTTTGATCAAATATTCAGAATTTTCAGTTGTTCCATCAATTTATACATAACGATGTGTAATTAATTTCTTATCGTCACACAGCTGCATTGCTTGCTCAAAAGTATCATTGTTTCTTTAGCTATATTAGCATATAAAGACTTTGAAATTCAGACATTTCTGCAAAATTATGATTAATGGTGATTGTTTTCCCACAACAAAAGCGAGGGTTAACCATTTCAAATATTCCACAAAATATGACGTATGCCCAATTACTGCATTGGCAAGTGAAGTTACCTGACAATGTTTCCAGAGTTGACCTCAATGGTCCACGTGCACCTCAGGTTGTTGTCATAGGGAAAGGGATAACCAGGTGAGAGGATGCGCCCTGAAGATTTCCCTTTAAAACTGCCACCACACTCCGCTGAATACACGTACAACCAACAACATAAATGGAATGAGATATTTTTCCTTATATTGAAGGACAACTGTGCTTAATGCAACAGATCCTGTTATATTTTCATGCTTCAAGGTGAATAGAGGAGAGGAAGGTACACAGAACTGGCCCTTTATGTATACACAACCTTTTATTGGACTGTCATTGTTACATACATTGTTCAAAAGAATGACAGCCTGGGTTTGCAATATACAAAAGAAGGGTCAGTAACCTTACCAATACATGATGGTAGGTTGCTGTCCCAGGTTCTTCTCTCTCCTGTCATGCATTTGAGTATGCCACTTCCATGCAGAGTGTAACCTTGGTCACAACCATAGGATATCGCACTCCCAGGAAAGTGACCCCGATCACTGACTTTGAAGCCAAATTGTGGCACACCTGGTTCATCACAATGGGATAGCTCAAAGCCTGGAGGACATGATAGGAAAATTGAACATTTCAAATTTGGTCAAAATGCATATTTACAGAAAGTCCACATAATTCTACTTTGGAGCACCATTCTTTGTCAATGTTAATGGACACTGATTGTTGTTTGACAATTAACTAGCCATTATTATAACTTGCCGTGAATAATTCCCACAGGACAAATCTGAATTAAAAGGGAACATTTGATAGTATACCAATATACACTTAAAAGGCTAAACTTGAAGGTCACCAATTCACCCAGCCATTCGTTCATCCTTCTAACATCCATCTTCTTGACACCTCATTTACATTTACGCTTGCTTACTAAAATGTAGAAACTTAGATGGATAAGACCAACAAACACACACTGAAATCACACTTAAGGAGCCTTCAACTCACCAAACATGCATGCTTTAGGAATGTGGGAGGAAGGAAGTCAAACAATTTAAATTCAACACAGAGCTAAGTTCATACTTTTGAGTATAAAATGTGACAAAGAAACTTTAAACACTTGTGAGCCATGTTTATAGAGATAATAGAAAGTGTTGAATGAAGCCAAAGCCAAAAGCAAACCCAAATAATGTCGCAGCAAGTCTTTGAACTTGACTCAGGCCTCGATATGCATTGCCTATCTTGAGGTACTAAACTTAAGTGTTCAGCCACGTGGCAACAGCGGCCTCATATAAACCCAGCACTGATTTATACCCTCGCCTCGCCATGAGGTCTTTGCCCATGCCAGATGTTATGGTAGAATTACAAGCGTCATGCCGAGTATAAATCTTGAGCACTTATGGCTCACATTCAGAAAATGTCGTCTGAACTTTTGGTCTAAGAGTCAGCAAAATATGTACCCAGATTTCATACTGAGAGGAAGATATAAACTTGCCATATTACCACCTTTTTCATAGATCACTCAACCCTCTCTGAGATGAATAGGGCCATTTATATTGCTTGAAAAGACCGCACTTGAAAAGGTAGAGGTTTAACATTTTCACTTTGCTATTAAACTCTCTGAAAGTTGAAATATCTGACTTAAAACATGGAAAAATAAGCGAATGAATAAAGAAATAGTCCTTTAAGAACCTTCTGTGTAATCAGCACAAAAATCAAGACAACTAATCACAGTAACAAAATAATCTTTTCGTTCATTTACTGGACTGTCATATTGGGTCTTGGAATTACCACATTTTAACAATGGAATGTACCTGCGGTGAAAAAGACAAGTTAAACTATTGTTGTCTCTTCTTTGTTAAAGACACATTACAATACATATAACAATTAAATGGCCATGCCAAATTAGTAATTAGCAAGAGCAACATATACCATTTGTTGCCAAACCACAATTTGCTTCGGACCATTAAATTAGGAACGAGCCACTATAGGACTATCCGCATGGTATATTCACAACACTACTGTCACCAAAAAGTATTGTTCTAAAGAAAATGGAATGAGTTTAATTTCCCCAATAATGAGCAAAAGATAACACTTTCTTAATTGTCTGTTCAAAAGAACTGTGCTCTGAAAACTGATTAACCGCCACAACAAAGGTTGAGGGTCAATTAAAAAGGGACAATCAAGTAATTTTGATGATTTCATTTCTAAAACATGAAATATGTTTAGACAAAGCCGTTGAAAATCTGCACAGGTTAAGGAAAAAAAAATCACATCTAAATCTCAGAATTACAGCAAGTAGCTCTTCATCTTGTCAGAGCTTTTCATTGTTTTCTAGCCCGCCCCTACTGTCCTCATTTACTTCAGTCAAGCTGTCCCACCATATTACAGTCCCTCACACCCCTAAATATGACTAATAACATGGAAAATATATTAATTAATGAATATGTGCTATATACCCCAGAACTTACTATAGTATTTGAGGTGAAAACCAGCTGCTGTGCTATCCTGGTCCGAGTAAAATTCCAGCCACATGTAGTTTGATGTGCTGGTCAAAGACAGACCTTGCATGGTTGTACCGGTGTATGTGCTGAGGAGTGGAGCCGCACCATCTTTACCGTCATACACCTGCTCAGAAATAAAAAGCAACTCAACTGTGGATGCAATATAGTAGCTTAAAACAGATTAACCACTGACAATTGGAATGGTTATATTGAACGTTAATATTGAAAAAATGACGCAATTTGGAGAACAGAAAATACTGTGCTTTGTGTAGCACTTGATTTTTGTTTTCTGACTGTGATGTAACAAATAGATTCGATTAATGGGACCAACTTCTTTTATCTGATATCACTAATCAGTGAAGTTGACTTAACTAGATTTGATAATGTATAACATCGAGTGAACCATACCAATGAGATGTTTCATGCATTGAATCATGTTTTGAAACAGTTATGTAATATTCCTGCTTTTGCGAATGACTCCATTTTATGAATTTTATTTTTCATTTTGCAGGCATTCATGTGTTTCCCTGCAGTAATCTTGAAGAAAACAAAAATAAGTAAATACATTTTAAGCGAATAAGAAAGTATTGTCATTGACACCAGTGCATGAAGAGAGAGACAAAGAGAGTGGGATGACATGCGCTACTGGTTACACCATTAGGCATATGCACTACAAAGACGGAGCACCAGCTGAGATAGAGGGTTATTTGCATCAGCTATTTGATCCATCTAGTAATGCTATGACTTCTAAGACATATTTCTGTCAAGTACCTTTCACTTTGCAAAAAAAAAAGTATTCTCCCCGTTTGCCATCAAATAAAAAAAAATCTGCTCCATTCCATTTGAAAATGATAAGCTGATTCAGTAAGGCTTTTGTAGAAAGATAGAAGCATTATGAGCCTTTTTACCTTGAGGATGTCACCTTGTGCAAGTTGAAAAGTGTTGGCTGTGATGTTGATGCCTTTGCCTCTTTGAACGTGAATGCTGTATACACATTCGTGGCTGTTATCATAGGGCAATGGATAGTTTGGCGACAAAAGCACACCCTCATTTTTGGACACAGTCGATCCACATTCGGCTAGAAAAAAAAATCATGCATAATTGCATTAAAAATAAGTCATAAGGTTATAAAATAATAATCTCATGAGTAATTAAAAAGTGTGCTACAGGTCACCATTTCTTTGGGCTTCTATGCAACAACACATTAATTAATGAGGTATTCTTTAGGTAAATAGGATGGGCCAAAAATGATTTTCAAAACTAGTTTCACTATGGTGCAGTTCAGTTGTATACCCTTGTTACAATATTTAACATTAATTACTCATCGCAGACATGTTTAAATGTATAAGTTCAATGAACTCGCGGCAGTTAACTGGTGAGCCAGAATTCAGATTTTGAAATCGTATTTCACGCAAAATAATTCAGAGCGTGATGAGACAGCAAATGAAAAACTGCCTTTGCGAAGAAATGTCAGCACAGTATTTCGAGAGTCAGTTATCAGTGTGTGCTTGGGTGTCCATGCGAAGGGTGGGTGTGTTTGTGTGTGGGAATTGGGGTCCTTTGTGGACTATTGCATTTAAATCCATTATAGTATTTTTCTATAAATAACCAAAAGAGTGACCATGAAGTCTATGAACATCTGGAAATTCAGCAATATGCTGCACACAAACAGGAAGAGAAGACAGAATGAAAGCAACGTACCCACACACCTTGGCAGAGGGGCACTCCACATACGGCGGCCACCTCCCAGGCACACAATCTCCTTTGCCCCCTGCAGCCGATAGCCAGTGTTGCAATGGAACAACAGAGTGTCACCAATACCAAACTTTGAGCCCGCATGCCACCCAAATTGGGGTTTTCCAGGATCCTGACAGGGCTCAAGGTCATACTCTGGAAACCATGACATAAATCAATTCGCAACGTTGTAATTCCTCACAATATCCGTCACTTTTTATACTCACCCACTTTGTAAGTTATAAATTACAGTCATATATATACTACATGCCTGATCTTCAAGGTAATCGAGAAAGTGCACTTCCATTCCTTATGTCTTTAATATTATTTGATTGTACGAAAAACAGAAAAAGTGCTTTAGATTCAATTTATTGCTGAATGCGATTTGCGTAACTCCTCCACTTGTTTTGTTGCTGCTTTAATGTCCCTCACATTCTAAACAGGGTAAAAACTATGCCGGCTTATTGATTTCAGTGCAACAGATTAAAACGTAACACTCGTGGGATGTTGCCCGACAATGTGCCATATTTTCAAAGGTCGTAAAAGGTTATGCGTGATTTCTAATAAGGGAATCTATACATGCTAATTGGAGAGCATGTAAGGACAAATGCATGCACACAGGCAGAAAGACCACAAAGCCATTCTCACACAGAACATTTCATGCATATTAATACCCGCATAAGTTATTCTTCATTTCAGTGCACAGCAGGAAAACATTTTGCCAAAATGGCTGAGAAATCATACCCCCCCCCCCCCCCCCTTTTGCCCTTCTTCTTCTCTATATACTGTTGTTTTCTTTTCCTCCACATTCTCTCCATCATTCCTCCTCACTCTGGTCATCACCATCTGCCTCATTTTCCTGCCTCTCCATTTTACTCATGCACCTCCATATCTCTGTACTTACCCACTTCTTGGTTTCGGAAAGGGGAGGGTGGCATTAATACTTATCTCCCCACTACATCCCTTAAGCTCTTCAGTCCTAAGGATAGTGACCCACATGGTATCCTTTGATGATAATTCTCATCACAGCCAGACAGTGCCCACCTGTGTAACCTTGTCGTCTCTTAATTATACCACTGTGATTGACGTCGCCTGAAGCACCGTGTATTTTAATATCAGTAAGGCCCCACGTTGCTTTTTACTAGACATGCGTTAGAGGGACTTAGCATTTGGATTCTATTATTGATCTGACCATCTTTGAACTTTTATACCAGCCTTAACTGCACCAATGTTTAACACTATGCACTTGTGTCTTGTGCCTTTCCTTTTTAAAATGTCAACCAAATTATTCTCCATCTATCTCTACTTCATGCAGACAGAACACTCATGTGCTCCTTTACCTGAGAAGGAGATGTTGAATCCCTGAAGAGATATGGAGAAGTCCGAAATGAAGCGGAGCTGTGCTTTGAAGTTGCCATACAGGCCAGCGTTAAGCGCAGCCAGCCTTTCCGTGCCTGTGAGTCGAGCCAGTGGCTGAGCGAAGCTGCCATTTTCAGTTATAAGCAGATAGTCATGGTGATCCTCCAGGTGGAAGGAGTGGAAAGTGAATCGCACGCCTTGGAGAAGGACAGAAGTCCTGTTAGTGATCTCAAAATGTCAATCAAATTATAGATAGATAATAGATAGAGGATATGTTTTAACTCGTAATTTTTTACAAATAAATTTCTTTTCCATCCATTATCTTAATGCAATGGAACAATGTGTAATGGCAAGAATAAAACCTGAATTCTTTATTACATAGTAACAACCTTCATAAAACATTTTTACGTTCTTTACTGGTCTGTCTAGTGTTTCTTCCCAGGGGAGTGCCACAAATTGAATCTTTTCATTTGACAAGGAACTACTTAACACCCAAGTGGGGGGTGCTGGAGCCTATCCCAGCTAATTATTGGCAACAGGCAGTGTTCACCCTGAATTGGTGACCAGCCAATTACTGGGCACAAAGAAACGGACATCCATTCATGCTCACATATATGCCTAGTGGCATTTTAGAGTGTTCAACTAGCCTCCCCATTATGTTTTTGGGATGGAGGAAAATTCATGTCTAATAGATTTATCAGACAAGTATATACGCATGTTCAAATTGTTCTATGTCATTGTAGATAGAAACTGTTCTACGTTGTCCGAAAATATTTATGTGATGTAATCGTTAGTATATTTTTATCTGAGGCTCTTTTCTACTAATTACAAACACATAAAATACAAAGATTTTAATGGCGCTGCTGATAAAAAAAGGTCGATCAAGTTGCCAATAATAGTTTCAGCACTGAAATACGTACTTCCTAAATTCCTTGATTTGACAGTTTAAACAAAAGGCCCATTATGTGGTTTATGAAACAGAAGTGTGCCCTTGACAGGCAAGTGTGTGTATGTGCACATACCGTAGACGTGCACACAGGAGATTCAATATATGTGTGGTTTACAACAAACCTTTTCCGTGGCTAACTTCCACAGTCCATGTACAGTTCAGAGAGTTTGGATACAACTCAGGGTAACCAGGCGAGAGGATGACACCAACAGGCCCTTTGATATCCCCGCCGCAAGATGCTGAAAGGAAAGGAAAGATAATGAATGATAAATGATGATGGGGAAAAAGAAACCTGTAAATGAAGCAATAAATCCCTCACGTGAAGAGAAAGGAGCAATTTGCATGAATAATGTATTTGAGTCACATCACATCCTATCATACTATTTTATGAGCACCTGTAATTCTGCCAGCACAATATTTTTTTCTCTACCTTGTTTCAAAGCAACTCTCTCTCTACCTAGACAATAAATCATTCATTGATCGCGCAGCCGGCCATATAGTCACCTTTCATAAATTATTTTAAAACTAAAATCTGGTTAGAAAACAGCATTTACTGACAATTAACTGACACAAGCAGACTTGGAGGATTAAATCAGGTTCATTGCAGTCATTACTTTAAAGAGATTCTGAATTATTTCCACGCAAATTGGATTAGCACAATGCAGCATTCTATTTAAATCAGTTTGAAAAGATTAACAAGTCGAAAAGACCCCGTAGTGTTTTCCTATGAAGGAATAGAATAAGACATATGTCACCTTGCTGACATGATTCTCATGTAATATGATTATATAATTTAATACCACCAACGCCTCTAATTTTGTAAAAGTGATAAGATAATTCTCTACACTTATCGGCTGCTATGAATCTAGAGGTTCATGCTACCTCTCTCTGAAAATTATAATTGGTAGAACTGGATGTTGTTACAATTAGTAGCTTTTTTTGCAGAGAGCTAATGCAATATATCTGTAAGGTTAAATCACATAAAAGTTTTCGTTATTGTTTAGAGTAAAACATGAACACAGTCGAGTACGTGATTTTTTTTGTTTTGTTTGTTTTCTCACCTCATTCTGGAGTTTAGTGTTCATGATTGCATTTGTATCTCTATTGTCTTTGGTCCAAATATCTGTTATCTATCCGTAAGGTTAAATCACATAAAAGTTTTCGTTATTGTTTAGAGTAAAACATGAACACAGTCGAGCACGTGATTTTTTTTGTTTGTTTTCTCACCTCATTCTGGAGTTTAGTGTTCATGTTTGCATTTGTACCTATATTTTCTTTGGTCCAAATATCTTGCAGATGACGTTACTATCAAATGCCTATGAGCCTCTCTAAATATTAGAAGTATACGCCTCTTGTGAATGTACGCATATTCAAAGTTATGAATGTCAGACGATGTTTTGGAAGATCACTGTAATGCCTAAGGCCTCACAGCTGTGAGCACACATACACCCCCTCTTTTCCTCACTCATTCCCCCTTGGGCCCTCCAGCAAACACACCACATCAAGGCCTGAATCCTTATCCACCAACAAAATTATATCAAATATTTTATTAATGAGCCAAAATTACATAAAGTCATTAAAAGTGAATGAGTACACTTGGCAAGGTGTTTATTTAGAGGGTCCATAAACAGAAGGCTGCAGCCTTTGGCACCAGTCTATCTTAAAGCAAAGCAGGAAAAAGGCTCTTGGTTATAAAGGGAGTGCAAAGGCTTTTGCAAACTCAGCACTATTTCATCCCCAATATATTACACACAGCCAACTCTTGCACTTTGTTTTGTTATACTTTGTGTTCTACCTGCAAATGAGTCATCTATGGCATCAATATCAGTGTGAAAAATGTAGGGTAAAATCACCACAATCTCTTTTTTCTTTCTAAAATGTTCAAATAGACAGGTTTCAGAGAGATTATGTGGGACAACACAGCTACAGGGAACCGATGAAGCTGTTCCTTTGAAGTTGGGATAAATCGTTTTTTTTTTCTCATTTACATGATTCACAACAACCCCCATCCAAGTTTTTCACAGAAAGACATGGTCAATCTATTGAGGAAAAGCAGCTTGACAAGCAAACAAGTTTAGAGCCTTAAAGCGAAGATGTACAAGGTCCTATTTATGAAAATTTCAAATAGCAGCTAAATGATATGTTTACTCTTACAGGCTGTGCCTGATGTTGCTGGGCATGTTCTGCATTTTTTATTGATATTTTCATATTTTACTGACAGAGATAACTATATTCAAAAGAAAGATTTAAACATGTAAACTCAACTTGAAGATTTTCTTCTAAATACAGGAAAACTTTAAATATGGGCACAAGCTGAGAATAAATGAGTGCCCAATCTCTAAAATATAGGCGGTAATTCTTTTGGTCTGATTTTTTTGTTTTGTTTTTGTTTTAGGTGGGGTTTAAAATGCCAGCTGTTGTCGACTTGAAGCCCAGTGATGTCAATGCTTTCTGGCCGGCCCCTATCACTGTCAGTCGATTTTCCATTTCAGCAAGGAACAACACTGCAATGCCTTTGAATTTTTTGGATCCCACTAAACAACATGGCGACGTTATTAGGAGATAAAAAGACTTTATCAAGAGCCGTACAAATGGAGACCTATTTTACGGGATCTACACTCACTTATTAGACCAGAGCGTATGCTCCGTTTGTGTGATACGCTGATATCATTCTCTATGACCCGCTAAAAAAAAAGATTTCTTGCTGGTTACTGGGACAGTATCACCCATCTCTCTCGTGATTACATCATCTCGTATCAGCTGCATCACCTTGACTCAGCTCCCGCCAGTCAGCCATAACATTTTGATTCCAATGGGTAAGTGGACATTTGTTTCTTTATAGAAAAATTTAGTCATCAATTCATCATTATTTTTTCTTATTTCATTCCCTGGTTTATATATTACACTAAAGATGGAAATTCACTATTTAAAACTGGCGACGCAAAATGTGCAGACAATAATGGATATTGATCATGTTAAAAGGAAAACATAAAATACTGTATTATTCCTTTGAAGAAAAAGAGTCAGAGACATGCCGTCTCCTTCAGAGTTGTATTCTAGCTCGGCCTATTGAATCCAAGGATTAACATGACGACATTTTTTTTAAAAGAATAGTGTAATTATTTTTTTAATTCATTAACTTAATGCATCAATTTGTCAGAGTTTTAAATAATAGTCCTTATTTTTGCCCAATCCAACAATTTATTCATTTTAACATTGAGGTTACATCAGCTTTAACCTCTGGATAGCTGTAATAGTTTTCATGAAGGGCAAAATGAAAACTCAAGGTTTTCGGCTAGTTTGACCTTTGTTTAACGTGGGCCAACACACATCACCTGCATGAGGGGAATAGGAGTCGAAAGCTAAATTAGACCCTTTGGAAATCCAATAGCCCACCCCTCATTTAACTTCTGAGTAGACATACCATCACAAGTGGGAAGAGGGTTGCTCCAGAAGTGATTCTTTTCACAAACCAGTGGTTCTTCTAGGCTTAGTCTGTATCCCGGATCACATTGGAAGGATATTGATGAGCCGATGGACAGGTCACTGCTTAGCCGCACGCCATTGACTGGGATACCAGGATCCATACAAGAGTATGTGTCCACTGTGACAACTAAAAAAAAGTGCTCGTTAATTATGCTGTCTCAGATAATAGTAGAATATGGAATGTCGTGTTGTTTGAGTAAATTACAGCACGATCGTTAAAAAACTAAAGAACCTAGCCTGAATCATGCAAAGAATATATAACACATACCATAAGACCTAAATTGCAATGAAAGAAACGAATGTGATTTTAGTCTTATTGCTTTGTAGCACCACCATCACAAAAGAGTGATTCACCCGCAGATAGCAAAAACATAATAAGACAAAGATACTTGTGGTCTGATTTAAGTGAATAGTGCCTTCATGACATAGTGATGTATGTGAATCACCTATGGTATATTGCAAGCAATTTTGAATTTGAGCATCCCTTGTCCAGACATTGTTATTTCATTCATGTACACTGGTACCAGTACTTACGAAATTGCGTTTCAGATGTGGTTTCGCAACTTGGATTTTTGATAAGGAGAAGCGCATATTACTTGGGAAAATGTTCACTCATTCAAACTTAAAAAATAAAATCATAACAATTTTGTATCCAATGTGTGAAACGAAAAAGATGAAAAGATGTGAACATTATTTATTAAGCCAATAAAATTAATAAGATAGTAAAATACTTTTTCAAAGCCATTCGTCGTCAATCTTGGCGATAGCAAGACTCTTCTTTCCCCTCGTACCATAACTCTCTTGGGTCAAAGTGATAATTGGCAAAGAATAAATATGCATTAAGCACACTAAGAAAAATGTAAGAAATGTGTCAGAACTCTGTGTCGAACGAGGTCGAAGGTACACGAATCAAGAACTCACTGCCGCAGCGGTTATGCCATGGTGCTAGAAAAAGATGACGTGCCACGAGGAGGCTTTTGGTCAGATGGTCGTGCTCATACTCTGGTGGTGGCCGCCTAGAGCGCGCCCTTTTCTAATCGGTCTTCATGGAGACACAGCCTTTCAGAGCCAATGAGAAGCCAGCAGAGATGGCTAATGGGAGAGTAACTCTATCATGACATTTTCAAAATTAAATACAGAACGCTATGCTTGGCGGATATTAGAATTTTCTAATTTCACATTTTGTAACTCTGAATTTCTTTCCTATCTGGAGACAAAATTTTACAGCTGAAGCCTTTTGTAACCTGCATATTTTGTATGCAGTGGTACCACTGCACTGTAAAGATATTCTTCCATCAACATTTTCTAACAATAGACACATTTCATGCTGCCATGACTAGCACCTAATCATTTGCAGATATTTATCAATGACAATTTTGATTCAAAAAATAAAAACGGATTGGACTTATACATTTTTTCCTTGCAACTCAAAAGACCACGAAACAGGTCACATGAGGCAAGATAAACACACTTCAATCTGAACAAGAACTACAGGTATTAAATAAATGAATTACAGGTACAGACAATCGTCTGAAAAATTACACTTGCATTTGCTCACTGATTCGTGCAAGAAATATGGGATCCGATTATAGTTACCTTCATAAAAGATTTTGAAGCCACTGTTGGATCTACTATTGTCCGTGGTGAACAGCAAATATAGGAAGTTGCTGGTACTAAAAAGAAACTGAGGAACCTGGGTTCCATTGAATGAACCAATCAAAGGTGAAAGCAGGTTTGGGCCATCATGTACTTCCAGAAAGTCATAGCTGAGTTCAGTTTGAAACCTTAAAGATAAATGGAGATTAAACAGGAAGTGTATAGACCGAAAGAGAAATTTGCACTCTCAACGCCATGCAATTTGCATAGTTCAATTAAATTTACCCACCATAAATGATAATACAAATGGAACTGTTGTGAAAACCAATTGTTACACTCCAAGGCACAACGCATGCTTAAACATGTGTGATACTGTATTAAATGTACATACCTGTCAAAGCTGATCTTGATGGAGTGGCCGGATTCAGCTTCTATGACCCACTCACAACTAAGTGAGTCTTTGTAATAGCCAGGCCATCCTGGAGACAGAATGACCCCAGATGGGCCGGAGTAGTGACCACCACAGGGAGCTGTATGGATTAAAAAATGAAATTGAAAGAAATTTTGTTTTTGTGTGTGCGTGTGGAAACACAGAAACATTGTTGTATCCTTCTTGTGTACCTTCGCATTTAGGGATGAGGCCGCTCCACATCACCTTTCCTTCCTCTAAATGGCATGTGATGGTGTCGGCCCCCTGCGTCTTGATAAAGCCCTCTTCACAGACCACAGAAATGGAACTGCCCAGTTGGAAACTGTCCCCGAAGCGTCTGGCATTCAGCGGTATGCCAGGGTCAGGGCACTCATTACGCCCAAAAGCTTGTAATGAGGAGAGAGATAGCACAATCTGACGACAAGCACTCTTGTTTTCATGAAAAATGGCTTCTTTAAGGGGTGTGCAGATAAGGTAAATAAATGTAGCTGTCTTTAAGACAGCAAGAAACCTGAAACAGCATGTTCGCTGTTCGCCTAATGTTGATAATGGGTTTTGCCAAGAAAGAACGCGTTTTTTACAACCTACAGTGTTAATAAGGCATAAAAACTAAGCACAGCATGCTGCTTTATGCTAGTTTTTCCCCAAACCTTATATCGTAAAGAGTACTCCAGAGAAGTAATTTCTGAAAATTGTCTCATTTCTTTTATCACATTCTTTTATGACATTCTGAGACAGCAAATATGCTGTTGACTACTACAACTTCAAATTTCATGGAAAGCATTTGATCATACCAAAGGCACACATCAATTTGCATTTTAATACTACAATACTTTTAACATTGCCCAACCTGGAAGTAATAAAATAAAGTAAGGGTATACGTAATCATGTATGAGCATTACTGTTTTGAACAAACTGTGCAAATGGCAACTCACTGCTATAGGTGATGTTGAAACCACGCCCGGACATGGAGTGGTCAGCTTGAAACTCTAGCTGCAAGATGTTACTATTGGACGTCAGGTGGGAGGGCACTTCTGCCCCAGAGAAACGTCCTAAAATAGCGGATCCTGACTGATCACCATCTTTAACAGTGAGGAAGTCATAGGGTGGTTCAAGGTCAAAGTCATTAAATGCCAGGTGTATTCTGGAGCCAGGCTCTGAGATGATCAACCATACACAGTTGAGGTTGTTGCCATAGCCTTCTGGATAGTCAGGAGATAGCACAGTCCCCATGGGAGCCGTGAAGTTGGAAAAACAAGGAACTGAATGACAAAGGCAAGAAATAGATTAATAACTCATACAAATATAATGTATCCCAAGCGAGGCAATTTGTTTTAACAGCAGCAACATGACTGTCCATTCTCTCCCACTAAGATGAAAACTGAACTTTGTATGAGCTACATGACTAGTTGGGAGAGAAAGTACTGGGCCCACGAGTCCTGATGCATTGGAAAAACATGAAACCTAGTTTTCAAAAAATGTAGTCTGAAAATGTAATGTGCAGAGGATTATAAACAGTTGACTAGAGTATGGGTAAAAAATGATTTTTCCCCCTTTGTTTACCGTAGCATCACTTTGCCCTTTGACATTCTGTGAGTTGCTGTTTACATGCAAGTATTTTGCAGCATTAATTAATCTTTCAAAAGCTTTGTGTCATTGTAAACTTTCAAAGCACATAATTATTTCATTTGTCCTCATCAAATGGAATGCACTTAAAACTTACACCCGCGACCCTTGTGAGACTAGGCGGTACGGAAAATAAATGAATGGATAAAACTTACATATGCAGATGGGAATATTTGCCGACCACTGATTGTTGTTCTGGCAGGTTATCATCCTCTCCCCAATGAGCTCAAATCCAAACTGGCACTCAAATCGTAGAACATTTCCATTTAAAAAGCCACTTCCCTCTTGGTAGCCATAGAGTGGTGTACCAGGGTCACCACAACTCTCTTTATCAATTTCTGTGTGTAAGGGTAGAGCAGGTGGATGCAGAAATGGAAATAGACGAGATAAGAAATAAAGAACAGAGTAAAGCCAAGTACAGCAGCTTGAAGTACTATATGACCAATATCTCCTTTTTACAATATCAGTAAATCCAGGTAAGCCCCGTGGGTGTCAAACAGCCAAAAAGAGTGACAGAGGGGAATGTCTGACTGCTTTACTAATGGAGTCTCCCATTGATCACAGCTATGCATCAAGATAGTGGTGTCAACACTAAACCCATTGTACCTTTATAGTTGATCTTGAAGCCAATGGAGCCCACACTTTCATCAGATTGCAGATGAAGCCACATCTGATGGGACATGCTGACAATCAGGTCAGGTACAAAGCTCCCAGTTAGTCTTTAGGGGGGGGGAAAAGAGGCTATTAAAACAATCATTGAAACATATTTCACAATGAGACGCTATAAAATGCAGAAATCCAAAAAGTGCCATCCGATAAGCAAGTTTACTAAATGGTGTATGAAAATGTTAAAGATAAATAAATAAATAAATAAGCCATTTGTTGAAGAGTATTTGCAATACAAGAGAAACTTCACTACTTACACTTGTATTATTGTTTTAGAATCCCCTACTTCTGCGCCATCTCCAATTGTAAGTGAATCATACCCTATTTCCAGGTCAAATTCTTCAAAGTTGATTTGGATAACCTGCAAAAAGGACATGCCGTAACTATTTTTCAGTCATAAAAACCCACACATACATATAAAATATTTTCAAAAGCTGATACATATTTGTACAGAGTGATTTTACCCATTGTCAATGTTCTAGTCATGCATCATTAGGCTAAACGTAGGAATAGGATCTATTATAGTAGACTAATGGTTCAAACTTTACATTTGTCTCAAATTAGAACACAGTGCTAATTTGGCAATGTTTAAAATTTTCTGATGCATCCGTTTTACCAAACACAAGAGAGGTTCCTTGACATATGATTCATACCGGTGAGGTGATTTTCATTGCAAAGTAGCAGCAAACTTGCATCTCTCCAACAACCAGTTTAATTCTAATTGGCAATTGGATTTAAATGTCCCCAAGTTATAATCCCAAGAGAGTGTCTACAGTCCCCATAGGAGGTGATTGAAGGAAGGATGAATTAAACTGGTCAATTTAAAGTGAGCAAACATAACCACCAAGTGGGTATCTCGCCAACGCACACCATTGAAACTCATAATACACAGTGGGGCATATAACACACAAATACAAGATGAATTAGAGGAGCACAATGCATTTTTAAAACTAATCATAAAAGCACTACACTCAAAATGATTAACATGTTTTATTCACTACCAACCACCAAATGTATATAAATTCATTCCAGACTTTGTTGCATCCATATATTGCCTACAGAACAAAAGCTTCTAAAATCAGCTTTACTGTGCCTAAGAGAGGCTTGACAAGAAAAAGCTAATGACTGTAAATAACATTTAATCTTAAAATGCTTTGAAACCAAAATCTTCTCACTTCTTTGCAGCACAGAAGCTCTCCTCCTGAAACATTCTTCGACAATAGCAGCAATATCCCTTAGAAATGGAATGACATCAAATCTTTTGCGTTCTATTCACATAACCCTTTAACAAACAGTGCATGCCTGCACACCAGAATAAAACATAACACTCTGTAGCACACACACGCACACACACAATATACACACACAAACAATCTACACACACACCCACACAATATATATACACACACACACACACACACACACACACACACACACACACACACACACACACCACTTCATAAAAAAGACAAATATTCTTCAATTCGCGACAGAACATGGCAGTCAAAACCGCTTCACATTACTTTCGAGCAACAATGAATTACTTCATGGCAAAAATAAATTGGTCCATAATAAGTATTTGCCTATCAAAATGCATAATTAACTTTCCACCTCCCTTGCTGTTAGTGATGTCATTTTCTCAATAATCAAACGTACATATACTCCACTGTGGAGAGCATTTCAATCATCTAAAAGCTTCATTATCACAGCACAAATTCATATAAGTGTCATTATCTCAATTCAATCTTTTTACATTGGTTTGAAATGAAAGCATGTTGTAATAAAAATAAATGTTGCATCTGTCGATGACAGACACATGACTCTACTCTCCAGCTATCGGAACAAAAAATTCTGTACTGTATCCATTTATAACACAATGCAAGCATTAGCATAATTACCATAATAACACTAATGGATCAACTTTCCTCTGCCAAGACATGAGCTTAGTTTACTTAGGGGAAGCATGGTGGCACATTGGTTCAGTGCTTGCCAGTCCTAGCGAGTTTTGAATGGCCATTAGTCCTCTTGTGCTTATAAACAATAATGAAGCAAAATGACCAACCCTTGCTCACATGAAAAACTAGACAGAATACCAATTGTGAGACTGATCTGAAGTAGGAGAACAGCAATGATGATTAGGAAAACAGCTTTGGCCTCTTCACTTTGGGGACAAGTGGGTCTCATTCAATCATTATTCATCTCAATTTGTGTTACCTCCGACAACTGGGCAGAATTGTTTCACTGCCAATAGCCATGAACAAAATGACACTCCAAACAAAGCAATGCACTACAGCTATGTATATAAATTGACAGTTGAGACTGAAGGCAAACAATAAACATATTCATCGTAACCTTTTACCACCTCGAAGCATCTTGGGAAAACAGATGCACACAGCATTGAATTTCGTTAAGGAATCTTTTTAGGGAACGATGCTGAGTTTTTACTTAACAGAAGACCCAGGATTATCAACACAGTTCCGAAAAACATTGGATTCAACTGCAAACAAAGTGAAACACAGTGATTTGTAACTATCCTGACAAGGTATAACTAATAAATGATTGAGAAGTGTGTATCTACAATAAAAGTACATTGTGTAAAAATACCACATGGACAATGCCATCTATAATAGATCATTCAGTTTTGGGTTTGGATGGGTTTTGGCCACCAACCTTCGTGGCCACACCTTGACTTAAGTTTGGAACACACTAGGATTGTTATTTATTTATGATTCATAAATCTATGTATTAGTAATTCGTCCAAAAGACAGACTGTTCAAAATATATGGTAGTTTCAAAGATTAATTACCCACAATGCAACTCCAATTTGCAAACAGTTACTTCTGTTAGTACTTTGGGGGGTGCCTTCCTGTTTGTATGAAAAGAGCTGCTTGCAGTGTCATTGTTGTCGTTTCATTAGATGCAATAAAAACGAGCCATGCACATTAAATGATGCCTAAAAATCTTTCAAAGATTAACACATGTCATCTCTTGATTTTACCTTGTTTGGATCACTGGCAGTGATGATCCACACACACTGGGAGTTACTCTCATACTGGATAGGGAAGTTAGGTGATGTAAATGTTCCTGAAGGTCCCAGTAGGTTTGACCCGCAAGTTTTTACTGTGACAAAATAAAAAGAGAACCATAGAAAATGTTAAGAAAGTTAAGAGTGAATTGAGAAATGTTTTTTTACTATCCAACAAGAATAGAAAGAAAGAAAAAGAAAACATTAACAAAATGATAATAAAGTAAGGTAATAATAATTTTATTAGGCAGGGCGACAAGAAAATAATCTAATGTCTACCCAAAGTGGGTTGATTAGTGACAGAACTATTAATAACTTTGAGAGGTATTCCACGTCAATGGAAAATTTTAAACGTAACAGTAGTTGCTAAGTTACAGATCATAATTCATGGTACGTAATTTTCCTTTTTTCCTATATGTATAGAGCTTGTATTCAGCAGCAGTACATCAATCAAAGCAATGTATTCATTCTTAAGATGCCTCTCTCACCCTTGCAGACGGGTCTGTGGTCGCTCCAAGCTGCAAAGACTTCGGCAACACGCTGGCAGGTAATCGTTTTGGAACCCTGCAGCACATGGTCTTCATCGCAGATGAATTGCACAGTTGCTCCAATGCTAAGAAGATAAACATCATTAACGCCTTAAAAAAAAAAGAAAAAATCAATTCCCCAAAAACTGACTCCTGATAAAATGTTAAATTCATTATTTATTTCCATGCCAGGGATTATAACTGAAAATCAATCATTATATCTTTGTAGATAAATAGGATACCATTTCATTATTATTATTTTCTGATTAATTAAAGGAGGTCGCCAAGCCATCGTCTGTTTTGCGTGTGTAAAAAAATCACCATTACTCACATGACGATATAAAAACAATATTTATGGCTTCAGCAGAGTAAGGGAAGAGAGAGGTAGTAGTACATTGTGTTCTTAACCATAGAGAGGAAGAGAAGAGATAGGTAGCGGTACATTGTGTTCTTGACCACAGAGGGTATGAACATCAATGGTTCCATCATTTGTGAACTAGAATGTTTAAAGCTTTTTTTTTTTAAATGTATTTTAAGCGTCCCAGAGTTGAGGGAATTATAAGGTTTCAGAATTGAAGAGAAATGTATGAACAGTAAATCATGGCGGTAGGAAACATCTCCAGCTCTTGATCCACATGTACCAGTATGCTTTTAAATTTATAAAGCATATATAGTCCTGATTAAAATATTAGTGATGGTGGGGATTATCATACAAATGTAAATAAAGAGATGAACCCCCTCTACATTTAGAAAAATAAATTCTTTGAGCAAGTATTGGTCTGGAAATTCCTTCCTTAGTCAGACCACCTCAGTAATATAAAGTACTTCCAAATGTTGATGCCAAAATGTTTGTTGAAATAATAACTGCTGAGCTCATGTCATCTTGTTAATGAATCAGTGTGATGAGCAAAATTGTAGTCCTTGACAAACTCAATCCCATGTCTACATACGAGTTTTAAAACCTTTTATACATTTATTGATTTGAGTAGTTTCAAAGTTATAGATAATGGCATTGTACGTTGTTTAAAAAAAATCGCAACCCTCGTATCTGATGACAATGCGAGATTAACCTGTCACTGTTTGAAAAAATCTTGAACTCAAAGGGGTCCCACGTTACCTTAAGTCTGAGCCAATCATTTTGCCATTTTCTGGTTCTCCTGGGTCAGGACAGTAATTCGACAACTGCTTGACTCCTTCATTCACTGAAAACCAGCGAAAAGGTAGACATTTAAATTGGCTTTGCTCTTCCATACACATCATCACAAGTAGTGATAGAGCGGTAATATTAGTGTTTCTTTTCTGTGTGAGGCTAAGAAGCCTTTAAAAAATTGGCTCCATCTTTCAGATTCACATTTTCAAAAGGTCATGTATTTGTCAGCAATGTGAATAGACATTTCACGGTAGAGCGTCAAAGGTAAATAAGACTCCTTTTCTATACAAAGTAACAGGATAACATGAACTTTTAAAAAATAATCGCCAACAGCGACCATAATATGGAAATTGATAGGTTTGGTAGCGCAACTTAACTGTTATCAAGTTAATTATTAAAATGTTTTATCTGTGGGCCTCTATACAATCCAAAACCAAGCATTGTTACTGTATTTTTTTCATTGAAAATATTAGTGTCTCTCTTATTGAGGTCTCAGCGTGATGTTAAACATATGGTGTAAGGTTGTGTAACAATCTGTACATGTAATCACATATATTAAATGCTTAATGTGTTGGAAAAGCTTATCGTTTTCTAAATTTATGATAATCAAGGAAACGTTGGCAAACGGAACACCTGGTGGTGGTGAGGTAAGAGAGTCAATAAAAATAAAGAGCTGAATGAATGAGTAAAATCGAGAAAATGATGTGGTTAAACTAAAAAAATAAGAAAAAAAATATCAAACAACTAGAACTACAGTTAAAAATACTTACTTAAAGACAGTTTGTTAGTGTTGTCCTTCTCTGGTAATAATTTTACTCCCCTGGATTTCAGATCTCCAGAGCTTTTCACTAGTCAAAAATAACACAGACAACTTATATGATGATATAAGTTAGAGCATTAGATGTAATTGCATTATATGCATAAATGCATTATACTAGTATGTATTTCTTTGGATACGCATGTCTGATGTTTAAATAAATATAAATATCTTGGAGTGAATTAAGTACACGATTATGCCAAATTTCTCTTATCACTTATTACACTGTAACTCAATTTAAAACAAAAAGAATGATCTTGGCATCTAATGCCAACTGATGGGCTTTTATGTAGATCAAAGGGACAAATTACATATAAATATAAAATCCAAGCTGTGCCCCAGGACTATATTGCAACAATTAATCAAATGCAGTAGAGACGATTGCATATAAAAGCCAGGTGATGCAATCTTCTGTCATCATGTTGACGAATATGAACAATAACCTCCAGCAGTGAATATAATGTCTGGAGCAAAATATGGCTTCCGGAATGCAAAAACAGTACATTCATGTATACTACAGTGTAGGGTCAGTTACCTGGGACGGTACCATGACTGTGTTATAGTTCAGATTGAGTTGCAAAAACGGAATTTTTTTTCAAATGTATTTCTTTTAATCATTAAACTTCTGGGCTTAAACGCCTTGCTTGCTTTAAAGTTGATGTTAAAATACAGTCCAAAAATATATGAATGCAGTACAGGACAAGTTCCTGAGCTCAACAATAGAATGTTAAATTACAAAGGCCCCTTGATGTCAACACTAGAAATAAATAGCGAAAGCGACAGAAGGGCTATTAATAAAACTGCTTAACATGTAGCTAAGAAAGATCAAAAACGCTCTTTTGTAAATATATTTTTCTTAAATTATGCTAGGCCATCGTTTTCGTGTAGAGCTTCTCATTTTAGTGCTGTGCGAATTGAGCAATTGTTTCTCACCTTGATACTGCGCCCTAAAGCCTTTGTGGCGATGGTTACTCTCAGTCACAAAATGCAGCCGCAGCCAGTTTTTGTTGCTGATGATGGGTGCAGGGATATTCATCCCGGTCAGCCTAAAGATATACACAATGTGAAAAGAGTCAGGTTAATGACATTTTGTGTAATTTAAACACAAAAAGTGTGCATAAACAAATTGGCATGGGTACCGAAATGTGGTATCATTTTGGTAATGTTTCCACAGCAACCGGTGGTAACAGAAACAAATAAAATGTAACATTTCAGTGCTTTATTCCTGTGCCTGAGCATACATGTCATCTGATTGTTTGCCTATGGAGTGGTGTATTGTCCTCTAGAGAAGTTTTGGTGTAGCTCATCCCAGTTCTGTAGATCTGTATATAATTAACATAATGTGATGAGTTCAGTGTATGCAAGAGAGGGGAGGGGTAGAGAAAACAATAAAGATCATTAAATTATTTGGAATTACTCATAGTAAAGTGTTTATCAACACCAGTGGATTACCCAAAAAATACAGACATTATATAACGTGAAATCAATTTGGACTTATTTTAAACATCCAAATGTTCAGAGATAAACAATGCAATGTACATTTTTTATGCAATCCACTAGATCAATTCTAATATCCATGTTGTCAAATTTCTCCAGGTTCAAATAGTGTTTTCAGGTTTAGAGACGCAAAAATATCTATATTCTTTTCATGGAATGATGAGACAAAGAATAACTCCCAGCAAAGTAATTAAAAGTATAAAATATACATAAGGAAAACATCTCATGATCCCCCCCAAAAATGCAGCCTCATCTTTGAAGCACGCTAGAGAGATAATGTCTTAGGTTGGTCTTGCATACTAATGCACAGTGTACATCACTCCAGTTAACGAAAAGAAAAAAGCAAATGGTAGTATAAGCATAAATCCATTCCATTATTATTTCATTTACCGTCTCCAAAACCCTACGATTGGCTGGAAACCATATGACTGCTCACAGCTGACCCACGGTGCCGAAAAAATGGAGTATTAAAAAAATGCCTGCCAATTTCTTGACAGATGCAATCAATTTAGAGCCCATGTATCATTTACTAAAATCTAAACGAAAAATCCTCCTGCCAGAAATTAGTACCACTGAGTTTGACAGGGTAAAAAAGTAAAAGGTCTTGAACTGGCAAACCAACCAAAACCCTATTAAACATACATTTTATAGAAGAGTACACTGGAGAGAGAAATCCCATAGAAAAAAATGAAAGTTTGGTCAATGCCTGGAAAAGCATCACAAAAATCCATGCAAGCTTGCTGATGACCATTTCTTGATGCTTATTTGTTCCATTACTATAGCCCAGCTAACAACGGATCTTTTGGAACAAATGTAATCTACGTTGCCTATCAGAGACTGTATGCAAGTAACTGAAAATCTTTGTCAGTGTACACCTCGGTACGCTATCCTCCTGGTTCTGACGGCGTTCTAGATAAATCATTTTATTTAGCGTGCTGGCTGCAGCATCGCGAATGTTCTAGTAGAGATTTAAAACTGCCAGGGGCCTTTTCATTTTTTCTGGCTAACCATCTCCGAATTTGTTCTGTGTCGCCATCCCTGCACTGTCTATCAAAAACACACACAACTATTCACAAATACACAGAAATGCTGGTTGTTTAATAGAGGCTTGGGACTGTTGGAGCATGGTGCAGGGTTCTAAAAACAACAAGATAACTTCTTAGTTTGTTTAATGTGTATGCACAGACACGGTCACTGTCATTCTGTGTGCGAGTCAGATGTTTGTTTATCCATAGTCTGTAATTTATTTGGCATTTACTGCTGAATGACCTCTGGACTACACATTTAAAAGAAATGCAAGTTGTAGCGGGAGATGGAAAGAGACTGCTCTTTCCACTTTTGGGTCTGCAGCCAAATGACAAACAAATCATTCACCAGGCCAGTTCATTTAATAACTATGTTTTAGCACTAATACACATGACTTCCGATGTGTATTAATAATGTGAAGATTTTCATAAATCAATACCCCATATAATTCTTTGTTTTCTCTATTATATTGATGTATGTGATATAATATATGATGAACTAAGACGGAAATGTGCATGAAAATTTGTATGGAGAGCCATTGTTTGCAATTTGCACAATCACTATGAAATGTGCAGGAGACACCCAGATAGCAATTGTGTGTCCTTTTCATAGCAAAGACACCTCTTTAATACTTTGTGAACCCTGAAAAAGCCATGTCTAAAAATAACTGTTCGTAAAATGTGAGATTGTATTCAAACGAACTTTATAGTTCAAAATGTCTAGTGTTTAACTCTAACTGCACACCCAAGTTCCCCCAAACAGGTGCCAGGCAATTGCAGAGCACAACGCTCACAATAACACTGCCACCGAGCGGAAATCGAACCTGCACTGCCCGTACCAAAGTCAGGCAGAATAACCCAGCGCGTGTTTTTTTTTGGTCTGTTCTAGTATTTGCAGTTGTGGGATATTTTGTTATCGAATATGAAGCACATTCATTTACTACACTATGATGTGTTGAGTAAGAGCTACTTCAATGCCAATAAAGAAAATAAAAAATACAAATAAAATAATGTGGTGCTAAAAGCAGGCAAATTGCAGCATTTACCAGGACTTGAGGAAGAGGCATGTATTGCTTCTTCTGTGAGAAAGACTCAGTGAATTGGATGTGTTAAATGGTCAGCTTCAGAAAACAATGCATTACAGTACATTGCTCAAAATCTAAAAGGAGAAGCTATTGGCTGAAAAAAGAAGAAAAGGCTTCCTCACTAAACAACGTGTGCCACTTGCCACTGTCGCTGTCATGAAAAGAAATAAATTACTTGGGATATAAAGGGCCCAGTTTCCTGAAAAAGATAAGAAAAAGTGTGTGTATTTCCTTTAGGGCATATTGAGTGACTGAAGATGAAAAGTTCAATTGGGAAAAAAGGCTATTTGCTGCCATTCCATCACTGACTCGTGCAGTCTGGCTGTTGATTTTGTTCCTATACAAACATAAAATATAGCTTTGCAGTTATAATTTCTGGGCATAAATATATAGTGCTTTTAGATTGGTTTAACCAATGATGGATTACGGTTCAAAAACTATTTTTGCCATGTCATCTTAACTATATCAAACTCTAACAGGAAAATGTAGGACTTAACAAAAGGTAGATGTGTAAAAATATAAAGATAAAATTTTGATTAAATGATGGCTGGATGGGAGCATAGTTAGCTGAATAAAATACAAACGTACATAGGCCTTAAGGCCAAAGTGTCAAATGATAAAAAGATGGTCAATCCAACTCATAATAATCAATAGGGAAAATCCTATACTGGAGTCAGGAGCAAAATTCGACGTAAAACAGTAAAAATAACTAATATTAATTAGAATATTGGGTAAAGGCAAAAAAATATTTTACTTTTTGTCTTCAAAGATAGGTTATTGTTCGCAATCACAGTATCAATTAAATGTACCGCTTAGATGCAATCTACGGCTTGTTCTCTTTGCCCTTTGTGATCAGAGCTCTGCAATCATATTAAAAGGTCACAAGAAAAACACCTGACACACACACCTCAGAGTCAGGAGAAACTGATTTTTTTTCTTCCTATTTTACCTTGACTGAAACAGCCTCATGCCAACCTTGTGAAGACCATAAAATCAATAAACTAGTTCGTCTTTAATCAGGGAATGGCCATACAGATCAAAAATGTGAAATTTGCATCCATTCCTCCTTTTAAGAAATTGACGACTATCAATTTTATAAGTGGATAATACTTCCGTTCTTGAGTATGGATAACAGCAAAACGAAAAATGAAGACAATACTAAAGAAAACATACTTGAGAACAAAATCAAATTAGCTTTTGAAGGGTTTATGGGGTGCGTACAATACGAGTGTTGTTTCATTCAATTTTCTCACCGCTAATCCTCACAAGGAATGCAAGTGTGCTGGAACCTATCCAAGGCAACTATGGGCAGTAGATGTGGTAACATAACTAAAAGCCTTATAATTGGTTCCTAGCCAATCACTGGGAATATAGTCTAGGGTGAATGTAGAACAAGTTGTTCCCACTCAATTTCAAGAAAATGTTCTTACCGGCAGTTGATTAGATGTTGTGTTAATAATGAAATGGGTCAACTGATCTGGTATTTGAATGATTTGTGAATTCAGTCAAATGTAATCAATAGTCTAATCTCGTTGTAAAATGGCCGAACCTGTTTTGGAATATTTTGTTGTCTCTTTCCTTGCAAATTATGCCCGTTTGTCTTTAAAAAAATAAAAATCCTAGTTGGTGTGCTGGCCAACTTTAATGTTTCCAGGCTGTTGATGACCGGCATGTGTGTGTGCTAGGATATCTGAACGTCTATTTAGCTGATGGGCAGTCAGAGAGAAATAAAAAGTGGGAGTAAGGACAATTAATTTTATGGGCAGAGGACAATTGCTCAGTGTGATTACTTGGGTGTCTTTTTTGTGCCTAACAATTTGAACTTATTCCTACAAATCGGTTCTATTTTAAAGATAATCGTACTATTTTTCTGTGATTTGTATTCTGAAACACAGTTATAGTAGGCAGTCAACACCCTAAAATTCAAACATATTGTCTTCAAAGGCTTCAAAAGAAAAAGTGGTCTCTAATGCCCAATAAATTGCATAGTTAAAGAAAGATAAATTTGGTTAAAAATTGTAAATGTATACCTTGGTAAGGGGAAACTGAGAAACATTAAAGACGAAACTAAAAAATGCTTTTAGAGTTAGACTCTTATTCCTTAAGATAAATAAACATAAGTACAATGAATAAAATTCATCATATTTCCACTTCAGAAAATTGGCACACATTGTTGAAGTGACACTGTCCAAATTTTGGGTTTGGTAACTAAAAGTGACCATTACAAATTATGCTGAATCCCATCACAATACAAGCCTTGAATCAATCCCATTTTTTTCTTCCTTTATTTTCTTTTTCTTCTGCAGACATGTTGGTCTGTCACTTAAAGTCCCACTATCATGGATTTTACTCACTACTTAAATGAAAGGAATCATGTCATGTAAATAATCCAAAGACTTTAACATGTTTGGTTAATCCTTGTAATTTGCATTAAATTCTTTGGAATTAAAACTAATCTTTTTTAGTGTGGTGTCAAATGCAGTATTAACAAATTATCATCCTAATCCTGATCCAGCTGTTAAGTACATATCTGTGATGTACTCAGAGTTAAATAAAAGTCAAACCCTACTCACCAGATTGTTGGTGATTCTGATCCTTCTACTTCAAGGTAATCAGACTTCTCTTCCATTTGGAATTCTGTAAACACCAACGAGATGGTATCCCCTGGGTCAGCTAGGATGGTCCATTTACACTCTCCACTACTGCCTAGTCCTCCAGCACCAGGAGAGCCCCCACTGGGGAAATCAAAGCTGGATATGAAGCCACTGGAGCCCCTCAGGGTTCCGCCACATGTGTCTTCCGCTATCAGGTTTCAAAGAGAAAAGAAAAACGAGGGTTAAAAAATATATAAGTCATCAAAGTAATGCATGAAGTTTAATATAAAAAATATATAATGTGTCGTGGCTTTGAGATACTAAATGTTAAAATAGCAGGAAACCTTGTGTGAATTCTGGCAATGACAAGATTTTTCATTTCAACTCTTCAGCTTCTACCAATGGAAGTCCGATTTATCTTTAATGGGAATGATCCGAGCCAGATTTTCCAGTTAACGTGGATGTATCTTTAATCGTTGTCAATGGCAGCAAACAAGTTAATTTTCTTTGCGTTCATGTATTTCTACAGAGCAGAAATTAAGTTATAGATAAAACAGTGAGTGGCCCGGTGCCGCGGGTGGTTAGCGCATCAGCCTCACAGCTCTGAGGTCCTGGGTTCAAGGCCAGGTTGGTCCACCTGTGTGGAGTTTGCATGTTCTCCCCGCGCCTGCTTGGGTTACCTCCGGGTACTCCGGTTTCCTCCCACATTCCAAAAACATGCATAGTAGGCTGATTGGACACTAAATTGCCCCTAGGTATTTGTGTGAGCGTGAATGGTTGTTCGTCTCCTTGTGCGAGGGGCTGGCCACCGATTCAGGGTGTCCACCGCCTCTGGCCCGGAGTCAGCTGGGATAGGCTCCAGCATCCCCCGCGACCCTAATGAGGATGAAGCGGTTCAGAAAATTAGATGAGATAAAACAGTGGGATTCAATAGACACTATTGTTCTGTCATCTGTGGTCAAATCATTTTTCTGCAGCAGATTATGTGAAAGGGCAGAAAATTTCCACTTTTATGGAACGTTTTATTAGTGTCATTCGAGTAGACTCCCACGTTGCAGGAAACAAGCAAATGGTGATTAACAGGCCTTTAAAATTCCGTGTAATTGTACATTTTTTCCAATTTGAAGAAAACGGCACATCGGTTGAATTTTAATGCATTCTAATATAGTAGCGGCTGACTTTCACTCTGCATATCTTTCCACAATTTACTCATCTTCTTATTCCTCTCTTTCCTGTGTTCCTCAGATGCTCTATATTTTTCAGAACCTTCTTCTCTATCCCTTTATCAGTTATTATTCTCTTAAGAATTCTAATGATGACAGGGGTTTCCCAGTTTTCATCAAATTCAACTCTTAACTGTCATGCTGTGGCGGCAGGAGTCTTTGAAGGATCAATAGTGGATGTCAAAGTACCCAGCCTTGAATCATTTTGTATACTTTGTTCCATAGCTGGACAAGGAACGAGGAATATGATGGAGAGAGATAGACAAAAAAATGGCTGGTGCAAGAGTTGTAGTTAGATATATCCCTGCAGAATCATAGCATTTGATCAAAGTCTCTATAACGAGGTTAGAGATGGTGAATGAGACAAGCTGCTTTGACATTCACTCCATGACTCCAATAGAACCTCCGCCAAAGGCACTTTCATTTATTCATTGTACTTGGCCTTTCAAAAAAAACAATAAAAGAAATCATGGGACACAGCTATAAGTCATAAGTATAAAATACACCTTGGATATTTCTGAAAGTGTTTTCAAAATTCAACCACAAATTAACAGTGGCATTTATCCTAAGGCCAAATGATATTAAAATAATTGGTGTGCAAGTCACATTTAGTACACAACCTGCTAATGACAGCAGGCAGGAGGAAATTCTTTTAACACGACCTATACTTTTAAGCAAGGTCTCAACTCTTTCTTTTGAACAAGTTATTTATTTGTTTTTATTTTTTTGAAACTTGATTTACCTCTCCATAATCACAATTATTATTATTATTAAATAGAAATATATTGTACTCTTATCAAGCGGAGTATTCAACCAGATAAAAATGTTCTGCAACAAAAGAATAGGAACATAACTAGATTTTATTATTCATTAATATTCTTAGTGAAAGGAGGTAGTTACTTATCTTAATTGCACAACAATACAAGAAAAAATACTTTTTAAAATCCTCATCATTTTATATTCTCTTTTCTTATAAAGTAAGGTTAAGTAGTTACTTTCATAATTGAATAAAAGGAAAGAAATGTATTTAAGTATTCACAAACGTTTGAAGTTTAAAATTTGAAATAAAAAAGATGTAACAGTTATCATCCATGGACTAATATTGTTTTTTATCGTGATAAAAAAAAATTCATATCTCCCAGGCCTATAAAAGATAAGATTAAATTCCCCAAAGACAGGCACATTGCCAACAATTAAAAATTTGGAAATCAAGACACGTTTCATGAAAAGTTGAATTAATCAGTCTATCATCAAATGAACTGTAAAGCAAAAAAGAATTTCTCTACCACCACAATTACCAGTACTGAGAAAGGAAGACTCACTCATGAATAAAATGTATCTGGAGTTGAAGATTAGTCAAATTGGGCAAGGGTATTAGATCCTTGGAAGTAATTGCCTGACTAGCGTAGCAAGGCAGGTTTCTTAGAGTTTCTTTGAGAGTAAGCCACGGTTCTGTTAATCATGAGCCAGTAGCCCTTTCCAGCAGCACAAAAATCTTTCAAAGAGTTGTAAATGGGTGATTCACTACAATACTGCCTTGCAGGTTTTGTATATTCATATTTAGATATCCAAAAGTATTTACAGGGTTGCTTGGCAGTATATAGGAGTTCTGAAGGTAGTGCAAATATCCTACATAGTTCAGCAAGAATAAAATTGCAGCTGAAGGACGTGACATGTATTCATGAGAAAACCATTAGAGCATAATGTGGTTTTAAATACAAAAAAAGGAAATGTCTCATAAAAAATCTGTGTAGTGGAGAGTAAAAGATCATGAGGATTAGAACTGCTTTAGCTGAGCTCATTTGCATCTCCGCCATCAGTAATCTAATGCTACTTGAGGACGGATTAAACCAGTCTTCAATTGACTTTGATAAGATATACAACACTTGTCTTCCTACACAGACTTGTTCACCCCGATAGTAGAGAGGAACTTGGGATTAATATTTTATAACACCAAAGGTGTTTTTTCCTTTACAATAATCCCTATGTCTAAATTAAATCCTCCTTTTCCAGACTGTTAGACCTTTAAATGTTGGAAAGACTGGAAAAGAGATTCGTGAAATGAAGATAACTAAGAATCTACATCTATATCTATACACATATTTACATATACACATACATATACATACATGCATATTCATATACATACATATACATACATATACATACACACATACATACACATACAAAAGCCAACTCAACTATGTATGCAATCATTGTGAGGCTTTCTAACATATGTACATGGAAATAACCTTGAAAAATTATCGAGGGGAAAAAATGAACGGTGTAAAAGGACTACAAAAATTTCTCCAATAGATGTTTTAATCTGCTGATATGAGCCTCAGCGAAATTAACATTGTATCAATAGACTACATTGTTACAGACACACTGTGTGCCACACAGCCCCAATTTGCTGTCCCACTGCCAAGTTTAATGAATGTCCAGACAATTTAGATGAAGGAAATGGAATGGTCCAAAGGGTTGCAGCATTTCATTATTAGAATAATTAATTTTCCATTACATAGCTGCTCCCTTTAGTGTCCTTAGCCTGTTGTTTAACAAGCTTTCTTTCACCAACCCTCCTAGACCGCTTCAACATTACTCCTCTCAAGGATGTATATTTACTCTTTCTTGTTGAAATGGAATTCAGTAGTGATAAATTACTATGTATCTGTCAGGTTTGCCATTTGACATCTACAAAAATATGCATGAGGAAAGAGGAAAGACAACCTTCCACAAGCGCTCTTCAACGTCCGCCCGCCTTGAAAGTGAAATTCAAGGCGGACGGACGTTGAAGAGCGCTTGTGGCAAAGAAAACAATTGATCGTGTCCTTGATTTCATTCATTCATTCATTTTCTGAACCGCCTATTCTCCAAAGGGTCACGGGGTGCTGGAGCCTATCACCAGCCAACTATGTTCAACAGGCAGGGGACAACCTGAATTGGTGGCCAGCTAATCAGGGCAGTGTCCTTGTTCATATATTTAAAAAAAAAAATTTACTTCATAAGCGAATGAAATGTTCAACTCTAGTATTATGGATTATTTTAATCTATCAGGTAAAAAAAACCTATGGAAATACCAAGGAGAAAAAAAAATACAAATCGAGATCTGGCAATATGAAAAAAAGTGATTTTTTTTAGCTACCCTTGAACGCAAAATGAACAATTATCATACGCAACTGGTCACCCACTGCAGATATAACTGACAGACGCATGCAGAAAAAAATCTTGAACTAATTGCCCTTTTCTTTTTTGTAATGCATCTCATGCACTAAAATGAACGTGTACTGGACCCAGAAGAGAAGGTGTCTGCAACGAGACAGTCACATGAATTGTTTTGTACAGTTTTTGTGCTGCACCGTTACTTCTAAAAAATAAAACATAAAAAGAACATTCATACACAGACAATGGATCGGTAATGGACTCTGACAATAAGTTTAGCCTTTGAAACAAGAAGATCAACTGTCTCATGGTTATGAATAATCAATTACAGACAAGTCCAGGAAGCAAACAGCAGAGCATGTCATAGATATTGCAGTTGCCCAAAAATAGAATGGGTGAAATGTTCCCAGCAGCTGGTACCCACAAACTCACTCGAGTTGTGGAAAAGCAGCCATAGCCCCGGGAAGATTGAAAGGCTGATAGTTAATATTTTAGCTGTACATGTTCCAAGGCCAAATGAATAATGTGTCAAATCTTAGAAAGGCCTTTTCTCTCTGCTATGTAAATAAGTCCAAGATGCCATTCATCTGAAGGATTTGGGTGTGCAATATATGTATAAACATAACGAAAACGTAAGGGATTTTTGATCAATTGAGTAAAAGTCTTACACCTATGATCTGGTATTGAGTCTAAAAGTTTTCCTCATCGGGCAAGTAAGTAGCTGGGAAGCATGATAAGGATGTGTTGTACTTCTTGCGACTCTTGAAAACAGATTTATGACTGAGATATTACCTTTGCGTAATGAGGCCAACTGCCCAAACAGGTTGGCAAGGCATCCGATTGACAACAGATTGATTATATCCCCTCTAGACCCAATCACCCTCATCTCGCCTAGCAATCACATTTGACAAGGTTTAGCATTAATTCCAGCTGAATGAGTCACGTTAAATTACTGCCAATTAAAGAGTGATATGTTAAGCCTGACGTAACACTGTCAACCAAACTAAATGGGCGACTTTCCAAGAAATACAACAATTTATGATTACTTTTATAAATGGCGCAGAATAATTTCATAGCATCAAAACATACTAGATTCATCTTTAGATTAGATTAGAACATTTAACTTTAAATGGACAGTGTTTTATAGCTATTACTTTTTGCCCAATTTTCTGCAGTATATTGCAACTCCTCGAAAACAGATGATTTGGGCAACCATTTTACGATGATCACATCACACTTCAAAAGGACAGAACATGACAGGACAGTCTTACCTCTGCAGATTGGCACAGGGAAGTCCCACACTGACACACCAGCTGCATTAGTGACACAGGTGAGCAGTGAGTGCCCATCTAAGACATAACCAGAGATACACCTGTAACGGATCTTTGCCCCCACAGTGAACTGGGTCCCATTCAGTAGACCTTTAGGTGGAATACCCGGATTTCCACATGAGCTGCTTTGAAGCTCTAAAAATAAAGAAGAAAGGAAAAAGAGGAAGAAAAAAAGTTCAAAGAGATGATGAAGACCTGGTGGTTGTGTCGAGCTCAAAACTAGTCAGCTTTCATAAATGGTTATTTCATCCATCTATTTTCAACAATGCTTATCATTGTCCGGCTTGTACACAAAGAGTCAGAAAACCAGGCAGATTTTTTTAACACTGGAATTTTGAGCAGAAAGCCATTTTACATGAAAAAAATGAAGAATATAATGCACATACACAAAAATATACAAATGATAATGTGAATACATAGTAAGTATCTTTAACTGGTGTGAATAAGAAATGGATTAAATCATTTGTCACAAAACAAAAGTGGTTATAGAAGTCATGTGGATGTGCCATTACTTTTCAAGTTGACCAACCACATCCAATTTCATCTCACTTAAAGATAGAGGTCACTGCTTATTTACAAACAGCTATTTCTTCTGTTGAAATTCACTTGTTTGGTCTTCTTTGTCAGATTGGCAAGTGAAGTGTTATCCGCAACAAGAAACAAGACATATTGGCAATTTTGCAGTTTATTCAGGAACCTAGTAGAAATGTGGAACAACAACAACAACTCCAATCCGTGCTTACACAACTACTGCAGGGATGGCTTTACACTGCTCAGTGCATCATCAGTTCAGGAGTCATTGCAAGTCAGCCAACGTGCTTGTGTTCCCACAAATTGTTCAATTGGGTTGACTGCCAGCAGGCAGGCTGCAGAATCTAACCTCAGCATCTTTCTGCATTGAGGTACCTTTAATAATTGCAATCCTTGTTTTTTTTCTGGTAATGAGAATATTGCCTCACACCCCCACATAGCCTCCACCAAAAGATGTACCTATATTCAATATTAAAAAGGCACAGACTTCAGAAACCAAGAAAATAGAACTTAGAACTATAAACAGAGTTTTCCTGGATAAACACATCAAAAATGCTTACAGCAAAATACCCTAGGCACAAAGCCACAAATATAAACTCTCTGTATGTCATCTTCAAAACTGTAAAGGTATTGTAGAGGTTACAAAATAATCAAAGCCACCATTTGACAGAGGGAGAAAATCAGCAGGGAATAATTGCAGAAAATGATTTGTGTGCATTCAATTATTTATTAAATGGGCCTAATATTTAACTACTCATTAAAGAGAGCATTTTTTGAAAATACGAGATTTTTCTCATTTTAAAAGATGATTTTCACACACGAAAAGTCGTTATTGATTCTGTGTTTGCAACAATGTCCCGTTCTCCACCATCAGCCAATTATGAGATCAGTGTCTTTGGGCATATTTGACGTAAACTAATATTGCTACAATGTTCAAAGTCAGAATTAATTATATCATGTACCATTAGAAAAAAAATCCCGAACCCAATGTTTGAGTCATGAGAAATTCTGAAACTAAATCAGGAAATGCATTAGAGAGGCCTTCAAATAATGGGACTATGATAATGAGATAAAATTTGATGACAAACACCAAAGTTGCACAACTTTGGCAAGAAAGATGTAGGTTTGAGTTTTCCTATGTTATTTTCCAGAATGGTAAGGAAGAGCATAAAAATGTTGACATGTTAATGGTAACATTGTGTAGCATCTGGATCCATGGATGTATGTAGGAAATAGGGATTTCTCAAACTGTGATAGTGTACAGGAAAGGGGGCATACAAGGTCAAAGAAGGATAATTCATATTTCAACAGGTCCCCACTTTGTTCAGCTCGGCTTCATCATATATTCCTCGGTTAATTCATTAGTTTAACTAATTCTCTTTGCCATCTGCCAAGCAATTCCGGATACACCTCTGGAGTGACACAACAAATTGAAGATTTCAGAGGGATGAATGCTAATATAATATGCGCAATATGAGATTAACTTAGTTAATTAAAATCTGTGGTATTTTGAAGCCACCTAGGAATTCATGTAGAGGAAGAGCAATCATATTACACACAACATATCTGCTGAACAGTGTACTGTATAGCCTCAAAATCAGTCCCTGTTCCCCTGTTTCTTTCTACTCATGGGGCCACTGCTTAAGCAGGGAGCCCTGATTTAACTTTTAACAGCCTCTTCATCCAATTTTCAGACATTCCGTCTTCACAGCATGTCTTCCTCCCTATGGGACATACCCAGAATATTTCACCTCTCATCCTAACCAGATGCCTGAGACAACTCATCTGGCTCCTTCTATGAGCATTGAATCTATTCAAAACCCCCTCTCGAATGACCGTGTTTCTCTTCCTAGGGCTTGAACACCTATGATGTTTGGATCATGGCCTGTGATCAAAAGTCACGTTGGAAACTTCTAATGTCATCTTCAACCTTTTGTTTCTTTTTTTTTTTAATTAATTATTGATGCAAATACACAAAGGGCACATTCACATCCTCTATGCAGAGTCCTGTCAGGGACTTGCAAGCACCAAGATAAACTACATATAACAAGTGACAACGAGTGAACCTTTACACCACGTGGCGGCGGGTCCTAACATTATCTCCAAGTTAGCTGCTTTCAGTCCCTCCCTAGCTTATGCTGTACCTTACCCCTTGCCCATCCTTGCTGTACTGAATCGATAAGTCATATTGTCTTTCTGGGATGCACGTCCCATAGGTGTAGGCCATTAAGCTCTCCACACCTGACTCTGGAGATTGACCCCAGTGACCATGATTAAAAACATAAGATAAATTAGTACTCCTCATATAGAGTTCAGAGACATGCTGTGTCTGTTCCTAGGGTCCATTTATCCTGAGCTCTGGACAACTTACAGTAGGTTTTTGATCATTGGCAAACACACAATATGGTGGTCATTCTCATTTGTTTTATGTAATGTTCAAAGGCTTTGATCAGTTGAAGACAGGTATAATGTTCTTACCTTCATAGGATGCTTTAAATCCATGAGCACTTACTGCAAAGTCACTAGTAAGCCTTAGTGAAAATATAGAGCCAGAACTGGTAACAGGTGTAGGGATGGTAAATCCTGTTAACCTACGGACACAAGACAAAGCCTCAATTACATGTTCAATGATCAAAAAGAATATTATGGAAAAAAAGTATGTATTTTCAACAATGGCACAAAAGCAATCAAATAATTTGCACACAAGGAGAGTGAGATGAAAGCTGTGCATTTCCAGTATGTGATGTGAAAAGTAACCAATGATTTAGAATTTGGCTAGGTCTGTATGTCTAAGGTTTGCTTTCTGTATGCAGTACTATAATTGCTTCAAATGAAAAGGTGAACACCTAACACCACAAGTCAGTCCCCATTATGTATCTAATTAAATACAGCATTCGATGATATGCGTGCAATTTGTCCACCTGCGATATAATGGTCATTAGACAATTCAAACGCATGCAAGAACCCATCCTATTGCAGACTGGTGTGAAGAGGCCGGCCACTGTATTGTAACAGACTGCTTCATTACTGCATTTCAAATTAGGTGCAGGTCCAAACAAATCCATTTGGTTTCACGACATCGTAAACAAGATGTGTAGCAGGCCATTCCTCAGCATCACTTGCTGGCGTTATATCGACCTTCCACTACTCTAAGTCAGTGTGTGTAGCATGAGCAGAACTTGAGCATGAAACAAATGTATCCTTTGCTATTGTTATCCCATTCTGTAATGTGGTTTTCTCTTGCTTTGTAGGTGCAACCAAAGCTTTACTATAAATGCGGCTGGAGCTATAGCTACAATTTCACCCCAAAAATGGATGTAATGGAAGTAAAGTGTTTAAGTTCTTTGATAAAAGTACTACTGCAGGGTTAGGTTTCCAAGTTAGTGCAGCAATGCCAAGATATCATTCGATTAGATTGCTTGGTATGTCAGTCCTCTGGCTCGTGAATTTGTTTTCCTGATTTGTCCATTATGTAAGTCATTTATTCATCCAGGAAATGGCATCAGTTAAAAAGCCATCTTACATAAAGCACTATCAACACATATCCTCCTTTCAAAAATACACATGCAGGATATACTCCAATCCAATTAGTGAGAGGCATTTCAACAGCAACTAATATCTGAGGAAAAAAAATAAAAAGCAGGGTGGACAGAACAAACAGTGATTGCAGTCTGCACGTCTCGTATCACCCACCAGGATAAGTGTTAATGTGCGACGCACTAAAACATAATACTAAAAAGCACTGACCTGCAATGTAATAACATTGGCAAATTATTTAGTTTGAATTATTTAGTACATTAATCCCAAAAATATACAAAGTGATTGTATTATGTTGCAGGGGAAATTACCATGATAACACAAAAAATAAGGTTATGATGTGCTTCTGGCAGCAAACTGCAGAAAGAGTGCGAGAAACAGATGCCGTGTTACAGTACTGTGTGGACTGCCATGATGAATTGGTCTTGATGAGCTAGAGACTTTGCACTTAAGTCTCTTTACAGCTGTCAAACGTTTATTGATGGCCAGAAGAACCGACAGACAGAAACAGAAGGGGGAAAAAAATCTTAGCCCTGACAATCCAGTCCATTTTTTCCTAGATTGCAGAGTTGTCCGCCATCAAACATCTAGAGAATGTAGAGAATAAGAATTTTATAATGGTAATGTAGGTAAAAACGTCTATGTATTTCAAAACGGAGTGAGCTAATCGATAAAAATTCAGACAGATGCAAAATTAAATTTCCCATTTCTGATGCAGTAGTCCTTCAATTTCTTATGGAAGAAAACTACATTAGTTAAAGATTGATTCCTAAAAACATAATTTAACAAGATACATTTTATTTTTATTTTTTTGTGGTAAAGGTAAACCCCTTTCCAGACAAATGTAATCTGGATTTATTCTGGAGCTGGATGACAAAATGCAGGTGCGCTCATCAAAATATATCAATAAAAAAATTCCCCACCCACCCTTGCAAACTGAGGCAACAGTAAAATAGTGAGCACCAGACTCACCATTTTAAATAGTTTAGCTTCATTCAATGAAAAGGTTGTTATATCATCAAATTAAATCAAATGTAATTTCACTGTTTGTGTTCCTACATTGAGATGTTTCTGTTATTTAAGACCATTATTGTGCTCAAAAATGTGCCAAAGTTGTTAGCATTCAAATTTTGAAAACACTTATTGAAAAAATGTTTTTCATGTGCTTGTTCACTGATAAAATCAAATCAATGATAAACACAGTGCTGTAAGAAAAATGCAGCAAAATATCTCCACATGGATTAAATTGTCACACATCAAGGAGCGCCCTTAACCTTGTCTTAATGCTAGTAATTTTTGAGAGAGTTTCACATTATGCATATCAACCGCTGGTAAGATGGTAGCTGTTAAATATTTCAATAAGAGAGACATAAAGCGGAAACTGCTCTACCTCAGACAATCACAGAAGAAACCCGATTCTGATGACATATTAATGGAGATGGAATCTGTACTCCTTTGTATAGTTTGAACAATTCTGTATATTTATGTTCTAGTACTGGGGCAGCATATTGAACATACTGATTTATAAATATGCTTTTTGAAGCTGTATTATGATGTGACTGCCATTTACAGTGGTTTACATTGGCTTCTTATTTAAAATAATGCAGTGGTCCCATTCTGGAACTGTGTCTGTCTGTCAATCACGCTGTATTTTTTTAAAATTTTAAACCTGTCCTGTTTAGCTGATTCGAAATGAAGAAAGGTAATACCTTTCTCATTTATTTCGCTTTTTTGCATACGTGCGACATACATTTGGATGCATATTTCATACAAAATTGGTATACTTTTATCATTTTTAATGGGTTTATGGTGTAGTATTAAAGACAGTAAAACAAATTATGATAAAGTATGCTTCTACTCAGGAAAACATTCAAGTTATGAAACCCTTTCTGGTATGAATTAATTTTGTAAGTAGAGGTAGCACTGTCCTTCTTTTACAAAAGTATCAGGCTTTAGAAAATAATTTAAAATCTATGGTGATACATAGGTTGCTATAATACTTTGTCAGGTCTAAAGTGACAGCCAAATGGCTGTGTCTGGAAAGAATCCCACATGATTGCCTGGACAGCAGCAGTGCTTCCTTCCAACTGACCACACTACATCAGCCCTAAAGGTAGTTGTCACACATTCCTACCATCCGATTAGTGAGGCTTGGTAGCAGCATGACACCAAGAAGGACTAAATGGAAAAAAGAAACAGAATGATAGTATTATAAAGCCCTTTTTTCATGCATCTTCCCTTGTTGCTGTTGTTCTTTTGGCCACTCAAACTCTCTCACACTTTATTTGCTTCTCCTAGCAAGAGGTTTCTCTAATTTACTCTTCCTATTTGTATATTTATTTACTTTTTTTATCAAGGAAGCTACTCAAACAAACTGCCCTCATTGCGGGCAATGTCAATGTGAGACTACAATGGCCTTAACCTTTTTTCAAGAGGAAAGCTAAATTAGGTAGATCAAATGTCTTTAATTTACAGTAAGCACCGATTAAATTGAAGCATTTCTGTTTAGTTTATTGTCAAGTGTCAGAGCCAAATAAGACTCATAACTCATGTGAATAATGGCTTTACCACTAGTCAATTCTTTAGAGGAAAAAAAACAGCACGACATGATTTAAAGACTTGTCCTTCCTCTTTCCAATGGCCACACAACATTTTACTTTCATAATCACTTAAATAAATGTCAGCACAGCCAAATTACTGCTATTGTTCAGACTATAAAAGTCATTTTCCATACTCTATAGTGACTATACTGTTTAGTTTTACATGATTGTTCTGGTTTAAGAAGAAAATTAGTTCATTGTGTGTTGTACTTTGGAACTACAGGTTGACAGTTTAAGACCAGCTGTGTATGTACAAGCTAAAATGGCTAATTATCCTAAAGTTCATTTTTCAAACTGATTTTATCATTTTGTCATTGTGACACCAACAGAACAGGCTGTCCTTTCCCACTCCCAGTGAATAATATGGCAAGGAAAGGCAGCCAACTACCAGAGAAAATTGTAATTCCTATCGATTTTAGGGCCACAACAAACTGTCATACACCCACTACAAATGGTGTGTTCTGTCATAGCAGAGGCAAAAATGACAGCTACACATCCAGTAGATCACCTCAGTAAGCGTTGGTGTTTGCAGTCATCACTCATGTCTTTTTCCTTCTACCTCAAAAACTCAGCAGACCGCAAACTCCAAATTAACATTCTTGACCATTAAGGATGACACAAGTACAGACATAACATTACGAGCCAAAGAGTAACCTCAAATCAGGGAGAAACCAAACTAATCAATATCATTGTGGAGTTTACTTCATTTTTCATGTTAAAAATCAATTGTGGCATGTTTGTTCTCTCTCACTTTCTATTTACAATTGGCCTGAATGTGGAAAGGCACAGCAGAAAGATGGTGTTCACATTCGATTCATGAGTTGACATGTATGGATTTACAGCATGAAAATTATTTGAAAGAAATACTTCATAGAACATGACAACATTTACAAAAGACACAAAACACTATTGTGAGTCTTTTTTTATAGAAAATAAAACTGAATTCTCATATATTGAACCACAACTATATTTTTTTATTACTACAGGCTGAAGGTCTGTTAAGTTACCACTCAAGTAGTAGTTGCTGTTCTCCTGGTGGACACTAACTTTAGTTTATAAGTCCTATTCCTCTGATATTTGTCAACTGATTATCTTGAAACTGTATGGATCCTCGGACAGTATTTTTATTTATTTTTGTCACTGCTGCTTCATTAATTGCAGACTTATTAGTGCCTCTGTTTCCTATGTTTTTGGATACCAGATAACCAGTAGACGGCCTTCAGCCTGTGGTGTGCAGTAGCACACTTGTGCCTGTTGCCCTAGGTGCGTATGAGGAGAGAAAAAAAATTTTTTAGTTGAGAGCAACAAATCAATGTTGGCGACTTTTGTTTTGCCTCAAGTAGAACAAAATGTTAAATCATCCATTAATTCAAATTATTCAAATTCAACACAACAGGGTCACGGGGTGCTGGAGACTATCCCATTAAAAAAACTTGATCGAAATTAATGTTATATTGGATTATTTGTTTCAGTGTTATCAATGAGAGCTGCATAAATGGTCACTTATTGTTTAGCAATATGTCTTTGCTTTCCATTTCTTTTTCTTTCTACATTCGGCTTTGACATTACAAGTTTTTATTAATTAAAAAAAATGTCTGTTCGTTTCCATTTGCTTTGTGTCGCATTTCAACTGAAGTTAACTTTTTTTTTTTCATTGTTTAATGATTCTGTACATAAGAAACCAATACATTTGTGGACAAAGAAGACTGAACAATAGCAGCAGCCATTGTGGAGTATGGATGCAGAGACAATGCTTGGAAGAGTGGTTTCCAGACGTGTGAAAAAAAATAGCAAGAAAAACCAAGACTGCAAGACGAACATATTTGGCATTAATATTTCCACAATGGGGTCAGGCACACAATCATTTTTTCAACTGTTAGGAATTGCAAATCATCCTCACTTCCAGGCAACATTTCTACCTTACAGGTAGACAAATCATTTGTGAGCACATAAACACAATTAAATTAAATATGAGCATACACTAATAAAGATCGATGGGGTGCCGATTGAGCTACTAATTGTGTATGGTACAATCATCAGCCTTTGTTGCTGGCAGCGTGCATTCAGTTCACACCGAGTGATGGGATGAATCTCAATGTAAATTGTTGTTCCTTTCTATGTGACTGCTCCTGACTGGGAACTGAGTCAGGGTGTAGTCTGAATGAATAAAGAAGATGGAGTTTTTTTTTTCTTTTGACAAACAAACAATGGGTACGGAAAGTATTCAGACACCTTGAAACCATTCACTTTCTGGGGCATTGTGACCATTGGCTAAATAAAAAAATATATAGATGTTTATTTCAAAAAACAGAAATGTAGACATTTTTTAAAAATATTCAACATTACTTTGGCTATTGTAGTATTTAGAATTTTTTTTTTCATTATCTGGATTTTGCTATTCGTGACTGAAATAAACACATTTATTCATAGACCAAACTAAAATAAGGTTTGGCATGAAAAGGCAAAACGGCAGGGAGCTGTAAATTGTAGGGTGAGGAGGTGAGCTTTTATGTTGGCTTTGAATGCCCCTGCAAAATGTTGACACAAGACCAAAGAATTCTTTGCTTCACTACACGAACAATCAAAATGGTCTTACTTCCATTCCAAGTAACTTGATTTTGACGAAACTAAATATTGTTCCGATCAATTAAAGACTTTTTTTTTTTTTTACAAATCAAAATTATCTCCATTCTTATTGTTTTGTATGTAGATTGCCAAGATAATATTGCAAGATTGCACAACAATAGGATTTGAGTGGATTTTTACTTCCTTTCTCTCCCACTCCCACACATTGACAGGTATACCAACATACTTAACTGCTGAGCTTTGTTAGCGGTCTGGAAAAAAATAGATTGTGATTGTTGATTGAGGTTGACTCCCTGAAAAGTGGATCTTGGGGAAAAACCCCTGCATTAAAGTATCTCAACAGGTTGTTTGATATATAGGTAGTAGTAGGTTCAAGCCACGTTTTATAACATATCAGTGGTGCAGCAAAAGTGTAATTGGAACAGATACTCTACTTCAGGGTCTCCACACTGGTGCTCAATGTGTTTTTTTTTGTGTTTTTTTCCCCAAGTGATCCAACAAAGACAGTTTAACCAATGAGGTTTTGCTAAAACAAGCAACACCTGAATGTAAATCAACTGTTTATTCTTAATGATTTAAGTTAAGTAAAAATATTGCCAGGACTTACCTTGTTCTGAAGTTTGTTGGGTGTGGGTGTCCATCATACAAAGATAAAAAGTCGTATTCTTCTTCCACAGCAAAAGATTGAAAAACTATATGAATCCTGTTGCCCTCTCCTGCAACAATCACCCAGGTACAGTTTGCTCCATTGGGGTAACCATATGGAAAGCCAGGGCTTTCTATTGTCCCGTTCCTCCCCTTTAAAGTGCCTCCACAAGTATGGATAAAACCTGGAAAGGAAGAAAACACTCATTCAATTGATATAGTCAAAGTGCATGACTGAATTCATTACTGAATAAACGAAAAGAGTCAGTCACAGAATGATATTGGACAGTATTTGTATCATGAATGATTTACAGAGCTAAAATGTGGTTCTATTTTGTCACTTATTATTATAGCTTATTGCTCATAATTATTTGTTATAGGTAAGACAGTTTTGTTTACATTATTACACTGGCTGACCTTTACTGCTAAGGAAGTCCCTATCGCATATTTTTGTAGATGAGTCTGAGTCCCCTGATCTTGAGATCTACCGATAACGATCTCAGTCCGATACGTCAGTAATGTATTAGAAATGATATTTGGGTTCAAGATTCTGGCTGTATAATTACAGTATAAAAGTTCTGAATACATTTTTAAAAATTCAAAATAAACAGGTATGGCAATTTAGAATATGTACAATTGCAATAGCTGGTTGCCAAGTGGAAAGCCAAGCAAAAAAGTAGCAACTATAACATTAAATTGATAATATCAAAAGTATCGATTCATTAACCCTGAGAGAAAGCTGTCACGTCCCGTCTCAGGAGCACGAGTGCACTCTAGTGTTGACTCATGGACAGAAAAGATAGATTTTAACCATCAAATTAAAACAATTAAATCTCCGTTCGCTTTATTGGTGCCAAATAAGAACTGTTAAACTGGTCTCCAATCTGCACTATGAGTAGTATGTTGACAGCAGCAGTATATGTGCAAAGACATAATTTTTTTAAGGTGCTTTAAAGATGGCCGATGATTGATCACACCATTGCAGTCATTGGGCTCAGACTAGTTGAAAGTACGTATTCCTTCTGGGCACATGAGATAAAGGACTGCATTGTGTGCTGTTTAGGAAGAATTAAAATTGCTTATACTGTATTGTAACTTGTGCCTACACAAGATCTGAGTTTTAGAGATGTACTTAATATATCAGTCAAAGTCCAAAATTCAGAGAGGGTGGAAGTATGGGAAATATTTTACATTTTACATCGTTTTAAACATGCCACTAGATTGATCACACAGGGGCAATCAGGACTCAAAGGGTTAAGGTTGACAAATTGCAACTGATGCATTGGACATCCCTGATATACGAGATTGAAGACTGCACTGATATCCAATACAACCAAACTATTGTTATTGTTGCCGAGTAAAAGTTCAACCTTATATAATTTAGTACTGTAATAACAGCTAATTTGTACTAATACGAAACATCTTTTTTTCCAATCTAAAAGATTCCCTCAAAGTAAAGGATGAAAAGTCAGAAAAATTTGACTTTGTGGCCACTACTTTCAGAGGCTTGGAATTTTTCAGAACTAAATTCAACAATGCCCTATTTGCAGCAAATCAATATGCACTGACTTTGAAATAGTTTTCTAAAAGTAACTCAACACAACTTTTCATAAAGCATGTTCAGCAGATGAATACAAAGTATGGGACATCAATATCAAACCAAGACATATAAAAGAAACAAATCGAGAAAAATAAAAACACTAAGACAATAACACAAGGTACATTGAGCAAAAACAAATAGGTAAATGAAAAAAGAAACAAATAAAACAGACAATAAAATATGAGGTGAGTCCCATACTGTGCTGAAAACCGAGGAATAAAACTAGAATTTAAGACGGGTTTTAAAAGTTGACAGTGAAGAGGCTTGTCGGTTGTACAACGACCAACCGTTCTACAATTTGGGAATAGCAACAGAAAAAGCCCTATCCTCTTTGAGCTTCCGTTTTGATCTCAGTACTTCCAGGAGGAGCTGATCAGCTGAACTGAAGCACCAAGCAAGGGGAGTTGAGAGAGTTAGTTAAAATGAATTCTAAAATGCAAGGACAACTAGTGGAGGGGGGATAAAAATGGGAGTTACATGCTCAGATTTACAAGCTCCAATTAAAAAACAAGCAGCTGCATTTTGGACCATCTTGAGACGTGCAGGGGAGGCCAAAATTAAGTGTGTTACTCTAATCCTGCAGGGATGTGACTAAAGCATGGATTACTGCCCCAAAGTTTTTATTGAGAGAAAGTTTGATTTTTGTCAGTTGCATAAGATTTTAAAAAAATCTGGACTTGGGTTTTGCACCATTTTCCAGTCCAGTTTAAAATCCCTGTCCATCGTAAACCCCAATTTCGAAAATGTTTGGTTAAAATAAATGTACCAATAGGGCCAGTTTTAGTGTTCAAGAAGAGGTACTTTTACCAAAAATCATTCAAATTTAAAAAGTTGGTTGCCATCTCGGTTTTCCTGGTTTTGAGTGTCCTCTAGATTTATTAATCTACTTTATCACCCCCTCCTGCCGATAATGATTGGGAATAGGCTCCACCACCCCGTCACCCCCATGAGAATCAGTGGTATGGAAGTTGAATAAACGGAAGATATTCTTGTATTATTACTAAAATTAAATATTACTAACTCTTAAATAGTTCAGATTAGATCATTCATTCATTCATTTTCTGAACCACTTATCCTCACATGGGTCACGGGCGGTGCTGGAGCCAATCCCAGCTGACTTCTGGCAGTTCTGAATTGGTGACTAGTAAATCACATGGCACAAGGAGACATACAACCACGTACACTCAAACTCATACCTAGGTGCAATTTAGAATGTTCAACCAGCCTCCCATGCATATTTTTGAGATCAGGAAGGAAACCCATGCAAACTCCACAGAGCAAGGACCGACCAGGGATTGAACCCTCGACCCAGAACAGTGAGGCCAACACACTAACCACTTGTCCACTGGGCCACTTTATCAAATATTGATTATGGTACTAGGTGCTGGATCATTTGATCATTTGTGCTGATTAAAAGGCTATTCTGACCAAAATTGATCATCCATTTTTCTCGGCCAAACGTACTCTAATCACCTGAAACTCAATAGCAGACTTTAGTCTCAATCTGTCAAGACACAATTTGATCCTGCAATTTAGTCCATCTGGTTGCTGCTTGGCTGATCACCTCGTAATTCGTAACAGCATTTCCAGAAAGCCAAATTAGTTTTCCCCATGCTGTCCTTTACTCCGCAATGGACTAAATGCAGGCTACCGATACGTTATTTGGATGTGTAGCAATACACTTGCCTCGGAAATAACTATGGCGGTTATAAGGAAACCAATAGTACTACAAAAGTGAGGAAGTTACATAGGCACTCCGGTAGGTTGTTATATTGATCAATAGATCATTTTGCCTAATTTCTTGTTCATTCTCTCCTTGGGTCATAAAGTCAGAGTGACACTGCCTGATTCAAGGGCCTTCAATGCTGCTGCACATCTTAAACACTTGTTTTTATGGACAGTGACAAATGAATTGAAACAAGCTAAATAAATTACACTATCGTTTTGGTAAGTTAAGGTATAGTGCCATAAACATGAAGTGAATTTAAGGGATGTTCCTAGATCACAACCAAGTTTAAAATAATTTTAACAAATTAGGCAGTGCCAGTATAACTTTGCATATAATTTACCATTCAAAATAGTGGTGTAACCCACATTTCTCAGATGAGTAAATTGATCTTCCTTGTAACTATCAAAACGCTGTCATTTGTTATTTTTTATCTGCTCTCTCACATTCGTTTCATGGCTGGCTACATCCCTCTCTCTCCTCTCAACAATACCTTTTCTCTTTTTCTGAGCTCCGTTTGCATTTATTCTTCTTTTCTCTCGTTGTGCCCAGCTCAACCATCTTTTATGAATCAAAATCAATGACTTGTCACGCAACACACAGGCTTGTAATACATTAAGCACTGCCAGCTGCAGGAACACATGAGCTATGAAAAGAACATATTATGCACGCATGTTATTACCTAAAAGGACACACAGTACATGATTCCATGTGCATGAAACAGGTTGTACATAAAATGCATTCATTGCTTAAACCTAAACCATGTCTACTCTGAACTCCGCTGTCAGGGCTCAGTTGTCTTCCGACCCCCTTCCTTTGTTTGCTTTGCTGTCTGCTAAGAGGAGCTTTCAGCAATCTGCATATGCGTGCTACATCCAACATACAGTGTGATGAAAAAACAAATTAACTACATGCTGGGAATGCACAGTGCGGAAAAGGTGATTCAGTTGTATGAATCAGTATCATGTACAAATAATCCAGATTCACACACGGGAGTCTCAGCAGGTACCCTGACTGCCTAAATAGTCACAGCTGTTGCACAGGTAGTTCTCCGTTCCACATTCAGTTTTTAGAAATGACTACGTTTGTTTAGATAAAAATACAAAAATATAATAGCATTATTACCATGCTTAGTGATTGTTATATGTTGACTGAACAGTCCAAATTATCCATAGGTGTGAATGGTCAATTTCTGCATTGCGACTGGTGGGCTGTCAGTTCATGGTGTCCCCTGCCTACGACCCTTATTTGGCTGGGATAGGCTCTAGCACCCCATGTGACCCTTGTGAGGATAAGCGAATGAAAAATTAATGAAAGACTTACAAGGTCTATTCCTTTACTGTGGGTGTAATCTTCTACAAATGTATTGTTTGAAATTTTTGCCCACATAACATGCTATTAAATGTCTGTCAGTGTTTCCAAAACTAAATGTTTGACCACAGTAAGGTGAAATTAGCAATAGTGTCATTCATTTTGAATGACCTCATATTTTACAGGTGGTCACATTGCATCCTGGGAGGAGGCATTCATTTGTGTGTATTGTTGCCCTTGCACCTTGTAGAGCCACTCACTAATGCATAAAGCAAAACACAGCCTCCGATTAGTTTCTCTCTGACTAGAATACAAATTTGGAGTTGATAATGACTCTCAGCATTTCATGTTGAGAGGATGGATAGTCCAAACAGCTTGGTGACAAATGCCTTACCCATTTTAGGGAAATTAAAAAAAAATTCAAATGCAATCGTCACTGGTTCAATATTTCAGCAAACGTAACAGCATTTAAGTTTATAAGTTGTGTGTTAAAGTGTGGGTGTACACATGTATACTCAGCTGCAAAAGATTTGCCTCCTCCTCCGCCTTCACACATCTACCCCAATGGAAAATGTCTTTCCATGCCTTACTCATTTTAATGGCTTATTAATCATTTTCTCATCTTTTATTCTCTTTTTCGGTTGGAACGAATTAAAGCTTTTGCATGTGAAATGTGGCTCTACTTCCAGTCTAAGTTCCAAAACCACTTCTGGAACAAATTAATTTTGTAAATAGATGTACCACTGTACACTAACCAGAAAAAAAAAGGCAAGGACATAGGACAGTAAGAAGGTTGGCCCAAGTTTCTGTCGAAATTGAGTCAAGTTAAAATCAAATCAATTTTAAAAAATCAAATTATGATCAAATTCACATGTATTTATATATTTCTTAAATTTTGAAACATTTATTTTTACACTGCTGAAGCTGAAGTTTTTGATTTAAGCTGCTTTACACTATATTGGTGAGGTGAGGCTAGAGCATTATGACAAAATATTCTGTTTCTGTAATATAAAAGAAGTGATACCTTGAGAAATATTAAATGTATTTGATGGAAGCTTTCAACCACAGTGAAAGACGTACCGCAATAGAAATACTTGAGGAGGAACTTGGGATTCCAAGCCAAGGACATTTTAAAGCTAGGGCATTTTGAATTTCAACTCAAGAGCCAGTAACTGAAGCATCAACCCTCCACGGACATCATTACAGCCAATGTGTCAATGTTGGAGTCAAAAGGGGCAAATGATGGAAGAGAGACAAAAGATGAAATACAGATATTGGGCCTGTACAGTTTGGGTATTTTTTCAGGGCTCACAGTATGTTAGCATCAAACCATTTCATTGCAAAATTCATGAAGAAAAACAATCTATCAATAAATTCTTTCATTGCTGCAATTGGTTGGCAACCAGTTCAGAGCATACACTGTCTCCTGCCGATAGTCAGTGGGCATAGGCTCCAGAAGTTGAATAAAACGGAAGATATTTTTTTATTATTTGTTAAAATTAAATTTTACTAAGCATCGCTGTGAATCAATCTGTTCGCATTTTATAAGTCTTAAGTAGTTTGGATTTGATCATTTTCTGAACCGTTTTACCGCACAAGGGTCGCTTTGGTGGACAGTCAATCGCAGGAAACGAGAAGACGTACAACCATTTACACTCACACTCATACATAGGGACAATTTAGCATACCATCCATGTTTTTTGGAATGTGGGAAGAAGCCGGAGTACCCGGAGGAAGCCCACGCAAGAACATGCATTATTTTATATGTAAATCCCCTAATTTGGTTCAACTTCTTTGGTTCAACTTCAGTGTTATTATTATTGTCATCAATCATCAGCATTATTCAGTTTCCCAATACTAAACTCTTTAAAAATTATGAAAGTACGTATACCAATTTCGCGTGAAATTCGTGACCCAAAACTTAGAATAGGAAAAAAGAAGAATTATTTATGAAGCCATTAAAATGAATAAGACATGTAAAGGCATTTTCCATTGAGATGGAAGGGCAAGTGCATAGCAAAGAAACGTTGGTGCTGGGTGAGGGCGGAAGCAAACGTTTGGCAAGGGAAATGTCGTTCAACTGGGTGATCGCACGATTCGTGAAACACTGAGGCGCGTTTCCCAACCAGAATGTTTTGTATATAGAGACATTCAGAAGTATTTGCCATACTAAACTGATAGGTAAGTTTTTGTAGGACACATTTTGTTGTATCACTGGTAACAGCAGATTGATTGCACATTTTTGTCATGATGCATAATGAATGCTGTTTTGTTATACCAAGACATTGAACACTAACGGCATGTGACCCCCACTATAGTTTGTAAAGTAAAGTTAACACTAGCAGGACCAAGGGAGGATAAGTTAGCATAAAATATCACACATTTGAAAAAAATTAAATTAGTCTGTAAGGAATAGAGGTTTGCTTTAAGTACCACAAAGGCCACTGTTTGATCCTTAGTGTTTTGCCCTCACCCTCATACATCACAGGGTGTCTCTTCAAAGACAGTTGGAGCCCACCATCCAACAGCGTACTGAGCCATGCACTTTCAAGCTCCTCAACTTGACATATTTTTCCACACATTTTCTCCCTACAATTGCAATATTATATATAATACAATACAAGGTCCTCATGCTTAAACGTGGTTTACATTGTCTGCAGCAGTTTGCACCTGGCCATAGATAAAAGGAAACAACACACGCCATTATCCATCAGTTAGGCTTAGATAGCACATGGAGGAAAGATAAAGGTGGCAAAAAATGTCAATAAATTACAGCCTTTGCTGCAACACCTACCTATAATAAATACCCTCTACAAACTCAATCCTTTACAAAAGAAAAAAAATCATTTTTGTCATACTGCTTATCCTGACAACGGTCGTAAAAATGAGAAATAATAGCGATGTACCGGAAAGTCCGTGGCCCAAACTTTCTGGCTGATACCCGACTGGCCAATACCTAACAAAGAAAATAAAAGTGGTTTTGGTCTCAATTATTTTTTTTAAATCAAAATTATATTATTGAAATCAAAAAGATGATTTATCTGAGCAAATTTCTCAGTAGAATACACTGTACTTGCTACTAGGAGGTTGATGTGTGTGTGCTGGCTCAGCGTTGCTATTAGAATTTTCCACTGATTGTGGACCCGACCCGTGACATGCACTGAACACCAACAGATCTTCTCTTTCACTCCCTTTGACCAGCTAAAAACGAGACAATCTGGTTTTCTTTCCAGCGTTGGAAATTTTATTTAGCTCTTGCTCTTGTGTGGGCAACCACAACCAACTTGTTATATGAAATAAATATATTTTTTCTAATTCAAACCATTAATTCTCCATATAACAAAAATGATACATTTTAAAACATTTGAATAATAGCTGACTTTATTGTATATATAGGAATATATATATATATATATATATATATATATATATATATATATATTGGATTTTATGCCTCAGTTTTTTCATATGGGTTTTTTGGTTTCATAATTTTGTTTCATCCCTAAGAAATGGTGCTTAGTTATATGTAAACATCACTAGGTAGTTAGGCACACCTGCAAATGCAAGTGTATCTATTCAACCAATAAACCTTCATTTTTGATTGATAATGAGCAATGAGTGATTTGAAATGGGATGCCTTGAATTGAGATTAGTTGGCAACCAGGGTATAACCTAGTCTACTGCTCATAGCTAGCTGGGATAGTCTCAATGAACCTAATACTGATGAGCAACAGAGAAGATGAATTAAGTCCCATTCCAGCTGGCACTGAATTATCATGATTTCAGGGTCAATGCCATTGATAGAAGTCCTAATTAGCTGGCCTAGAAGGGCTATTCTGCGAACTAAGGTTGAGGGTTTGCTGCACGACAGTATGTCGATACTTCCCTAAAACCCCAAAACAGGGATCTTCCCCATTCCTGATGTGTTATTTGGCCACGTGCTCAAATGCGCATCAGACAGCGCGTGACCAGTTCCAGGCCGTGATCTTCGCGCTGTCAAGGGAGGAATTAAAGAAGAGGAAACAAAGGCGAGCGAGCAAGCTGCAGCGACTCTGAGGGCACCACTGTCGGCTACCATATTGCCAAAACTGAATGAATGAATTTCAATCGAGGGGTAATGTCAGCCTGGACTTAACCGAGCTGTCACAGACTAGCTTTCTGTGGCTTGTAAGGGCACAGGCATGCTTGCATCATGAGGGCTGCTAAGTTGAGTAACAACTAAAGTTTGACCTCAGATGACATGCCTATTCCTGCTGGTGGAATCATTGCTCAAATTTGTATTAGTACTTTTGAGCCCTATTTTAGATACCTGGCAGCTATTATATTCATTCAAATGTGTGACTCTCATTAACACTTTTGTTCTCTGTGTCCAATTTACAACAATGCTTTATTTTTTGGGGGGTGTCTTTCAATTCTATTTATTTATTCATTCATTTATTTATTCATTGATTCATTCATTGATTCATTCATTTATTCATTCATTTATTTATTTTTAAACACTTTTTTAGAGCAAGAATAGGCTTTCTGTTTTTAAAGTGAGTTCAGAACGGTAGACCTAAACAGACAGATCTAGACCAAAGTATATTACAAATATGTTTTGAATCAGTTGGTAAATAAAAATTCAACTCTATAATTAATGTTTATAAATGATTAAAGAGTGCAGTGATTGATGTTCACGGACTGGAGTATTGTAAACAGTGAAAGAACTTCAATAAACACACGACAAATTCTGAATCAAAAATGTAAATTTAAATAAATCAGAGGTCATGTTTCCCTTTGAAGCTCATGAACGACCACTGCATTCTATTCAGAAAACATCGTTTAGAAATGAAAACCTGTTTCCCCTATTGATGGTGAGCTGCACTTTGTGCCTAAGATCAAATGGGGAGGGATGAGAAAGAATTCCCTCTTCAGCATAACCAGCAATGCATGCAAACATAGGCCAAGACCGAGCCCTGAAATTTATGCCCCCAGCATACAGTTTATCCTTGTGGCTTTCCTATACCTTCACTAATTATACAAATAAATGGGTATAACCACAGTTGTGCATTATGCGTGGCTGCATGCTTAATGAAAAAGAAACTAAGCAACTGAACCTGAAACAATGCTCTTTAAAGAATTACTATGACCTCCACAGTGTGCCACTCAAATGCAAAAACTAGCATTGGAATATTGGATTCAGTGGTTTTAAATTGCCCACCACTGAGATGAAAAATGCTCCAATCAAATACAGCGACACGCTTGTACCAACTGGCATGTGCACAAATATCCACTCCATTGCACAAGGAAATAGCAAGTGGCTAAGGATAATAATCTTTGAAAGCATAGGTACTCTTTTAGCTGCTTTCTAGCCATGTTAAATTTGTGGTGTAAAAAAAAAAAACCACAAAAGTACTCCTGTGCCATTTTGCACCTTGCAGCTGATGCCAGGCCACTGTGGAAGCTGCACTTTTACACACAAAACACTGTGCCAACATCTCATCCAATATTACTCCAGCCTCTTTCCCCCAATGTTACAAAACAATAACATCACAATTTATTTTGTCCCCAAAAAGGGAAAACAGCCACAGAGCAATGACACATCTTTTTTTTCAAGTAGCTAAAACAACATCCCTTATTCATTATTCGAGTAAATGCCCTGCTAATGCCTGCTTCATATTTGTCATGTTGGGACTCCTCCAGAGGGAGGAGTAGTTTCACATTTTTGATGAAATCATAAACCACCTTATGGACTCCATATTCAGTGCCAAATCTACATCATCCATCAACCTCTTCTATATTCATTCATTTTCTCTATCACTTTTAAACATAACAAGTACTTTTGCAACTGTCTGCATGATACAACCCCAAAGTAAATCTAAATTTTGCTTCAACCTTCCTGTGTGGAGTTTGCATGATAACCATGTGTCTGCATGGGCTCTCTCCCAGTATAATCCAGTTTTCTTGCACATCGACCAAAACATGCATTGTAGGCGGGTTGAACACTAAATTGTCCCTAGGTATGCGTGTGAATGGTTGTCCGTCTCCTTGTCCCCTCGGATTGGCTGGCAACCATTTCAGGGTGTCCCCTGCCTGCTTCCCATACTTTACAGCACAGGTGTCAAAGTGGCGGCCCGAGGGCCAAATCTGGCCCACCGTATCATTTTGTGTGGCCCGGGAAATCATGAGTGCCGACTTTCTGTTTTAGGATCAAATTAAAATGAAGAGTATAGATGTATATTAAATTTTCCTCCTTTTAAATCAATAATTGTAATTTTTTAATCCATTTTTTCTGTGTTTTTAGTTCAAAAATCATTTTGTAAAATCTAAATATATACAAAAAAGCTAAAATAAACATTGTTTTAGATCTGTAAAATACTGAATATTCAGGGCTTTTAATCTAGTTCTTTAAATCCATTTATAAAGAAAAATCTAAATATTATATCTAAAATGGTCCGGCCCACGTGAAATCAAGTTGACGTTAAAGCGGCCCGCGAACCAACCCGAGTCTGACACCCTTGCTTTACAGGGATAGGCTCCAACACCCCCCGCAACCCTTGTGAGGATAAGCGGTAGGGAAAACGAATTAATAAATGTAATGCCTTTTTTCAAGGATCTGTCAGAACCTTGATCTACAGGCTCTCATTCCCTCAACGTTTTCAGGGGCATAAGATGGGCTGAACTAAAAATTATAGCAACATGCAAAAGACAAAGAGTTGTGTAAGAAAAATCCCATTACATTGATCGTTTTCTGTGCAAAAGTGTAGCACTGCAGCTCTGACCTTGAGATGCTAATAGTTTCAGTGCCATTAGATGCTTCCTGTTGGAGTGTAACTACAGATCTAAACTGCTGATGCAGCTATTTGAAGACATTGAGGCGGGCAAGGCTGTGTCATATAGCTAAAATAGTTCAAAGTCAAAATTAGACGTGTATTTGAACAGAGAGGGGGGAAACAGAGCTGAATGAATGCCACAAAAACTCATTAAAAAATGAAAAAAGAAATTCATCAAGACTAAAAAGGTCACTGCATAAATAATTGCTTACCAATAAATTAAAATAGACATCAGTAAACGTCATTAAAGTTACACATTAGACACCTACACAGACATTGAAATTCTTTTTAAATTGAGATTTTACCTTAATGCATTTTATATGATATATGATACTTTATGTTAACCTCCTAAGACCCAGACTCTTGCAAGGCCTGCATTCTTATTTTCTTTTATTTAGGCTAATTGGGGCCTGATGAGTGTAAAAACAAAGAATTATCTTTTTACATTTTTCTTAGTTTCTAAGAAAAATGATGTCCACATCATAAGTAGATGCCATTGTGTTGAAATTAAAATTTGTTACGGAATCATTCTTTCCGAAAGGACTGTTCATTAATGAAATATTGTTCTTCATTTGATACTAGTTATTTAATGATTAAATGCAACCAAATGAATGGCAAACAACATCACTTGAGACAGAGTTAAAAATGTACTAACATTTTCTAGCTACTTCTAGGAACTTGATAAACATGCTTATAAATTCGATAAACACTTCTGAGACATTTTCAGGTTCGACATCATTACATATTAATTGCAGGTTAGTCATACTAAGGCTACACATGTTTCATAATCTAGCAAGTTATGTTTTTTTCATCAATTGACGATGATTCAGTTAATGGCTTGATCGATAGCTTGTCAGAAAAAAAAAAGATGAAAACGTTGATCATAGTTGTCCAAAGCAAAAACAGATGTTTGCAAATGTCTTACTTTGATTCCTTACAAAGATAATCAATCTGGATACATTAGAGGCATAAATTTGAGGATTTGGGAAATTTTAAAATTATGCAATTGTTCTAAATGACTAATCCTTTATAGAAATAGTGGCAGATTAACTGTATGAGCAATTAGTTGTCATTTAATCTATTAGTTTTGACAGTCGTAGTCTGCATTAGATTATCATCACAACCACTTTGATTTCAGAAGGAGATTTCAGGGTTGCAGACCAATCCGCGAAAGAGCAGCTGAAGAAGGGGATTTTACAAAGTTTTCTTAATTGACTATGAGGAGAATCAACGTTGTGTCAATCATTTTTATTTTCAACAATATTTTTCAGGAGATGAGACTTCTTACTTTTACTCCAGTGCCACTGAACAGAATAAAGCTTTTGAGGCCTGCATGAGCATAGCTTTACATGCCACATAATAGCCAAGATACAACTAATTCAGAGAGAATTAAAAATGTTTCTCCTGGGTGGAGCCAAGTTTTGCACTCCATTTTGCCTGAGCTTGTTAAAGAGGCACTGCTTCATGCATAAAATAAGTTTAAATGAGAGCGAGCGCTGGTTGAAGTGTGTTATCTGCAAAGTTGTTTTTTTGTTGTTGTTGTTGTTGTTTTTTGTTTTTTTCCAGCGCAGTTTCAAATGAATTCGTTCTGAAAACAGCAGGTTTTGAAATTGGTCTCCAGCCTTGACGCAACGTGTGAGTGTTTTGGCGTTAAATGAGTGAATGTTTTATTGGAGTAGAATAAAAGGAATATTTTTGGAGCAAGGAAAGCATCACAAAAGCTTGTCTCCTAACTGAAATACACCTCGGATGCGCTCACGCAGCCCCACTGAAGTAGAATGTCAAGTGAGAGAATATTTTATTTTTGTATAATTGAAAAAAAGCCAAGCTTTGTGTCATAGAACAGTTGTATGCCATGTCCGGGACATCTAAGAACAGAAAGACAGTCTGTAGCCCAATCGCACCATGAAACCTACCCAGTTCAATAAAAAGCAGCCCAATTCAAAGCTTCCCATTCAAGATTTTCTTTATTAAAGCCTATTTTCATACTGACTATGAACACCAGGCAGGGGACATCCTGATTTGGTGGCCAGCCAATCATAGGGCACAAGGAGACGGACAATTATGCACGCTCATACTCATACCTAGAGGCAAATTTAAGTGTCTGATGAATTTTAAACGTACATTTGTTGAATATTAGGATAGGCGGTAGAGAATGAATGAACGAACAACTATACGTATGAACCAGAATTTACTGCAGTCCACAGTTCACGTGTTATGAGGTGCTGAAAGGACAGTTCCATAGTTTCATAATGTCATAATTTGAGTCAATGTGCTGTTATAAGCAGGCAACAAAACTAAACTTTAAAGTGTAGACATGCAAGTGTAATTTTTCAAACTCTTATTTTGATCAAAAGTAGCCCAGATTTTATCACTCCACCCAAAGCAATCGTCTCCCTACATTGATTCTTTGAAAATAGCTCAATTGACCCCGCCCAATCCGGCGACACAGTCTCTCTCTGCAATGTGATATATTTACCAAACACATTGCCAAAGCCCACGAGCAACACAACCGCTCTACCAAAAGCCAATCAGAGAAAAGAATTTGAAATATCTATTATTCAAATTGAATTTCAGTCAGTCAGTGTATTTTAATAAGCATTCTACTCTTGCAGAAACCCATGACCCAAGCAAAGAGAACTAAATAGTTTGGAAAATAACATTCTATGCACTTCCGAACAAAACTAAAATTGTCCTGAAAACGTTGTTACCAAAGGTTATGAAAGATAATGTAAAATAAATAGGATAAAACTTTAGCATCTCTTTAAGCAAGAATGAAAAACTCCTGGTGACACCACACATAAAATATAATTTTTAATGACTAACTAATGAATTCCTCTTAGAACCTCCTTCAGTACTCCTGCTAGAGATTTGGTAAGTAAACAAAACAGATAAAAAAAGTGATAATTTTTAATTAATTCCTGGATCTTTTAAATGATCTGGTGTAATCGTGACTCATACAAAGTGAGCTAGCTACCAGCCAATCTTGTATACACTATTTTGTATCAAAACCATAAACTACGAACAGAGCTCTGTACAGAGTGGCCATAATAAAATGTTTGAAAAAAGCTAAATACTACAGATAAATTTTTCATTTTGTTGTAAATCATTGAAATGGTCCAAATCGAAGTGCAAATTCCCTCACTTCATTTGAGTTGCATGCACTGCAAGGAAAGGCATTGCATTAGATATAACCCAGTCAAGGTTTGTAACAAATGGATGCATATGTTGTTATCAGCAGAAATGCCTTCAGGCTTTAAACACTTATCGCCACTGTAAAATGGACAGTCCATCTAGAATCTCTGGCCTTGACTCTAGAAGGCGCGTCTCTGTAATCTATTACATTTAATCTCCACCAAGGATGAGCCATTTTCTTACCCAAGACAAGTTATTGACAGTCTCTTGTTTAAAGAGAACTGCTTACATTACCACTGATACTGAAGAAAAACTGATTTAATCAAAGCCAACAATGAACTGAAAATCTAAAAGATTTGCTAAACTTAAACTAGGGAGATGTCAATTCTAACAAATGGATCAACAATTTCAGCACATTATGTAATGATGGCATTAATTTTCTTTCCTATTTCAACGGAACTCTAAGGATTCTTTAAGACACCGCCTACTTAAGACATATTTTTAATTCTTAGGAGATCAAAGATTCCAGTGGGATGATTCCCAACATCCAGTTAGCCCATAATTACACAGACAAAATGTAATCCTGATCAGACCCAGCATCCTTTGCAATCTGTTTACATAATCACATTGCAACAAAGTTGTCAATGAATAAAATGGAAATGTGGCCACCCCGCAATTGGAGGCTGTGTAGTGAATACTTAAAATAAAAATGAATCTTAAACCATTGTGCAACCACGGCAATCTAAAATATAGTTTTCAGTGTATAGTGCTTTAAAAAACATATCTATGCTTTTTCTTCAACCTCTCAACAATTGATGTCCAGGCTCCGTGTACTCAAGAGAATCTAAATGGAAACGATTGAAAAGCGAGCACATTACATCATATTCGATCTCAACTATTTTCTAGCAACACGATGAGAACTAGGTCTTTAAAAGCTCCACTGAACTGCCCTTGGTGAAAGAAAAGGGGCGGGGGGAATTCAACTGGATGTCTGCGCCACGAAATCAGGTCATGAACCTTATGTAGTTTAGTACCGTATGAAGTGCTGTTTTTATTGCATACTGGCTCATTAAACGATCATCAACATTTACAATTGACCCTTGTTTCAAAGTGTTTTGGTGTTTAACTTATTAGTTCAACTAACCTATTGCCTGTTATGTTTGTAACAGTCATGAAATATGAGGTAGATGGCTTGAAAGACCCAAGTTCTGTGGTGCTAGGAGCCATACAATGTAAAATTTGGACTATGAGCGACTACAACCTCCCCTTATGAAACCTGTGTTTTGTAATCCATTGCAGCTAATTTATGGAATATTCCATAGTATAACGTGGACGGACACCAGCGGGTTATAGTCCCATGTGTTTTGTGTACTATTTTTAAAAATGAATAGTATTTGCTAAATGCAGTGCATTTGATCTGATAGAAATTATTTAAAAAGTTATTTCTAACTTTGTAACAAGGCATTTGTTAGCCAGAAAAGCTATAATCCCGAATAAAATGTGGGTATGCAGTATTTTCAAGATACTATTCTTCCACTGTCTCAGTTTCTAGTTGTCTTAAATTGGCAGAATCGGTCATTTGTTTTTGACATCACATGGCTTCACGCCAAGCCAAGCGTGTGCGAAAAGTACAATGCGGACAACTGATTGATTGGAGAAAATCCGCAAGGCATGGTTTTGTCATTTCTTGGTCGCTACTGCGACAGTGTCAAGCCTCTGTGTCAATGACAATCTTTCTCTTCATGACTACTTGATTACAGACAGCAAAGTCATGCCATAGTCAATTAACAAGATGTAAATCTGTTTTACAATTGGCCCTGGCTGCTCGGAGCGTCCTGAAATGAGAACTGTGAGCTGTTGTGTAAGTTAAATGGCAGTTTTATGTGTTGTCGCCATGACAACAAGTTACATTGCGGAGTGTTCTGTGTAGTGGAAAATCAAGTAGACCCAGAAGAAAGAATATCTGGTTATCTATTGCCAATTTGATGATCAACAACAGATTAGGATCGCTCATGCTGTCAGCTAGAAATAAATTGAATTCCCCAAGTTTTCTCTTTGCAAATGTGTGTTCCTGTTAATCAATTGTATTTTGTCCCCACAGGTCGATACCCTCTGATGACAGGTGAGAAATGCAGCCAAACAACCAAGTACCATTAACTTTGACTCCAAGTGACTCACTTTGCCATAATTCCATTATTCATAATTGGTGGAGTGACAAGAATGAATTAGGTAGCTCACTGGAGCGGAACAACTGTGCATCACTCACAGGAAATAGATAACAATACAACAAAAGGGAAAAACTTTCATTCTAAAACACTCTGGAAAGGAGATCAGAACATGAGTCAGAAGTCATACCTAGTTTATATTCAATTATGTATACAACATGATAACCGGCCAGCATCAAGAGAAAACCACAGTTCAATCAGCTTTTCCCCCCCCGACTTCCTCCACTTTACCACCCAAGCTTCATCATCGCCCTTTACCTAACTCCCACCCTTCTCAGTTCCTGGCTGCCTGACTCCTTAATGAGTAACAGAACGAGGAGGATTGGCAGTGGCCCCGAGGTTTGACATTGCCACATTGTGGGTGGTGATAAAACAGCACTGTGGCCGACTCGGCTCATACTTGGGTGGCGCTTCTACTCTACATGCAGCACATTCCACCCACCCCCAACAGACAGACATGAGAATTACTCAGAGCAAACAATCTGCATGGAAATTGAAATCCGTGGGGACACACGCACAAACTCTAAACAGATAAACATTGCACACTCCCATAGTGTTAAAATACATATTTGGGAAGAGATGCAGGAAAAACTGTAATGGCATTTAAGGGTTTAACCATTTTACCTCGCAATCATTTTAATCATTAAAGAATATTTCAGACATTGTGCACATCCAAAACAGCTTACTTACCATTGTCATTAATTAACATGTTCATTTCAACTAACCATTTATATGGGGGCATTTAACTCATTGGTTGCCATTGACAGCACTAGACGTCCAATCTATTTTAACAGTCAAAATGGAGTGGATGCCTAGCACCTTCAATGGAGCATTTGCAGCCAGTCTTCCCAGTGCAAACGAATTGGTCATTGATTATTTTCAGTGGCAGGTAATTATTTAAATGTATTTTTTTTTCCAAATCTATTTTTTAATTAACACTTAGTTCTTACTTATAGACCATTCATTAAAATATTCAATGTTTTAAAACCTACAATAAAGTTAAAGGGCAGTTATTAATTTCAGGAATATCATTAAAAAGAAAAAAAAGGTGGACAGAAAGTCTTAAAATGTTCACCAACAATTTGACATTGGTGTCACGGTGAAAACATAGGAGTCCAATTTTAAGGAAGAGTTTTAGTCACTTTAGCCAATCATTCCTCAAATAGGCAATTCCAAAACCATGATCAGATGAATACTAACTAGACCACCTTGCACCTGTATACTGTAACTGGTCCTAAACCAGGCAATAACCCGCTTCCACTTGACTATTTACCAGAACCCCCCTCAGAATAACACCTGCTAAGAGAGCCAGTGTAGAAAAACCCTTCAAAAAATATCCAACATCTAAACCTCGACGTAGAAACAGTGAATTTGCGCGACTTAAGCCAAATTTAAAAAAAAGCGCAGGTCATTGCGCCTGAACAAATTAGTACTTCGCCCTCTAATCAAAGCAGCTCACGTAGGCTATTAGGAGACGCTGCTGGAAGAATATTTATTCCGAGCTCGCTCAAAGACTGCATTGAGCGAGCAAAACCGCTGAAATGCGTCTCTTCAACTCCATCCGCTGAGCAAAGACGTGCTAATTTTTTCTCTCTTCCTTTTTTTGGGGGGGACGCGCAAACACTACATGCGCATGATGGCGAGTTCCTGCGACGCGCCTTACCTTTGACACAGGTGAACATGAGAGAAAAAAAGAGATTCCAAAAAACAATCCCCGTCCTAATCCCCATCGTGGTAGTGCTGGTTTGAGCTCGGCCACATTTAACGCAGACGTCCCTCACTTCCACAGATCCCTCGTAGCATTCTTCCCGGTAAATCCGCGTCATTGTCAGAACTCGGACGATATAATCCCTAACCTATTTTCTTCTATTTATCTCTGGTTTTTTTTTGTTTTTTCCTCTTCCGGGGAGATTCCCTCTTCTCGGGAGATAAGGCACCCCGTGCTGTAGGTACGCTGAAGGCAGAAAAAGTGAGCGAGAGTCCAATTTAGGAGAGAACCCAAGCAACCTGGACGAGGGCTCGAGCATTTCTGCCGAGAGGGGCGACAAGTGTGCGCGTCTCCGGCTTTGCTTTTGCGCGACCCCCGGTGCTGCACATGGTTGCCTCCATGGACGCGCACGTCCCGTTCAGACTATATGAACGGTGCCGTTATTGATCTGCAATAGTGATGTCTGCCTTGAGCAAGAGAGGGGGAGGCGAGAAAGAGAGAGAGGGAGAGAGAGAAGGAGAGAGGGAGAGGTGGGAGGCAGGGGGGACGTCCTATAGAACTACAGTGTGATGTGCGCCGAGCAACAAATCATGAAGTGGATGTGGGTGGCAAAAGGAGGAGGAGGAGGAAGAGGGGGATGATGATGAGGATGAAGATGAGGACAAGGAGTTTGAGCATGAGGAGGATGAGGATGCGGATGAGGATGCAGATGAGGAGGAGGATGCAAGTCTTCATCCGGTGTGAAGGGAACCGTTAATGAGGTGTGCGTGTCGGGATAGAAATAAGGTGGTGATTCCTAGGGCATCGTCCCGTCTGGAATATCAAGGAACCTCTCGCACTTCATTTTAAACTTAATTTGAAAGAGAGTGGGGCTTGGTCCAGAATGTAGTCAGAATTAGCGTTTGGGACATTTGCATTGCAAAGATGAGAGAAGCGTGCCTAAAACCAAAACCCCGAGCGGGTTGCAGTGGGGCTCTTCTGCCATCTAGCTTTCAAATTATTGGGAAGCAGAGTAGGAATGCAGCATCGAGTGTATTGATTAACCCTTTATAGGGAAAGTGACTATTTCGGGTAATTAAAAAACAAAATCAAATGATTGTGTGTTACTTTACCCCATAAAGACCTGGAATCAACATACATGGACATCACAGGTTGCATACAATATCACACGGTTGTAAACAAATATGGCTAAAGTAAACTGGATTTTGTATCAATTCATTATTTTTCATGAATAAAATGTTTTTAAATGTATATATTATTAAAAATAAAATTCCTGAATTTAAAATGACTAAAAACAGAAATATTTGGCCCTCCTAACTGACATTTAGGTTCATTTTAAAAGAAATATCATTGCCTTTAACTCATTGCCTGCAATTGCCAATAACAGACCTCTAAATTGTTAAAATTTGGGAAGACTCGCTGTGATTGCTAATATTTCAGCACCATTGACGTGCCAGACATCCATTCCCTTTTGACTGGGTGCCTGCTAGAGATCATTTGTTTCTAGGCTCTCCCAGTCTAAATAGATTGGACGCGAGTCCCCGTCGATGGCAGCCATTGCCTTTAAGTGAGTGCCCTGAAATGGGTTGAGACCCCATAATGAGTCATTCCAGAGTCATCCTCACAAGATAATGCCACACAACATTTTCACATGTTTACACTGTAGAATAATGAAAATGAATGTATAATTTACAAAGAGACATGGTCTCTATTAAAAGGGATTACAAATGTGGACATGGGTTAATTGTACTTTCAGCCATCTGGTGAAATAATTTTAAATAACTCATCCTGTTGCGGATAACCCACAGATTGTACAGTATATCAGATGAGTGGATATCTGTGCTCATCCATTCAATGAATGGTCTGACATTTTAAAAAATTCTCTATTAATGATGACATGTATGAAATTACCTCTGTAGAGATCAATATCTTCTGGCGCAGCAATAGAAGGCATGAAGTCAGCTGGGTCAGCTCATTAGGACACCTGTGAACGAGTCACAAACAACCTAAATTTAACTCGATGCACAGCAAATAGTAGGGCATACAACGGTAAAGACGAGCTGCACAAAATTAGACACATACATTACACAAAGCTTGATTAAAAATCAGACAGGCCTGACCATAAACATTTATTGCATATCTGAGATAAAGTTCTGCTGATCAAATGGCAGCTGTGGGAATGAATTATGGAACTATCTTCTTCAATGTCCCCAATGCACTGTAAAAACTAAATGAAGAACAACAAATGTAAAAATCTTTTTTGTTTTGTATATTTTGCAATGGCCAACTCTTACTCTGCATCAAATGCTTGTGGCTGGAAAGAGTTGATGAAGTCTAATCGCATGTATATGGGCATTATGGTAATTACACATCTTTAGGTAGATATTCAGTAAATATCATTAAAATCTGCAGGCTAAATATGTCTCAATATTATAACTTTAATTATAATCCTAGGGTGTTTATTTGAAATTTTGCGATGCAAATAAATGCAGTGTTTCATTAGCTGTGTATTTTGTGAGGTACTTCCTATTGTGCTATCTTGTAAAAATGTTTAATTCATTACAAAAAATGCGCAAACTGTAATGCACTTGAATTACCATCTCACTGCTATAAAATGATGTTAAATAGGAGTATTTTTCCCATTTGTTGAGTGTTACTCTGGAGGTTGTAACCTCAGGCATAGTGACTCATTTTGCAGTATGAACATTCCCTTTTTAATTTATTACGTTTAACATCATGGGAACATGTGATTTCAAATAAAATGAAGGTTCCGAGATATTATGGGATTGTTTGTTTGCGATCAATGTCCAAATATTTAGGAAAATGTAATGAACTCATGGTAGAATATTACTAAATGTTACAGTTGTGATAAGATTTGAGGTTTTTCAGTGTGTTTTGTGGGTAGCGGCAAAACTTGCTCCTGATCAATGTTTCCTCTAAACTGCGCGCGTGCGCAATTGCGCACTACTCTCGTCTTCTCTGCGCACAGCAAATCATATGGAGCGCACAAAATAAAATCCCAATTTTTATTTATTTTTCTAGCTGTGAGGCCGACGCGCGAACCACTCATCCGCCGGGCCGCCCATTCATAGATATTAATCATTACATTTTATTATTACTAAATCATTTATGTGTAGTAGACCTGCACCTGCTTATGGCAGGTGTGATACTGGTGTGTGCCCATAGCGAGCAATGATGATGTTGCTCACACCGGTACTCAGTGTGCTCAGGGAGGTTGTCTTTCTGCCCAGACAAAAAAAAAATTAGAGGGAACATTGCTCCTGACTATTTTTTATTCACTTTACAACTAAGTGTAGTATTTTTTTTTACATTTGGGAGAGCAGCTGATATTAAACACATTCACCTCATTCTAACTGAATTGCAGAGAGTGATGTGTGCGTGTGTTTGTTTTTCTTCTCAGTGGGCCTGTTCATCTCCATGGTTTATGCAGCAGAGGAAAACTATTGTGTATCTGCAGCGTGAAGTGGAAGGTCCCTTATTCCCCCTCGGCATCAGGATTCTTAGTGTGTCTCCGGGCCTGCTGGAGGCTACTGAGAATGTATTGAGACAGCGGGCAGCTTGTCTTTACCACTGTAATCGACAGGTGGGCCCAGGAGAGCGGGATTGGGTCATATTGATGCCTGCCGCCCGTCTTCACTGGATACTTGATGAGCAATCACAGTGGCTCATGCCCTTTCCTCCTGTTCATTTGATGTAGTGCAACTACAGTTTGTGTGTTTAAGGGTGTGTATGTTGAACTTGACGGATGTACTCAATTGGGCATGGGACGCGCTCAGGAGGGGCTGCCAATAACTTTTGCAGAAGAATTTAATGAAAATGTTAAAAGTTAATATTTTGGCACTCAAGTGAGATTAAATGGAAAGGAATAGCTACCATATGACGCAAAACCTGCAATGGGCTAGTAACTAGTTCGGAGTGCCCCCCGCTGACTGCTCACAGTTGGCTAGGAAAGCCTCTAGCACCCCGCGATTACTGTGAGTGACGATAAGCGGTTCGTAAAATGAATGAATGATGCAATACATAACACCGGTACTTCACTGTGCTTAGTGGAAGGTTTAGGCAGAAGCCATGGACATTTTTCTTTTGTTGAAATAGAATGTTTTACAGTTGTTTACTGAACTCCCCTGTCAAGCTGGAAATTCAAGGTTCATGTCAAAGAATGTTTCCGTATTATTTTGGTGGTACATTGTAAAGCCGAGTAAAGGAATTTGCAAACAAATCTGCTGTCCCGAAAGGGCAAGCAAGATAATCTCAATGAAAAATGGTTTCAAGACGCAAATCACTAAAACCCGTTTTCTGCAAACTCCCCTGTCAAGGTTCATGTCAAAGAATGTTTACATATTATTATGGTGGTTCATTGTAAACACGAGTAAGGGAGTTTACAAACAAGTCTGCTCTCCTGAAAGGGCAATCAAGATTATTTTAAATAAAAACTTTCTGAAAAAATATTAAATATGAAGCTGTTTTATGTACTTTTTAAGTCTATCTCATCTAATGTGATTTAGAAATACATAGAAATTGTAGGGAAATTGGGAAAATAAATGTGAAAATGCAATTCTTTTCGGTATAAAACCCAAAATATGGACCTGAAAAATTATTTCTATTTCAGAATTTGTTGCAGCAGGACTTGCTGAATTTTGTCTTTGCAGAAGCTTTCATGAAGCTTGTAAAAACTGCACCTGGGACCGGATGATGAGCTTAATGAATATAAAATTAAGTACCTACGCATCAATCTCCCCAGTTCAAAAGTTTTACCCCACTTGTATTTTGTTGTTTTTCTCAACTTTACAGCAGCTATTTTTAAAAAGTCGAATAAAAAACAGCACAAACACTGCGGGCATGAGTATGCATAACAAAAAAAAATGCACAATAGATTTTCTTGAAACATTACAGAGCGCTCGAGCCCCTTCAGGGAAAAAAAGCTAAATAAAAATTGCCTTTTGGCAATAAATGGCATGAAATACCAGCCCAGTTATTTTCATAGATTTAAGTGGGAATACGTAGACGTGCACACACTTTTCATTGACGCTTGATTATACATATTTCTGACTGTAGGCAATGGCATTACTACACAGTAAGCTATAACTCTCTCACAGCCATGTTTTATCTGCAAGACAGTCTCTGATTTTAGCTCAGTAAACATTTTGTATTTGGATTTTCCCAATGACAAAGTAAAATCAGTCCAAGCCATCAGCGTTAAAATGATAATCAAAAAGTTTTTCCTTCCCTTTCTCTCATATTTCGACACCAAGTATCTTTCTTACTCCACATTTAGGCCCTCTCCTCTAAGGTGATCTTTATCGGAATTTGTCTTTTTAGGGGACTGAATTTAAGTCCTAATATCATTTTTACATAAAGAACAGACAATAAGTTAGTGTTCAACTAATTCGCCGAGCTTTTTAAAGAATGTTCATACACATGTTTGATGTACTGTACCCAGGTGAATGGGAATAAAGAACAAAAGCAGTGAGCCAAAGCAGCCATCAATATAATATATTCCTGAGTTTGTACGTTAGGTATGTGTCCACCGAGGGCACAAGATTAGCTGCTGCTATGAAAACTGCATTGACTGGTGTCCCCTTCTGGGACTGACGCTGTTGTGGATGTGAATCCAGGCAATATTTATTTGGTGATTATAGTCATGGCCACGCAAGAGATGAGTGGCGATGCCTGGGAACATTTTCATGTTACGAATGGAAAGTTATCCTGGCTTTTTTGGAGCTCAAGTGATTCATATGTATAAAGTATTTGTATTCTATGCAAGAGTGCCTGCACGTGTAAAAGAAAAAATAATAATGCTGGGGTGTATTTAGCTGCCGGGGTGTGTTTACTTGCACATTGCCTGTGTTCCCTGCCAGGAGGGCTGCATAATGCTGTGCACATCAGATGATATGATTTGAAATCTTCACAGCTGAGTGAGATTTTATTTGTGAATGTGTCTTTTTATGTGCAGAGGCAACATGCAGCTGGTCGAGGGCTGATAAAGTAAGTGCTAGGGTCAGATTAGCTCACTGGACTACCCCAGAGGAATGTGTCTGGTTCTGGTTCCTCACACACGAATGCTAATCTTCAGATGTGTTCTATTGCTGCTATACGAAAGATTGTTACTTACAGAACCTCAGGATGCTGGAAAGTTGTCTGCAGGTGAATGTGTTAAAGTGGTGGGGTAAAAGATAGAGATCTTCTACATAGTTTGAGGAAGATGTTGAAACGCAGAGAGCTAAGTAGTGTATAGTACTATATATATATATATATATATATATATATATATATATATATATATATATATATATATATATATATATATATATATATATATATATATTCCACTATGTCAATCTTATAATGAATGCCTGAGCATGGGGGTGCTGGAGCCAATCCCAGCTGACTTCAAGCACAGGGTAGCATACAATCTGAACTGCTTACTAACCAATCACAGAGTATTTCAGAACATGCAAACTCCATACAGGAGGACCGACCTGGATTTGAACCCAGGACCCCACAACTGTGAGGCCATCATGCTAACCAGTCACTACCAGGCCGCCTTACAGAATCTTTGCAAGTATATAAATAAAAATGACATGACTATTTACTATCTCAAATCAATGTACCACATATAATTTCATTGTAGGTTTACATGTGTACAGTAGGACCATGAAATAAATCTCACTGTATCAGTTTGTTGTTCTCGCTAGCCATCTAGCTCATGTAATTCGACTTAATCAACAGTTGCTGAGTTGCTGTGTAAAGCTCGTTCACAAATTTATAGCCGTAATTAAATGAAGCTGAAATTTAATCAAATAAAGACGTTCTATGAGCGGAGGTTCCCTCTTCAGGGTTTTAGTTGATGGTACAGCAGATGCATGATTTCATCAGGGATGAACATTGCTGCTGATGGAGCAGGTTATGATTACATTTGTACTTATAATTTATTTTCAAGTCAAAGAATCACAAGCAGAAATACTAGCCAGAAATCCTATGGACGGGTGTTTGAAAATCTATTCGAACATAGAAGTTCTGTGTCTGAATCTTAAGAGGTGGTAGCTCAACATGTCGTTGTGAAATAGCCAAGAGAATAAAATGTGCTGTTCTCTACGTGATTCTTTTTCCAATATCATGATATATAATAACTAATATTTTCCATTATGATGAGTGTGGAACCAATGCGTAAATCTAGGTCATTTCAAATGACTTGACTCTGTTATATCAGTACTATTATGCACTTTTAATCTGCAGGCGATATGTGCAGTAAAAAAAAAACAGTTCAGAGACCAACTGAATCCTTAGATTTAAAGCCATACATTTACATTTTAATAATCTACTCTAAGCATTTTTCATTCTAGATTGTGAAATATAAAATAACGCAATGCAGCTAATTTCTCAAACTCTTTTGGAAATTTAGCAGCTCACAAATTGGTTTCCTTTGATCTCAGGAGAGACGTAATCACAAAATGATCATGATGATGATTGTAATGGGTGAAAAACAAAAAGCATCAGTAGGTAGGAGGGGATGTGATGTCGTTAAGCTTGTGTTTGGAGATTGTCTTCATTCCTCATCTTATTAAACTGCAACAGTCAAAACAACTATGGTGCAAGGCTATACAACAAGTGTCAACATTGATTGTGGGAGTGTGAGGGGAATTTCATTATAAACCAATTTAATACTGCCTCCTCTGAAAGGAGGATTTTTATTTTGCCTTTCCCTAATTAGAAATACATGGCAGTAATCAAGAGCAGTTATCTCACTCCCACTGTGATTACCTTTTACAAGGCCAATATGACTTAATGTTCCAGGAATACAGTGATGTGAACTTATACACTTTTCATGTTTGTTTGCCAAGATACAAATGAAAAAAAATGACCAGTATCCAACATTAACATGAGAAAAAAATGTTTTTTTGTTAACTAATGTTCCAGCCCAATTAATTTGGCCACATTTGTCATATCTGAAATATTTCAATGTGGTTGATGCCACCTTTTCCATTACCTTTTGGTTTTATTCCATTTCAACACCACTTATCCTGGTCAGGGTGGTGAGACATTTTGTTTTAAGTCTTAAATCAAATAAATCATGCATTAGTCAAGTTTCCGCTAGACAGGAACATTGGTAATCTAAAACATTGAGAGACAGACTCTGTACATGCTGTACAGATCCAAGTCTGTGGGAAATGTAGATAGGACAATATATTTTCCAGACCGTTTTTCTGAACATGGCACCATTTCTCCTCCTACTCAATTCAAATAGCCACTTAATTTTAACATCTTACAGCTTCTTCTTGATTAAGAAATCACAAATTGCATGCAGAATAACACACGCACAGAAAATCCAACACCAATTTGAAATTAGTTTGGTGGTTTACTATTAATCTGTATCAGTGTAAATAAAAATAATAATAAATTGCATTAGTAGCAGGACAAAGCATTAGCCTATAACTGATGTTTGAATTATCCTTTTGCATTCAAAGGACCTGTTTGCAAATATTTGTTCAAGGAAAACTTAACATGTGGTAACAGATTCAAGGAGGTCTTGGTACTGCTAAGAGAGCGCAAATGGTCATGTTGGAATAATGTATGATTAGCGTTAGAGCCTAGTGGCAACCTCAGAAAAAAGGGTGAAGCTTGAGTGAGTTTTACAAATGGCCTTGCCTCTACATGTCTAATTACTTTGACACTGTGATATATAATGCAAGAGTGGTCGCATGAAATCTTAAATGAGCAGGGCTGTGGCGTGTTTTATTTATTAATTTTTTTAAACCATTGAGCCAGGTTTAAGTTGGTAATCGTGGAAGATATTGTGAACTGGTTCAATTCATGTTTTCACATTATTATCTATTTATATATAAATCAATAGAAAATACAACATGACATCTAGAGACTTTTGTCTTCTTGATGGTATGTGGGAAAAGTCAATAGGAGAAACAGTTGCTCCCAAATTTGGATTTGGTCTTATAAAAACATTATTTTAAATATATTTGGAGGATTTATAATGATGGTAAAAAATGTTTTGAATGTCATTTGATTCTCAAACAAGTTTGACAGTGTAATGACATCCTTTACTAACATTGAATGTTGATGAAACTATCCACTATATACTACTTTGATAAATGAAATCCATTTATATCATTAAGCCAGTTGATTTTGGATGTAGAATGTATTCAGGAATGTAAAAACAATCTTATTGAATTATATAAATACAGTAAACATACTTGACCAATGCTAGATTGCCATCATATGAAATTCTCTTTTGAGATCCCTAAATATTTATATTCAATATTTAGATGAATAGAAATCCTGAAAAGCTGCAAGATGGGTAGGTGGTATGTACTATTTATAGGGTTGACCTAAACACCCCCCCCCCCCCTCCACACACACACACGTACACTAAAATATTGTTCGTTTGCCTTCCCGTCTCCTCCAGAGCTCGTCGACAGACGGTGGTTTATTGAACGGAGGTCTAGGTTGGGAACATATTCCATCATTTCAAAATGAAACAAGTCTCATTTTTCTCTTTCCGTCTCTTGTCGCCCTTCTCTCTCTTTTTCAGCCACACTCAGTCTCTATTTGTTTGTTCATATGTTTTCAATGACTTTGTTCTTTTTGTTTCCGCCTATACATACCTGGCTTACCTTCCTCAATTTTATTCATTCCCCATGTATTCATTCACCCGTAGGAAAAGAAGATGACCCACTGTCTCCTAATTACCTTAGCACTCTTCTATTCTTCTGCCATTATTCTATTAAAATCTTCAATATAATCACCAGGGTGGAAATTGGATCTAATAGCTTGGAGTATAATTACTACTACTGCTCCAAGTTTACTGAAATTTTCAGACTATAAACACTAATTTTAAGAGAACTAGGACACCATGTTTTGGATCATTTGTCAACCAGAAAATTTATCCAGAAGACATCTTGTTGTACCTCCAGACTAATGACCTTATGGTTTGTAGGTCATGGCATCAGATAAAACTTCCCTGAAGGTTCTATTTTAGTTTTGTGCTCCATCATTTTGTTAGAATTTGCCCAAATATCAAACAAACACATTTTACACCTGTTACTCCCCGTCTTAATAAGTACATACCAACTAAACCAATGTATGTTGTTTGTCATTTAAAGTGATTTTATTGTTGCTGTTTTTAGCAAGTGATTTCAAATGAAAATACATACGTACAGTACATAACTGTAAGACTGAGTTGAGCGCTGTTGACTGTCAAATTATAAGCGTGTTGTTAGTCTTAAGGGATTAAGTGATTATACGAGAAAATCATGAGATTTCAGTTAGGCAAACACTTATTTTTTTAGAAATGGCACGGGTCACGTGAAGGCCACATTCCTCTCTTATTGTTATGTTCTTCTCAAAGAAAGCCGTGCAGCTCTAATACATGCAGAATCTAGGTAACGTAATACGAGGACGAGCAGGGGCGCCCCTGAGGAATATGTCATCAGGGTGGCAGCATATGTTGTTACAAAACATTTCAGCATTAATGGTGCCATCACAGATGTGCAAGTTACATACAATGCCATAGGCACTTACACCTACTCCCCATACCATTACAGATGCTCATTTTTCCAACTTCACACTGGTAACAATCTGGATGGTGCTTTTCCTCTTTAGCCCAGAGGGCAGCACCTCACGAAACAATGTGAACTCATCAAAAGACAACTATTTGTTTTCTTACTTCTCCTACTGAAACCTAGCTAATATACAGTTGGAATCAGGAGTTTAGACACACTGCAAAATAAGAAACATGTTTTGCCTTCTGATGGCCTGGCATTTGACAACAGAAAACAGTTTGAGATGTAACAATGTCATCAAAGTATACAATATCTGTGCTGACAAATGTTGTTAGTTTGCTTTGAAATCCTTAAAATGGTATGTAACCATAGCAACCATCATGAGTAATCTCGTAGCAGAACTGAGGAAACAGGCATGACGCTATATATGTATGAAGGTTGGAAATCAGCGGCAAGAGAGGAGAATTGGAGTTGGAGAAGATAATCACACGCCAACACACTCACACCATACCAAAACACACAATCAAACAATTTCAACAAATATGAAATAGAATTTTAAAATGTGCAAATCCATGAATGTCCCTTGCGCTCATACCATTGATGTTTCGTGAGTATTAACTTCATGTGAGTTTTTTCAGTATTAAAAAAATAGTTTTTGCCAAAAATGGGGCAAGCAGAATTACTCATGTCTGAATAGAACTTTCATCCGGTCAATTATAGTTTTGTAGCTGTTATTTTCAGACCATGAAAAAGCAGACCACCAACTGCCCTCTATAATTGAAGGGACATGGTCTAGCACCTGTGCTTTGTGTCCTAAATGTCATTATGCCATATAACAGCTTACACTGTACACTTTCTGATTTTTCATTTCTCCTTAGTCCTTAATGCACAGACAAGCATCTCAAAGTAGGTCTCACAGCACAATATTATCTAGAAATTGACTTGCACTTAAAGATAAGTATAGAGGCAAGGCTAGCATTAAGCCTTTTTCTCCTAAACTTTGATGTCTCAAGAGTTTTAAGTTTGATTTCACAACAAAACAAAGGAAAAACCTGACTTTCAACATCATCATGTTCATATTTCTTTTTGTAGCATCACTTAGCATTTAGAATCCTCGTTCCTGATCAAAAAAAAATTAGATCCGAATGCAATCGGAAATTATTATTTTCATTCTATTTCCAACAGTTCATTCTTTGTTATTGTATGCGTGTTGTAAGGTGACATGGTTGTAATCTTAGTGCCAAAGACATAGTTTTAGTAATAGACCAATTTCTTATGGTGCACTATAACAAAATTAAAAGGTTTCTCCTATTACATCATAAATGGCCAATTCAGAATGCTCTTGCGTGTGCACTCTTAACAACAAATAGGATAACAGTAATGCTTAGACAGTGGCAATAAACTTTACTTTTGATTTTTTGTGAGACACTAGTCATTTATTTTATTTATTTTTGTCTTCTGTCTCTTGGTATTTATGTTTTCCCCCCATGTGTGTGTGTTTATCTTTTGTGTCTTGACTCCCTCACAGACAAAATGTCATATATCAAGGGCTATGTACCACGTAAATAATGTTCAATTATTGCAATGATTGAAGTTAAAAAAGAAGTTAAAAGATATTTTAAATCAATTAGAAATGGAGGAAAAGAACCAAAGCAGCAGAAAGAGTTTGAAGGCAGAGGAAGGTCATAAAAGAAAGCCTGGGGAAAAGAAGCAACTGCAGAATTTTAACTCTCTCGCACCATTATTCCTGCACCTTGACCTCTACTGGTCCTTCATGGAAATCTCAAAAGACCTAACAGACACTGCTCAAGGCTGTAGTAATTCACTTAGGCTCTGGGAGATGAAGTGGCAAAGTCAATGGTGAATTCATCTCAGTGTATTTTTATATTATTTGGAGTCACAGTGGAGTAGATGAAAAAAAACTTGTGTCCTCAGTTGACAAAGAAAAATTGACAGCATAGCATAGAATCCAAAGCGAGTTCTCTGGAAGCACTGTCAGACAAGCAGGGGTATAGTTAGGGGGTGGAAATGACAGCACTGCAACCCCCAATGTCCCTATCAGACCCCCTACGCTTTTAATCCATGACTGTGAAGCTCACGGAACTGCACTGTGAAGTTGAAACTTGCAGTATGTGTAAAACATTGAAAATGTTCTTGTTCATACAATGAGTGCTGCACCAATCATAAGTTTTACTAATTACCGACCGATCTCAATTTTTATGATACCGCACGCCAAATATTTCAATCAATCTTGTTTTATTCTAAAACATTCATCATTAGCTGCGAACCAAGAGTATATTTAAACTGCTCATGCAATATTTTGTTCCTTTCCAAACTAAAAAAAAAATACACCAACTTAATTTACCCAATATTGAAAGCAGCAGTGTTTTAGGTTACAAAAAGAAAATCACAAGGTTTGAGAAAATTAATACATTCATTTTCTGAAGATTTGTTATATCATATAAGATCTCTAACCCCCAAAATTTAGGTAGTCCAACTGTGTCGTTCCGTCCTTACTCTATCGTCTGACCCACTATACATTTCTTATTTCAAATCGTTGCAACATAAACACAACGAGTATGCAACTCATTTTCCATCGAGTCATATGCACTTTGCCTATCCTCCTGTTACAGCATCAGCTTTTAAGAACAGTGACCCACAACGATAAATTAACTATATTTTTGGGACAATTTTAATTGTTACGGATTTGTGTGAATCTAAATAGTTTGTTTTTGAATACTCCTTGACAATACTTGATCATTTACTGTGTAAAATCTCTAATAGTGGGACTTTAATGCTTGAACAGTTTGAACATGAGCCAAATGTGTCACCTGAGTAAATAGGTAATATCTGATTGAATTCTCCGTGACCAGTAGTTCGGAAAATGGATGTTTGAATTCTCTCACAAAGGAGAGAGAGTAATGAGGCCATCTAGTGCTCCCTAAAACAATTACCACAAGGTAACTAGTAAATGGAAAGTCAATTGAAATTGCACTCTACACAATATAGCAAATAGTGGCAGATGTTTTCATTGTAAATATTGTCATTGTGTTGGGCTTGGAAAGTAAGAAAATACCCTACCAGTGTGCATGCATGCTCATTTTTACTACCTTTAATGTCTGTGAATAAATAGCAGCGGACTAATGTGGATCTGAAGGAGTCGATCTCTAGTTGATCTCGCAAAAGCATAAGTGCCATTGTACAAAGAGAATCTATTAAATAATTAGCAGCTGTCAATAGCTACTAAACTCTCCATGACTTGAGTGTTAGTGTCAAAAGAGGGAATAGCATTGTTATTTTAGCAGCCCACATTGGCCATTGGGATGAGCATACTCAATGTTTTTTCCACTATGCTTCAGATTAAAATCTTTAACAACACCGAACAAAGCAGTGATTTGATTTTCTTTTTTTTAAGCCTTGTTTTGATACATTTGTTGCTCTTGCTTTGTCGGATATCAAAGCTGACTGGTGCGTTAACAGAGATACAATGAAAATGGTTGGAAAAGCCAATTTAAAAAAATACAATAACCAAGGGGAAAGCATTCTACACCTTCTAAAGCATTACTTCTGAATGTGTTTAATTTTAACACGCATAAAATAAACATGGGATGTCTAATGTTGGGATCTTCCTTGATCACGATTAAAAAAAATAATAATAATAATACATGCTAGCGGAATCCCATGACAATGTTCATTTAGCTGGTGTCAAATGCTGGCAAAGCACATAGTTAGGTAGACTAGAAAACCAGGCTTCTCACACAGCAGGTGTAAACAGAAAACATGTCAGTTGCCTTTCATTTACTACTTCACGCTGTGTGTGAGATAGTGGCTTCTGAGGCACTTTTGTTGGCAGTCATGAAGAAATGGTATGTTTCTAACTTACACTGTGTCTTCTCTTATCCTGCCACAATAATTCAATTTCTGGCACCATCACGGCAGTGAAGTTGCTCAAAGCTCATAACAAAAGCAATCCAGTTATTGCCACGTAATATTCTGACCAGCCGCCTTTTCTTATGTGATAAAAACAAATGAGTGCCGAATCCAAATAGAGATTGATGAACTTTATGCAACTCTGAAATATAATATTGTTATATAACCTGATAATGCAAGCCAAGCGTATGCACTAAAATCCAATAATTCTTAATAATGTTTGGTATTTTGGAGTCATTTGGCAATGCAATTAGATTTTTCAACAAAATGTTTTTAAAGTGCTTCATTTACAAGTTACTAAGATTCTAGATTCCAATAGGAACTAAGTGGTCAGGCAAAGGGAAGACGTGGAAAATGGTGGTAGTGAATCGCTCTTCAACTGTATATGCCACTTTAGGCTATAGATGATGAACGCTACCATTATTTTAGATGAGGGCATACAGAGGGAGAACACAAGTACATTAAGGAGAACACTTCTTGGGAAATTAGGCAGCTTGTGTTATTATTGGTTTGATCATTCATCCAGCCAGCCACATGTAAAAATGGATATGAACAGAATTGTACAGAACAGGCTGCCAGAAGACAGATGTGTGATGGTCTGCTGCTCCATTGATGCTCTTAAAATGACAATGAAAGGAAGTGTAGATGCCGATGTGGGAGTGTTTTGCTATCATGATAACCTCAGCGTACGCTCTTGTTAAGTATAATTGGAGTGAAGTGGACAGAGGAGGGTTGTAAAAAAGGTTACTACAATCTAATGTGTCATTTACATGAGGCTTAACAGTAAACCGGCTCTCACTGAGGTGAATGTTGAGGTTTCATATTCATAAAAAAATCCCTCAATTCGATCAGCATCATGTTAAAGAGCAGACAAGAATGGACAGCCCCCTACATCTGCATTAAGATGCAGCAGTGCTACAAACTCTCATACAAGAAAATATTTTTCTCATGACCCTTAGAGACTTGTATTTTAAGAAATTAATCTTCCCTTCCACACAACATACTTAATGGAAATGGGCTCAACTTGTGCAAAAAGGAAGTGCAGGGTAAAATAGTATTTTCATAAGAGCACACAATGGAACAACAGTAATAACAATCATGATATTAATAATCTTACAATTAGCATCAACCAAGAGAAGAAAAAAATATTGTGGTTTGCCAACCAATATTTGAAATGTTTACAAAATCAAATCTTGAGTATGACAACACATTACTGAGGAAAATACTGTCGCAGCTGAAGGAAAGAAAAGCTGTGTAGTGTAGTATATTTTATTTTGTGACAAATTGGGTTGTTGTCGACAATGCAGCGACCTTTTGTGAGATAATGTAAGGACCGCGCTCTGTTTGTGCTCAGCTTGCATGTGAACAATGTGCGAGGGAGGTCAGCATAAGATTTAAAAGCAAGATGTATGTAAAAATCAATTCTCTGTTTTATAGAGAGCCACTGGAGATCACTTAATTGGAGTTTAAATGGTTTAGTTAGTTAATAGTCAGTCTGCAGAATATTGAATGAGCTGCTGAGATAGCCCCATCATAAATAACATTTATTCTTTTGCCATTTGCAATCAGAAAAGAGGGCATTTATTTTTAGCCTCTCTTTAAAATTCCTTTTCCTGCCGTCTTTCTGATTCTTACTAATTGGAAAATTATGTTTTAATGCGTTTATTTTGCAATTTTGAAATGAAATCCATGAGTAGCCTGTTTGTAACATTCTTTTTGTATTAATTTGGTTTGATGGGAAAAATGATTTTTTTTAATTCGTAAAAGGATGATATGTTAATGAAACGGAATATGATCAATGATTAATTGTTGATGCTATTCAGAAAGAACGAAAACTAACAGAATATGTTCATCACCACACAGCTAATTAAGATTTCTGTGATTTTTGAAAATGTCTTTTTTTGGCATTGTAAAGAACACAATACATTTTTGTGGATGGAAAACGTTCTTGCAGAAAACAAGCTGGCAAATCAAATGCTGTCACTCACCAAGCTCATTACCCTCCCTGACAAAGCTGCAATTAGTTCCCTCAAGAAGTATATAATCAACTCCTGTCTCAGGATTGACTGACAGCCATCCAATTTACGCCATTACCAGCAATATATACTTGAATAGGTACACACATTTACTTCCATCTATTGGGTCATACTTGCATACATCAACAGCTCCCAATAGTGTAACAACTATATAAAAAATACCACAATTATATGGTTCTTTACAGTTTAACATATTCTTTAAAACCTACTCTTCAGGTGACTATTATAATAGTTCTTGTACATCGAACCAGAGCTGAACAAGCATTGGTGAAAAGATGTCATCGAGTGTCTGGGGGGCTTGCTTACTGAAGCATGGCTCCATCTGTGAGACAGCACCATTCATGACAACCCAACTCCATCTTCCAAATAAGGAGCAATCAACCCCTCTCTCAGTCCTGCCCGATTGCCTGTGGACACTCATCAAATTGTCAATGGCCTGTGTGGCTCCCACATGATTACAGGTATGACCTCTGTCATCTCTGTCCATTCCCACTGGTATTGGGCAGCTATCGACCTGTCAAATGCACGTCAGAGTGGTATGACTCAGCAGTCCTGTCGAGTTCAAAAACACCGAGTGGAGCGTCGATGAATACCAGTGTTTCCCAATCTCTTCTTGAGTCACGGCACCAAATATACATCGAAACGATTTACGGTAGCAACAATAAACCAAAAAATGTATAAAAAGGTATGAAACTGAAAGTAGAATACATCACCATTCAGTCACATATTAACTCGGGAAATATGCACCCTGTTTAATTGACCACAAAGTGGATGTATACTCATAGAAAGCCATGCCTTTTTATGTTCTACAAATGGCAACAGATCGATGCACAGGTTTTTATTTTCAGCCAACAAACGGAAAATGATTGGAATGTTAATACCATTAAAAGTCCTCCCTCCGCCCACACCATTTTAATTATAACAGGTCAAAAAGCCTCTTTGTCACAGTCCAAGTTTGAAGTCTTTGCGGTTAGTTGATTGATTGCAAATCAAGTGGGTGTGATTTTTAAATTGTTGTGATGTAAAAGAAAAAAAATGCATTTCATAATGCATACGAATAGTAATAGACAAAAAGATGTCTGCACACCTAATAAAAACTTTTCACCACCTGCCAACTTTGTAGGAGTTGAATGCTTGGCTCCAATTCATTTTTGGAGAAGTTCCAATGTATCTCAGAACAAGAATTCTGCCATGTTTGGGTACTTACTGTGGAGGGTTACTTCTGGAATGTAAGCATTCATACACTGTGAAATTACACCTCAGGGTTTAAGTGAGAAAAATAAACTGCTATCACCAAGCAGTACAAATACAGTCAGTTCACTGTGCATATATTGTGTTTTGCAACAATACTTAAGTATTTATAATAAACAATGTGGATTAAGCATAGATTGTCATCTACAATGTAGCAAGCAAAGCAAGATCTGTATAATATCCACTATCCTTTATTCTCACCAAAGGGATCTTTCTGGAGCTTGTATCCTTGATTGTAATGCTGTCGTTTTACAGTCCATTAATTTTACTTCAATATAACATAGTACTACTGTGTACCCTCAAAATCATATACAGGCTCAACATAAAAGATTATGGAAATCGTTTAAAAAGAAATCTGGAATATCACTTTTCAACTTTGATCAACTGTAAACACATCTGAGCATCAAATCATTTCAAGTGACATAGGTGAGAAGAAAAACTGAAGTGGCTGTCCAGGTATTTTCTCATCCACTTATTAGGATTGTTTACAGTCAAGGAGAGTTGAAGCCTATTCAAAGTGACTTTGAGCAAAAGGCATACTACACACCGGATTTGTCACCACTCAATCAGAGGGCACATAATGAGACAGACAACCTTTAACACTTTCGTTTCCATCACTGAGTGGGAAGTGAAGCCGTGGTACATGACTGACAAAAGGTTCCATTTTGGATTTCAACAAAAATGCGTCCAGAGGTTTTATTACGAACTACAATTTTAAAAAGGGGAACCACCACCAGAGTCTGCCAATCCAAAGGCAATGTCCCCGATGTTACAGAGGCGTGTCAACCATGAAAACCCCACAACATCCAGAACAGGGGTGACCAACTCCAGTCCATGGGGGGGCCTATCCAGTCCAATAGACTCCATTTACATGTTTATTTTAACTTAATATTTTCTCTGATTGAAATTAAAAATACATTGGTGATAACTATTGTTTTTCCATGCATTATGTCACCATAATATGAACCTGATTAATTCACATTTGAGTCAAAAACCAACTGAAGGGTGAAGGGTATTTTTGGCCAGTTGGCCCTATCAACGGGTGATCCTTGTTTTTTTTCCAGGAAGTTGGCAACCCTAGTCCCAACATAACACCTCTACACTCACTTCAGATTGTATCAAATTTGATGTGGTTCAAGGCAATGCATTCAGACCAACAGTTTACACCATGTGTAGCCAACACAAGTCCTTGGGAATTTACTCAACTATAGCAGGTCACTGAGTTGCTTGGGGAGGACTGCTGCGTTTAATAGTACACTTTTGAGCCCAATGTTTGTTGTTTAATTTAATTGGTTCTCCTGCCATGTATCATCAATAATTGCCATCCACAAAATACAAATATACAGCGACCCTTAAGAGGATAAGCCAAAACTCCACTATTTGCGTGTGCATTTTTTACGGTAACTCGAAATGAACCTTACAGCCAAGGCACAGTGAGGTGAAAAGCTGTTGTAAACCTTTAGACTTTAAATATTCAGCTGACATCAAGTCAACTCCTGCCTACACCTGTGTACTCGCGTGTGTATATGTGAGGGGGAGGAAGGGCTGGCTGTTGAAACGTGGATGAGATAATGCAGAAAGTGTCAGCACTGTGAATTATAATTGAATGGTAGTCCTGTGTTATATGAGATTGAGAACAATAATGTATGGTTTTAATTGTGGGGGATAATGAATACCTTCTTATAGGTGGAATGGTGGTAGAAGGGGTTCAATCTCAGCGGTTTCTGAACTTCCTGTGGGGAGTTCGTCTCCCTGTACCTTCTTGGGTTTTCTCAAGGGTAAACTGACCGTTAAATTACTAAGAATTAAATGGTGTACTTCCTGCAATTGTCTATGTGTCATTCATACACTAGAGGTCAAGTTGGTGGGTTTTGTTTATGCATTGCAATCATGTTCAAGTGAATTTAAAAAAAGCAGCTCAACTTGCACCTGAGAAAGGTTTTGTAGGCGTGCAACCAAAAGGTCTGCCAAACAGCATGACATTTTACATTTTAACCGAGTGCAGATAGTGAAACCGCTCACTGGCAGGAAATTGCCTGAGCATTAAAGACCGCAACATGAGCCCTCAAATCTTTCAAGCAGTCGTCAGAATTACCGAAAAAAACAACTTGTATCCAAAACAATGAACACTATGTCAACTCTGGGATTTAGTGCAACAGCTCCTAGGAAATTATGTAAATACATTCTAGTGGAATGGGGTGAATGACAGTGTGAACGTGTCTTTTGAAGATCAAAGAATTACACTGACAGAGATCGTCACGTCCCTGTGGGCCAAGAAAGTTCACCATTCCTGATCATGCATTTGCAATTATTCTAAGGTTGTTCAAATAAGAGTCTTTTAACAAGCATTTAATGGTACAAACATGTTAATCAAGGGACACATTGACATGCCACAGAAATGTTTTTGTATCGTTTTCTTATGCGTGTGTGTGGTTAAATACCTGGTCCAAAAAATGGTACTGATCCAATCTGACTTTGGATGAATGTTAGTATACACTAGAGATTGATGCATTCAAATACTTTAATTACTGAATTTTCAGACAACAATAAAACATGCAGGAGATCTCGTAGCCATGCAAATAAGCAGTAGAGATAATAGAACAGAATAAAAATGGGTTTATATTTTTCAATTAGAATGACTGTATAATATTTCTGAAGGAGTTGTTTATTATATTAATTTAAGAATAAACCTTTACCCCGAGCTTCAGCAATGTGCAATAATTTCTTGCTGTTTTATTGTTTAGCTTTACTCCATGGTTCATAGATAATGGATGCTTGTTTGTGGTTTGGCATTTTAGAAGGTAACCTATTCTCCACAAGTCACAATAAATTTAGCTATTTGTGAAAAAAAGTCATCTCATTTTCTTTGCAAAACAGACTACAGCAGGGGTGTGTGAACTATTCCACAAAAGGCCACAGTGAGTACAGGTTTTCATTCCAACCCATTAAGAGGGTACCCTTTCACCAATCTAGTGTCCTGACTGCACCTCAATAGACTGAAGTCAGGCGCTTCTTATTTCGACAGAAATGTTATTGGTTAAACTGTCTGTGCTGGATCGTTTGGAACAAAAACCTGTACCCACAGCCGCCTTTGAGGAGCAGTTTCCCCACTCCTGGTCTACGGTATGTGTGCAATTTATTGTATAACGTCGGAATTATATTTACAGATTTTTCACCATTTAGTTGAACGAGAAAGATTCTTAAACAGTAACTGTCGGCATAACTACACCTATAAAAAAATAAAATAAAAAGTTCCCACAACATGTGATTGAGGTCAAGGCTGCATTTACAGTATTTGCTTTGACTTCTAATAGTGTAAATAAACTAGAACTAAACACTGCATCAAAACTACTTGAAGCGATAACAACTGTGGAAGATTGCTTAACCTATGTACAATAAGCAGGTCATGTTGGCAGTGCTTCTACAAATCCGTTTCAGGTCAGTGAACAATGAAGCGCTAACTACTACGGTCTTATCATTTTAATACTTGCACTTCAGTATCTATGATTATAGCTGTATTAACTATGTGAACATTGTTTGTATATATATTTGTAGGAATTTGAAATGCTATTAAATTGTTTTGGGGTCATAGATTGTGTTATCAATTGTTTAAACTATGAATACAAGCTTGGCTCAATGGACAATGGCCACATGCAGTACTACGTTTATTAAATAATTAGAATTATTATTTTAGACCCCAAAAAAATGATCCCAGCACAATTGTTTGAAGGTTTGACCATCATCATAAAAATTGTCCAATTGGCTAAGGACACAAGATAATAGTAAAATGCTATTTAAAAACACACGGTGCTTTAGTCCAGAAAAGAGTACTGAGCTGCAAGTGTGAACACAGTCTAAATGTCAACTAGGCCCCGCGGTCAGAGACTCGAGCACATGCAGGGGAGGGGTTAGGTGCTTGATGCCCAAGGTGCCCTTTTGTCATTGGTGTCTGTGTGTGTGTGTGTGTGAGAGAGAGAAATCCTGCATATGGCATTTCAACAGTTGAATTTAACAATGGAACCATAATATTCTCATCTCATCTCATCTAATTTTCTGAACCGCTTTATCCTCACTAGGGTCGTGGGGGTTGCTGGAGCCTATCCCAGCTGACCTTGGGCCAGAAACGGGAGACACCCTGAATCGGTGGCCAGGCGATTCCATTTTTACAAAAATTGTAACACACACATGTTGGACTTGCTTTTGCTGCAATTATAAAGTCGCGATAAACTTATTCCTACTTGATACCACATAGTGATGCTTCAGCAGCTTAGAAAAGTTAATGTTGAGCAATGTTAGGCTGGCTAGTGTCTTTCAATTTTGCTGCATGCTCCCCTCGAAGATCAGAGTTTGGACACCCGTGGTCTAATCCAGGAGTAGACGACCCGCAGCTCAGGAGCCACACACGGCTCTTTGATCCCTCAGCTTTTACAATAAAAGATTATTTGATAAAATAAAAAGTTATGACGCACTAAAGATATCTAACAAAAGAATTCATCTTCCCTTTTATAAGCAAAAAAAATGGGTCTGCACGACGTATATTGTACCTTCGTTAACCAAACACCCACGCAGGCCATGAATCCACTAATTCTTAGCTATATGTTACAGTGCCACTCAGAATGTGTACCCACAAGTCTGTGCTTCATTCATAGAAAGACTTTATTTTGTCAATCTATGTCACTTGGAAATGAAACAACCATAGCCCACCGTTGTGCACACTAATAAAACTGTGCTGCAAGACAAAATGAACATACATGATCTATTAATTTTGGTCTTACTAATTGTGAATCATGCATATTATAAAAACACACAAAAAAGAGTCAAGTAATCTCAAGGTACACAATAGCCAAGCATACAGTACACTGAAAATAAATATATATTAAGAATAAATCATATAATCATTCAGCCACTTATTTAGGGGTTGTAATATTTTGCACTAGGGTCTATAATTGCCTAAGCTGCATTATAGTGATATGCAAGGTTGAGAATTTATTTTCCCCTCATAGGTTTACTAATCTCGTAGTATGCTTACCATAATTTCCTAATTCATTAAGTACAAGGCCCTGCTGTCTTATTAATTTTTATTTGGGTGGTGGAAGTGCATTTTTCATTGGCAATTTTTTGTGAGTCTTACTTAGATGTTTATAAATGCATATGACCACTAAGCTAGATAAATACTTAAATAAGAAAAGTAATGAATTGAGAAGGTGAGTTAAATGTAACAGTTAAGTGTAATAAAGAATACCAAACACTGTCACCATGTCATTTTAGCCATGTAAATAAACTTACATGTGAGTTTCAAGATCTTTCAAGCTCCTGTTCCATACTGCATCTGCCCTTCCAAAGGGATTTAACAGCTGTGTCTGAGATTGATACAATGAACACAGTGAACAGCAGTATAAATAAAAAATAGATGAGCTAATTTGACAATGGGGATTCCTCCCAATGAAGTTTTCCATGGAACTATCAACAGTAGCCTCTTTGTAGTTGCTGTGCAAAACTTAATAACCATGCTTGTCTAAGCAAGTGAAGTTTGTGGAAAACTTTAAGATCAGTTTAGGGTCATCTAAGTGACAAAGTATAGCATCTCCACAAGTGAATTATATTAAATCCCCATTAGATATAGTGTGTGTAAAATGTCACTATAGCTAGTTATTGAGAGAGTGAAGCTGTGACATGGAATTAAGGCAAAAATAATACCACCTTTCTTTCAATAATTTGCCCTTTCAAAGTCATTGCTCAACAAAGTACTTCTCTAGCACAAAGCTAGAATACATTATTTTAGTGACAATATTGACATTGGTTGGTGGTGCATTAGAGCTCAAAGGCATCCCATTATCACTGATGACACAGAGTGAAAAGAGTGGTCAGCAGAAGGGTTGCCTACGATAGCCAGCATTTGGAAAACTATGTGGAATCGTTTAAAAATACAAACAAGGCCAGGCTCTGATAATACTTTCAAAATTCAAGGCTTTACTTCTTCACAATATTAGCTGTAATTTGAACTAGTGTGCTACAACAGGCCAAAGGTTGTACCGAAAAGTCTGCATTCCCTCAGCTGGCAAACAAAGCTACAGACAACAATGAGTCCAAAATTAATTGATCAGCCCTAATTCTTTTTACCGTCAGTGACAGACCTAGAAACAGCACAAGAAACCACAAAGCCAAAAACAAAGCAAGACTAGTTCAAACAAGGATGATTCATGAGAAGGAGAGCAAACTGTATGTCAACATGTGATGAGGACCTGACAAGGGGAAAGAAAACAGAGGGTTTAAGACAGCAGACTAATTACACAAGAAGCCACAAGAGAAGGAAGTGAGCTGCAAGAATAAACATCAGAGTAAATTAAAGAAAAAAAATAAGAAATCACTGCTAGATCTCCCAAATCAATGTATTGGCCATCTGTCACCCTCAATAAAACAAAAACAAAAAAATCCTTCACTTACAGTGCAAATGGATTGGACATCGGAGATTGGTCACTGCCAATGACAGCAAATGAGTCATTAATTTGGGAAATGCAATCATATTACAATGATGTATTGTCAGAAGACATTTTAATTATAATAATATACATACACATGAAGACAAGCAAACAAGAAATCAAGTGTGAGTTTGATGTCACGCTTCCCAATATCACTTTATGAGTGTGTTCAGGAAATCTCTAACGAGGCATTAACACACGTTTGGATTTCTAAGTAATCAAACGTTTGTCTCTTGTTATAATTGAGTAAGCTTCAGGGGCATATTTATTGCCATCACATTTTCCTCACACACCTCAATAAAGATATAAAATAAAAGGAGGAAGAGAAGGAATCTTCTTAGAGGGGGAAAAAAAACTTGTCAGTTGCGTTTGGCTCACAAAATCTTGACTTTGCTGAAAAATCCTTGCTCCCTATAAAAGATTCATGAAGAGGAGGAACATAGACAACAGATGTTTGGGTGTGATATAAGAGAAAAATGCTCTCTCACTCTCAAAGACCTCTGAAGTTTCATCATCTGTCGTAGTGTCACAATGTCCTGATCCAAATAATCTCCTCCATCTCTCTCCATCAGTCCATGCTGCCGTCCCTTCATGATATTAAACTTTTCCTCTCCCTTCAGATTGTGCAAGTTGTGCACGAGTTCTTCTCCCACTGCATCACTTCATCACTCAGCACAATGTGCTTCCGTTACAAATCCCCTCACTATTTTTATCCCACTCATATACTGATTTTGTGCAATATCAGTTTGTCAAAAATATCACGTATTTTACACCAAGCCTTGCTTCTTTAATTCCTTTTTTTTCCCTATCATGCCAAGTTGTTTCATGCCCACTAATCATTAGCGATTGTAAGCACCACCTCAGTTGTCCCCATCAAATGTTTCCAACCAGACAACAGTGGAATTGGGATCTGATTGATTAGAATCATTGGGGAAGGAAGTTAACCACCACTAGAGCTTTCTCTCTTGATCATGAAGGACAAGGCTGCCATTATAGAGTGGAGTGGGCTGTATTTACAAGGATTTGATCAAACACAATCCGATTACCTTGTCCACAACACTCTTTAGATGGTTAAGAAAGTCAACATTCCACTTTGGTACAAGAAAAACATGTATAAGGAACGGTACAATGACAAATTACAAGTCCGTAACTTACACTTATTAGGTCTTTGCCGATTAAACGTAGCTTATGGAGAAGCACCATCAATTTCGTCACACGCAGTTTCTGCGTGTGATGACAAGTAGGCTTTTGTGTTGTGATAATGACGACAGGGCCTATGTCCGATTATTATTATTATTATTATTATTATTACTCAGTCACAAGCTTGATAAAGCATAGTATGTCGTATATAGCAGTCTTCAGATGGTTGAGGAAGTAAACATTACACTTTTGTGCAAAACCTTGTATAAGGAGCAGGAACAATACCCAGTCCCAATCCTGATAAAGCATAGTATACGTCGTATATAGCGTTAGTGAGTAGGCGTTTTGCTCTGCTTGAATGTGAATGGACTGGTAGCAATGACAGATCTCAATTACCCAGGGTATCTGTTTTCCCCAGGGCCTATTACAGTCGTTAGCCTTGTCTTTGAACCGGGGCAGCTAAATGGTGCGCTGGCCAATTCTTATTCAACCCAAGAGAAAGAAAACTTCAGTTGTGTGCAGAGGCAATTTCCGTCACCGGAGACAAGCCTGGTGTCAGTGTGCCTGAGGCAGCTGGCTTGTCTGGCCCGGTGTGGCTGCAGAAATGTGATGACTTTTACTATGGTGGATTGGGGCTGAGTCATAATGGGCAGCGTGGTGGAAGGATTACAGGGGAACACAGGGCTTAGCCACATCTTTCCGGGGCATAATGAAATGTATCCACCCCCCAGTCTAATTAACAGTGACTGTGAAACCTCTCCTCAAGGATTCTGATACTGCTTGAGGGAGTTATGTCTCAATTCCAATAAGGCAAAGTAAATGTATGTACACTTTACCTTGCATTTGACTTCAAGGACAAGAGCGGGACTTTAAAGATGCTTTAAAGCCTTTTCGGTCTCAAAGTTTAGGTCTGACTTTCTTGTGATGTTCAGTGGCCAAATCCAGTTCCGGATTTCAATCTTTAATCTTCAAAAATATGCTAATTAGGATTGAAGAGTTCAAATTGTGGCTGGTCGATCAAAACAGTCTGGCCACCTCAGTCTATAGAACTGCATGTAAAGAACTGGTCATAGCTGTCAGCTGAATACAGAGAGCTCACCAATGACTATTAGAAGGATAAGTGGTATAATGTAGATAATGGGTGGAAAATTCAGTCTGTATAAATGCTGTTCATAAAATATCAACTTTTAGAGCAAGAAATGAAGCACCTATTTAGAGAAATGAGAATGGCAGTGCAAAATGAAAGATCTATCACCATGATTCATTCTTTTCTTAGCCAAAAGATTTGAAATCATATAAAACCAAGTAGGACTTAGAATCTTGAGGGTTGAAAAGATACAATCAAAGAAAAAACAACAACAAAAGAATGTGAGGACACCACGCAGCTATTGGAACGTGCGTACCTGGGGAAAGCAGGTATTAAAAGCATCTATTCAACCTTTCAGTTGGAGTGGTACATGGTGCTGTTTGTCAGAAGCACAGGAAGTGTATAAAAGATAAAGACAATGAAACAATGAGGGTCATGTCCAATGCACTTATGCAAAAAAAATCTTACCAATTTTCAGTCACAAATTATGGGTGCGCGCTATACACTTGCATGTTATACTCGAATAAATACGGTATATTAGTCATGAGTCTCCGCTATTTGGTAATATTCCACTACACCCTGCCTGCTGCCACTCTGCCTATCTAACTCATCTGCTCATTGCTCCAAATCACGACCACCTGCACCTTGCTCCCAGCGGCTCTGGCTGCATGCATTTATGCACCAGCCTCCAAATATTCAGTGCTAGTTTGTCTGCAAATCAGTCTGTTACTGTTCATTTGCAGTCCTCGACTGATCTTTGCCCTTGACCCAACCTGTTTGTCCAGCTACTACAGCGCTCTCTCGCTCATGAACATTGTGTCAGTGCCAGTGAATCCCAGATCCAGCCAGTGTGTACTGTAGCTTGGTCTCTTCCGCCTTTGACAGACCCCATTTCAGCCCACGCAACAGTCGGTCTAGTCCCCAGCTAAATCTTCTGTTGTTTGTTGAATACTGACAATGTTAAAAAAAAAAGAAACTTTGTTTTTTCTTACAAAATGTTCAAATTTCTTCAGTGGGCTGTAAAGTAAGTGCCAATATTCATCAGAACTATTTAAATCATTTAAAAAAAAACTCGGATGAATATATACAACTAAGTGATTCACTATGTTTTACATTTGACTTAATTAATGTTGAATCTTCTTTGTCATTCTTATTTATTTGGATGTGTCCACAATGACTCAGCGTTTTGTTCTTTTGAAAGCAAATTCTTTGTTTTGAACAGAGGAATCATTTAAAATTCAGCAGCAGGTTGAGTGCTTATCAACAAGAATAAACTCATGTTGATGATTTGCTTCTAAATAAATGAAATGTGTTTGGAGATAACTTGAATGCATGGGCGCAAGTTAAGAACAATTTGAACAAATGTGGAATTTGTGAGTTATAAAGGAGACACTCTGTCTGATATTTGCCAGAAAGGCGGGTTTTTTTTTACTGTATCATCACGAGCTCCACTTTGGTCTGCCCCTACCTCTCTATGCTTTGAGATTTCATTCTTTTTCAAGTAAATTGCACAAAATATAAAAACAACATCAAAACTCTCATAACAGGAAATTTAACGCCCTTGTGAATATAGGGTCGAGGCAGCTGCTGGGAGTTCCTCTCCTCTTTGCTGCCCCCCCTCACTGGCACTTTAAACTACTTAATCCAGAGTAATGACATGTCATGGACCTTAAATATGATGGAATATGAAAGAATTTTAAAATTAATTCTGTTGCCGTAGGGGAATAATTAGAATAAAATACTGTACATCAGTTAAGTATTGTAACATTACCAAGCAAAATGTCAGTCCGGCTTCATTTGTAATTGTGAATGCATTAAACTCTGGTGGGAAAACATGGCTACTCAGCCACGTATTTGGCAGAAGACTCAGACGGTATAAGGCAAGAGTGTGAGTAGCAACCTAAACTTCTGAATAATTTTACAGATCACAGAAGCATGCATGGTGAATATTAACAAGTGCCTGCACATCTCCTAAGAAATAATCAAGCATCTGAACACAACCCCCTGAAACCACACAAACGTGCTGTGTTCAAAGTCTTTGTGATGGGCAAATATTGGTGGAAGTCTAAATGGCTGGAGGACAACAGTTTGAACTGTAGTGCAAGGTGGGGGACAGAGTGAGGCTAATGCAATGGGACGTGCTAAATGCAAGCTTAAGCACCGGCAGGACATGTTGCACGAGGGCTTCAAAGCGGCGGGTGAGGGCTACTTGAGCGGTAGGATTGCTAATTTGGAGTGACATTGTGTGAACTACAGTAACTAAACTTTACATCCCTATGGAGGCAATTGATTCACTTCTCTAAATGTTCTTCAAAATTGGCAGAAATATGGGATGTAAAAAAAATGCAAGCATTGCAGCAGCACTATGCACACGATTACTTCATCAGAAATTAAAGCATGTTTCGTACCATATATATGATTATTCAAATATTTTGTCTTTTGTGTCCCTTTGAGTTGAGTTTTTCACATTTTCATATGTATATTTATGTGACAATGTTTGGACCATACATGACGACAGGTCTTAACCACACAAGTGCGCTGGAATTAAATACAGTGACTTAAGGTGCAAAGCATCTTTCTAGTTTATCATGTAAATTGTTACTTAAAACTGTGCAATTGGTTCCAATTTGACCTTATAATAAAAGAGCCCAAACTGTGCTGATATTGCACCTGTTTGTGGGCCATTTTGTCTTTTAATTGCACCGGCCATGTGGGATATCAGTTTAAGCCACTTTCTTACACAAGCTTTCCTTTGGAAGAATAATTGAGTTTAAGAATAAATAAATAAAAAGTAGTTGCAACGAATGTCTCCCTAGTGGTATGTGAAGGGGTCTCTGCGCAAATACAGTTCAGTTGTATTTAACTTTCTTCAGTCTGAGTTCAATTGCGACTCACTGGTAATGTGATTGTGAGTGCAAGTGGCTGCCTGACTCTGTTGTTTGCCCCACATTTGACTGGGTGACCAGTTTGGGCACACAGCCCCCCTGGGCCATGACAAGGATGAGAAGCGATGAAATTAGATAGGCTACAATTAAATACACTTGCATTTGATTTGTAAAAACTGCTTGTTTAAAATTCACTATGTAAAACAAAAAAAAACATTTACATTATATATCATAGATTACCATCTCAAGGGTCTGCACCCAAAGAGGTCACCTTGGTCCTTTCTACAGGACTTTGCACCTGTTCGGCTAGATGCATAGTGGGCTTGTTGTCGAGGTAGAATGAAGAAACCAAATAAATTAGGTGTGGGCATAATTATGGCAACTACCAGACTAAAAGTACAAAGCATAATACCAAACCTTGCCTTTACACAACCAGTTCAATCCAGTCTCTAGCTGCAACCTGATGGCAGGAAGACTCAAGGACCCCACCTGTTCACATGCAATCCGCAGTGGCACAATCCCATTACAGCGCATAACATTGGAGTTTTCAGAGCACCAGAACAGACAGCCATAGCAACCCATGCTGTTATTCAAGGGAATGGAGCGGCCACTTGATTTTCAAAAGGTGCTCCTTTCGCACGCACTGAGCTACCAACTTTCCTTAGAATATCATGCCCAAACCACAGTCTCAGAAAAGCCAAAGCCCCTCCACCCTTCCAGCCATTTTGCCTCCTTCAATTGCTCTTGCTCCTCCTCCATATGCCTTGTCCCATCTTGTCTCACCTCACCACAGTCCTGACTTTTTCTTTTGGACAACAATAAATCTTGTTTAGCAGTCAGCTCAGCGACACTCTCGTAAAGCTGCCAATTCACCCTCCTAGATTGCTGTATTTGCCACAAAGTATCCAAAACCTTTTGTGATTGTGGTCCCCACATCTCATGAGAAGCTGGTATCAGATACACATCTTGAAATGCTGTTTTGCCTCCAACATGTTACTCATTTGAAAGCATCACGTTTTGTTTAAGTGGATGCACAGAACATAGGGCGTTATTTATTCTGCCTCGAGTCAGATCATCGGCATGCCTTGAGCTCAACAACTCATCAATACAAGATTGCTCCGAGTGTTTCTTCCAAGTGGTAAATTGCTGCTTGATGTCAACAGGAGTCTGCGGTAATACAAGACTTTAATTAGTTTTTTTCTCTCCAGTTGATTGTAAATCAGTGCTGACAAGTGTTAGTTTGTTACGTAAAAAAAGGAAGTTTATTAGCGACTTAAAAACTCACAATTGCATGGTGAAGAAAGTAGCGCACACTGCCAAATATAGTACCAAAGCCTTCTCCTATGGTATATTTCAAATAGGTAAAGCTCTCGACTGCTCTTATTTTTCTAGTCTGAACAATAACCTACATGTGAGTGGTGTAACATCAAACAATCCAAGTGTGACAGCCCTTTCAAGGACTCAAAAAAAGAAGTGTTAACAGGTTGAATAAATCTCCATAAACACTCAAAACAGTCATTTATCACACTCAATAAATAACAGCTCAAATGAATAAGTGATGGAAGGGGACTGACGATTCAAATCTTACTGCTGCCTAAAATATTTAACATGAAAGGCAGTTGTTTATATGAACCATCAGGTTAAGGTCTCCAGCTGCCCCAGTAACTATCTGCTTGTTATGCACCCCAAGACTGAACAAAGGCACGAGCCAGAATGCACAAACTGCACCAAGCAGGCCATCTGTGTGGACTGGCATCATTGATTTAGACGGCTGTAATGGCAAAGCTTTTGCTTGAAGGAGTACAAAGTCAACACCGAACAATAAACTAGTAATTAGTCAGCCTTGCTGTGGAGACAGTTGGGGCCATTTATACAATCTGTGATAGAGTGGAACCTCAATCAATCCAAATATTTCTCGGTACAATACGTGAAAACAACAGTTAACCGCTAGCAATGCAAAGCAAGTCATAACAGATGCTTGGTTTTGATTTGCTACATATAAGTTTTAAAACAATCCGCTGGACATGGTGACTTCGTCTTCTGATGTTCTTCAATTCTGAATTTGTCCACACCAACAATTCATACTCCGCACAAAACGTTCCGTCAAAGTGAAACGATTTTGCTGTCACACGAGATTCTAACCAAGCGCTTAGGTGCACCCTTGACTGGGTGCCAATCAATTACATTCCATTTTTCTTACCTTGCCCCCTGTGATCTCAATTTGTTCCTTAAAGTTTTGGGCCAAAATTAACTGCTAGATAATTAAAAGCAATCTAAAATATTAGATTAGTTTTGACCTGAACACTTTTATATAACACATTCCACGATGCCACGCTTGGTTACATTGCCGCTGGCCGGGACATGTAATGGTGGAAAGCGTATCACAATTGCTCTTTCAAAAGGTCAGGGACAGAGATTAAATTTGTAGAACAACCAGTAACAAATGTTTCCAAGGATTATTTATTGTTTGTTCTTATTCAGCAAATGGAGAAGAAGCATTATTCAACTGTGGGACAATTATTTAGCCAACAATCATCTTGTTGGCTGACTGTGTACATTCATAATGACCAATTTAGAACGTTTCAGTCTATTTGGTGGCACTTAAGCCCCACTGTGTGAATATGACATGCTGATATACTGTAGATTTACTCAGTGACAGAACAAATGTTAACGGGGACCAGATGCGATGACTATCAATGAACTCCTTGAATGGACTGTCAGGGGAATTCTCTTTCAGGGGGGGCTGCTAGCAGGGATATTTTAACACTTAAAGGCCCACTTTCACAGATTGATTTGATTTCACTGAGGAAATGTTGTTCAACATTTAAAAAATAGAATTTTTTCTTCTTCTACTAACTCAGAATAAGCTGTTATACACATCTGACATTGTACAAATGTGTGTTTGTTATGCATATACAATTAAATATTCGGTCCTTATGGCCATTGAAAGGAACTCGCAGCAAAACCACTTTCAGTGCAAGAGTGCAAGAGGGTTTTTTTTCCGAGAAAATTACTAGAGTAGATGTGTACAAATATGATATGTTTGAAAAACATCTTTAGTTTGACAGTTTTCCATAGAGGCTTGTTCTACACATTCTGTAAAGGTTTGAAATGTAAAATTGAATTATTTACATCGCATCCATAATTTAGATTCATGGTGTCACTCTCTGTGTAGGACAGTGCACTATTTATAAAGAGAAGTGCTGGGTGGGTTCTCGGGGCTTGATAAAGTGACAGATTGACAGGCATGAACAGACACACCTGAGAGTTCAGTGAAGGATGTGGAGGGACGGCAAAGCAGAGGGGTGGCTAGAGCAAGAAAATAAATGACAGCTCATGTGGATTATGGTGTGAAAAAAAGGAAAAGATAGAACAAAAGAGATGACACAAAAATGAAATGGCAGTGATGATTGCTTTGGAGGCTGGACTTGACGCAGATAGAATTGAAACAAGGCAAACAGCCACGAAAAAGACGAAAGGAAAAGCCAATGTGCAACATGTTTTAGAAGACCACTTTGAGTACCCCTTTAGTTTAACACATTGCACTATGCACATCCCAAGGGAGCAAAGTATTTTTTTTTTTTACACAAGAAGTTCACTTGATACAACACGATACACTTCAATGTAAGTGTAGGCGAAATGTAAGATGAAACAGAAGGATAGATACAGGATAATTTTTTTTCACTTTGACTCTGTTTTCATTTCATAGTTTAACGTGAACGGACCTACGCAATCCAGCCAAAGAGGCCTGGTTTTCTGTTACCATGACAACCCTTACAGCTTTGCAGAAAGTGTGATGTTGTCTTCCTGTTAGTTTTACCACACGGGATGAAACAAGTCTAGTGGGCAACAATAGGAAAGAACTCGATAAACTAAGTCTTGTTATTAATCTAGTAAAGTTGATAAGGCAAGAAATATTGAAGTGTGATTTTCAAGCATCCAAGTGCCTCTAAATACGTATTTGAGCATGACGTTACTATGCTGTCAATAACACTTTCATAAGCAAGTCGCTGACAATAACCAGACTATAGATGGCCATGTAAAACCCAATTAGTATGTTCATGATCTGACTTTAAAAAAATAAAAACCAACCCCGGATTAACCATTTGTGACCCAAATATCTAGTCATGAAGGTGGTTATCTATTTTGAAAGGTGTATTCAATTTCTGTTCTGAGCCTGCAGTCATTCGCCAGGAGTCTTTCCAGTCCAAGAAGTACAATGCTTGTTGCTGCTTAATATAAGTTAGAGCCAAGATTCCGATGAAAGCGTTATTTACTGGCATGTAAACATAGCTCCCACTGTCAGTGTTATATTCCCATCTCCGTTTCCATTTCCTGTGACTATAGAGCTTGAACAGCGTGTTCCTTGTGTTGTCACACTGCTCTCCCCTTTACAGAATAAAGCAGACGTTGATGATACTATTGTGCGCCCCCTGTGATTCTCTGCACAAGATTACTACCCTTTCTGCCCTTACTTAAGCTCGCAGACAATAAGTTGAAGACAGTGTAAGGACTTGTTTCCACTATATTCAGCACAAGAAAAACAAAACAAAATCTTAAACCAGGGTCTATACTCAATTTTTGTCCATTATGACAGTGGTGATAAACATCATTACTGAGAGTGACTTACACCATTACACACAAAACACACTTGAGCGATTTAATGTACTATTTTTGTGAGATGTACTACAGGAGAATGTCATAAAATCCAAGCAATGGTGGGTATCGTAAAACAACTTGATAGCTTAACTCCAAATTATCATTAGGCGAATAGGTGCCTTCTGCTGGAAATTACATAAATAGCATATTTCAAGTAGGAACATCAGCATCATAAAAACAGCAGGGGGGTAACCTTATTTCCATCTATATATCTCTCTCTATACACACACGCAAAAAATATTTAAATACCAATAATAAGTATTTGCAAGTGCACTGTAAAAGAAGACAAAATATGGGAAAATGACTATTGATATCCAACAATGAGCTAGCTAACAAATTAGACCTCAAACAGTGGCTCAGACGAAAGGATAACATTTAGTGAAAAATCAAACATCATTTATACAAACCTTTGTCAAGATAGGGAAAGTTCCTGCAAAGCTTAGTTTAAATTCCTTTTTGCACAATTCTATTGACTGACAATTAAAAATTAAACTGAGCTATGGTGGAGGTGTATTGTTAAATAGTACTTACTGTATGTTATGTGAACTGTCTTGAGAAGAGTACCATTGCCACACAAAAGCAGTGATTTACGAAAGGATCCAAATGACTTCAAATTAGGTTTAACACACGAACATCTTTCCGCCCACGACAGTCAGCGCTCTGATCGCCGTCCTGCAAATTTGTGGAAAATGATAAAACATTTCTCAGTAAAAGAGCAATGATTTCATTAACTCCGAACATTTTTAATGCATCCCAAATTAATTGTTAATTTAGATTCCATCTCATTCTGTCAAGCAAGACTACTGATAATGCAAAAAAAAAAGAAAACAATCAAATGCTTTTCATCGTATCCACCAACCAATCCATCAGTCTAAAAAAAAAACTGCCTGGGTTAACCTTCTGACCTTTGACTGTGGACATATGGAAGTTTAACCATCTATAAAGAGATTTTCCCAACTGGTGCAGTAATTTTGGCCCGGGGCCACAAAAAAAGAAAGCCAGCCAAAAAGATTTGTGCCTGAACAGATGGAAGATGCACTTAATAAACCTCGATTTAATTAGAACATTCCCATTATTTTGACAAGCTTAGCTTTGAGTCACATTTCTTTCCTCCATTTCTAATGGCTTTGGGCATTTGGGTAACGATCAAAAGGGCACCATTGCAACGCTGCTGGAGATACTGTTGGCACAACATCGCAAAATGTTTCGATAGAAGAGGGAGAAATGTTTTTAATCTTGGTCATAAGTGCGAGTGAGTGTCATCAGTGCACAGCCTAATTCCCGTTCTTAGGATTCGCCGTGTTAGGAGGGCTCAGCTGCACCTCTGCTTGCCTCTCATCTTTTCCATCTGTGTCTGGGACCGTCAAGTCACACAGGTCCTCTCTAGTTTTCCATCCTGACCCCTTCATAAGAGTCCAACTGGAAATACACTAGACGCATTTCATTACTTGAGGAGGCCGCTATTATTTGCGACTCATGTCGATGCCGTGCAAGAGTAAAACGTGACCTAAAATGTGGGATCTTGCACAGGATGTCGCTTGATAGGAAACAAGTCTGGAGAAATATTGATTGCTCATCATCAGAGCTGAAAGACCAAACCAGCTCAGCAGGATTTAAAGTGGGACTGTGGCAGGCTATCATTAAAGATTTTTAGCTTTGGATGATAACACAAGGAAGGTATTGAGGTGTTGGTTAGAGTGAGAGGATTAGATTACTCATATTGTACAATTGTGCCTCAAATGTTGTCTGGTTCATTTCAGAAAAGAAGGATTTAAAAGTGATTTGCTCACTTGTTAAAGGCTCAGCACTGTCACTTCAGCTGGTGGCTCGATTAGGAAGGTATTGTACTAAAATATTTCTACACTTTCATCGTATTTGCCACCAGTTCCAAGGCATCCTCAACCCCAAACGACTAATGTTAAGGTAACCTTATGCCAAATATCATGTTTTCTATGTTCAGAATGTAAATACAAATCCTGGAGTACCAGCACAGGTGGCCAAATTCTGTACATAAATCAAATTTAAAATTGGTAATGGTGTGTGACATCACACCATAACTTATTCTGCAAATAACTGTCCACTTTGTGTGTTCTAAACACTTCTCCACTGACTCATCCACTCACCAACAGCCAATCAGAGTGAATAGGCTAAATTAAAACTTTTCTAATCTGAGCCCGTCAAGCATGAACGACCATCCTACTGTGTTTAACGACTAGGAATAAACCAAAATAAAATTGAATGAAAAAAGATGTTATGGACATTTGTTGAAAATTGTCTGATGAACCTGATGTGACATTAAAAACATTTTAAAAAGGAATAATAAGAATTATTATGATAATTTAAAAAAATTGCAACCCAAATGAGGATAAAAGCGGTTCAGAAAATGAAATGATAATAATAATAACAATAATACAATAATCTGCTAATGGAAGGGAACTCCAGTGGTGTTAAATCTCAAACTATAAATACATTGTTTTGTAGAGTATTAGATGAGCCGAATGAATTATATTTCTTGATAACATATTCTAATTGTCGTGTGGGGCATCTTGGGTGTTGACAGAAGCATCCTTCAAGGTTGCACCATCAGCACAAGATCGTATAACTGTTCTATAAGAAATCGATATGAATTTATAGTATTTCCATGGGGATTCAGGAGATATACACATTCCTGACCATCACACATACACACGGGGATATGATGCAACATGTTATTAAGGACATAGCTTTACTACTAAAGGACAATTTGACGTTGACAACAGCTAGGTTTTGTGTGACCAATCTACTGAAAAATGCCATTAGTCCAGTAATGTCACCCTACTTTCAAGTTGCAACCCCCTTTCAACCTATTATCACGGCCGATTTAACTGTTCCTCAAAAGGATGTCACAAAGAGGACAAGATTTAAAAGGTTACTAGTATTCGAGAAAATGGCTGTTCTCAGAGTTCTGCATTCAAGGACATCAACCCTCAAAGGCCAATGATCACGTAGTCATCTAATGTTGTGGTATCTTAAAAGCTCCTTATAATTATTTACTAATTCATTCATATTTCGTGGCACTTATTCTCACAATGGTCGTAGTAGTGCTGGAGTGTATGCCCAGCCAACTGTGGGCAGTAGGGGGGGGACACCCGAAATTGAATTGTACATTAAGGCGAACAACAATCAGCCTATCATACATGTTTTGGGGATATGGGAGGAAAGCGGAGTACCCAGAGAAAACCCAGGGAGGCATGGGGAAACACACAGGAAGGTTGGAACCCACCGGGCATTGAACCTCAATCTCAGAATTGCGAGACAAATGTGCTAACCACTTACCTAACCTTCATAAAACAATAAATAGATTTAAAAAATAAAAATAAATCTCCCATATTCACACACTGCTATCAAGTTTCTTTGAATGTGTGGATTTGAAACTCTTTTAGATCACGGAAAACTAGAAAGGATTGTTTTAAAAAATAAAAAAAAAGCTGTGTGGTGGGTGGGCAGTCATTGCATTTTTGTCAATATAGTCATCATAAATTATATATAAAAACAGAGAAAAGTTGTTGAACCAGTTGATTAGTCTATATGATGACTTTTTCTAAGATAGCTGATATGAACAAGCAGTGGTAGGAATATAATATAATACTGTCAATTGTGAAAACTGAGTTTAAGCGCACGGTCTCTTGGTATAAACAGAGGTTATATTTATGACATAAGAAAATAATTTGTCGCAGGCAATGGCGTTTTAGCTGATAAAAATACATCTCTGGTAATTAATGTACTTATAACCCATAAAACACAAATTCTTCTTGTTTTTATTGCCCCAACAGTGCATCCAAGACTCCATTTAGAGGCTGGACAACAATGTGACGACAAAGAGGATTTGTGAGCGCTGCAGAATAAAAATAAATAAAACAACACTGATTATCCAGCTGGCCCAGAAACTCTTTTATAACGAGGGAAAACCTTGGAGCGACAAAGAGGCATGATGTCACAAACAATGACATATCAAAACAAATAAATGAATATTTAAAGTTTTCTCTCGTATCTTATCAATGATAAAAACAGTTTTATATGCATACAACTTCAAGTATATCTGATCAGTTTTATGCTAAAATGATTGGGTGTTGGCCCATTGTATATGCAGTGGACGCTCAATACAAGTACAAGCCATTCCACAAGCAATCTCTTCACATTACTGTGCTCATATCATGAACCATAAAATAATAACAATAAATTCAATGAATAAACTGAGGATCTGGTCACAGTTCAAATGCAATGACTTTGGTGACAGGATAAAGCAGAAGTAGCATCTTACCTGCAGCAAAACAAACATTTTAGTGGAAGCTCCTCTGAGACCTGGATAAGATAGTTGAGCAAGTTGCATGTCCTGTAGAAAAGTAATGTCTCTAGTGGTGAAAAAAGTGGTAAAATCTAATTGTGAACAAAATCAGTCAGCAAGGAAAAAGATGGTAGTCCAAAGTCAACAACTAAGAAAGCATTGTTTGGAAGATTTGTCTTCCTAATCGCTTCTTAGTTCCACCTGCTGTTTTTTTTTCTCTTTGCACAACATCAGGTGAAATTGGTGTGCAATCAATCCTGCTTCCTGCTTCCTGCTTAGAAACATGGCTGTCCAAGGAAGTGTGTTGGACTGGGAATTACATTTTTGCATTTAAGAATTTCCTTGATTATCACAGCAGGAATTTCTTTTTATCCTGCATGCAGCCCCTAACATTTGCTTTACCTTTCACTGCATGCAGTTTGCAACAGCACACAAGCCCACCTATAAAAGACTATTGAAATTTTGTCATCTGCATGTGGAGTGTGATTCGAGAACAAGTTTTTTTTAATTGAAATTAAACTCATGGTATATATGAAAGGTCTTTGTGGAATTGAAGGGTTCACTTTTTCTTCTTGAGCTCACTTGCTCACTAATAACTCACACATACATATTTATATATATATACATATTTATATGTATATATACACACACATCTATATACATATCTATAAATATTCACAAACATAGTGAAGGCAATATAGTTCATCCAATGTAATTGAATGGTCAAAATAAATTGGACATCTATCACCGTCAATGGCAGCCAATGATTGAACACAAAATAAATACATTTTTGAAACCATTTTTTTTTAACTTGGTTGTGTCCCTCAAATGAAAGTGGAAGGAAGTCAAGTTAGCCCTTGCATCCTATAAATTTACTGAAAGTAACCCTCAGAGAAAAAAAGGTAAGACATCCCTGATGTAGCACATTTATGGTATGAATATTTATTTGTTTACATTTAAACTTAAGTGGAAATAATGTTAAATGCGTTCACTTACTGAACCACATTATCCTCACTAGGGTCGCGGGGGGTGCTGGAGCCTATCCCAGCTGAGGCAGGGGACACCCTGAATTGGACAACCATTCACGCTCACACTCATACCTAGGGGCAATTTAGTGTCCAACCAGCCTACCATTCATGTGTTTGGAATGTGGGTGGAAAGTACCCAGGGGAAACCCACACAGGCCCAGGAGAACATGCAAACTCCCCACAGGTGGACCGACCTGATATATGATATATGATATTTAATCTAGTTTTCATTGTATACAGAAAAGACTGTTAATATGCACACTCAGTCACTGCTGCCAAAATGAACAAGCAGCTCTTATGACAACCTAAAAGAGCTTACTCAATGTACACAAATATGAAATGGGTACAGTGATGAGAACTATATATATATATATATATATATATATATATATATATATATATATATATATATATATATATATATATATATATATATATATATATATACATATATACATATATATACATGTATATATATACATATATACACACACATATATATACATGTGTGTATATATATATATATATATATATATATATATATATATATATATATATATATATAGTTCTCATCACTGTACCCATTTCATATTTGTGTACAGTGAGTAAGCTCTTTTAGGTTGTCATAAGAGCTGCTTGTTCATTTTGGCAGCAGTGACTGAGTGCGCATATTAACACTCTTTTCTGTATACAATGAAAAATAGATGAAATACCCAGCTCGCTACTGTTTATCAAACAAATTGTCGTCGCAACAGGGATGCATTTGAATCGATGGTTATGAAACCATTCAAGCGCTGTCATTGTGTTTTCTCATGGGTGTATATGGATAGAGTTGGGTAGGATAGAAGCGCATCATTCTACTGAAAGTAATGAAGGAATGTGTGTTAATGTCCTTTCACTGAAGCTTTACACTTACCATTTGGTCCTAAAGGGACTTCATTCAGGCATCTCAACGAGGCCCCTAATTTCTATTCCGAGACGTCGTCGTTTTTCTTTTTGTCTGCCTTTTATCAGCGGCACACAGTCTCGGTTGCCGAAGGCAAAGTCTGCCAATGGCATCAGGTCTGCTTCATGTTGATCGAAGCATTTTAATGCATCATTTGTGCCAGTTATGAACACAATAATATGTGCAAACGAGGTCATTTGAGCCCAACTGCCAGTGCGAGGTAATTCTAGATGCGCCCTCGATAGTTAGTATACACGTTAAGTAAATTACAGACAGCAGGACTTGATATAGGTTGTTTTGGTGAAATTTCCCTGCTGTATAATGATGGTTCCCACCTTTCTTCCTTTTTAGTGAGCAATACGCATGTTTATCACAACTGCCATCATAACTCTGAGTAATTACTTGGCACTTCAATTTTATGATCTCTGGTAAAAGCTCAAATGGGATTATATCTGCTTATTGAGCTGGTGCATCTCAGTAGCTTCAGGGTGGAGCAGTACTAACCATGGGTGAACATTCGCACTAGGATTCAATAGTAATATGTTTACTCTGCCTATATTGACTTGTTATTTTATTTCAAAGAGACAAAGAGCTAGCAACTGAGCCAAGACCTTTGGCAGTGCTGATATAAAAGAAAAAAATACTCATAAAAACGAATCAAATATTGATTGATAATATATTATCTACATCTCACATTAAAAAAGAACATTTTAAATATCAGAATATGTATGGTGAACCGTGACCTTCATCACTTTGAGATTAAACGCATAATGCGTGATGAATCAGATACCAGATCGGCCGTTTAAAATTGAAATAATCAAGTAACTGAGGCAACATTTAGCAATGACAAGTAAGTATCCCATTAAGTTGTGCAGTTGGTGTCAGAGCGTAGAATCTAAGGGAAAATAAGAATCTCCTTTTTTCTTCAGCAAGTCCTGTTATTTCATATAATATCAAGGGGAAAATGACGGTAGTCAGAGCCAAATGTTGTTCAATTCAGGAATGTTTACCGGCAAACACGTTCACAAATACTCCCCCACAGAAACCCAATTAAATTTTTCACACTATTACTAACGACGGCTGGGTGCACAACTGGTTAGCGCGTTCTGTTTTACAGTTCTGAGTCGAATTTTGTCTGTCTGTTTGCAAGGTTACGTTGACAAGACTGTAGTTGTCCGTCTTATTCCTGACTTTCGACTTACTGTCAATGTGGATGGAATGCTCTCTTCTCTGCAAATGTAAATGTTTTTAGTCAAAGAGGACTGCCCATGATGGATTTTAAATTAGTTATTAAATTAATTCAATTCAAGGTCAAAGGTTTATGAACTGTGCATGCATAGTTTAAAGCACCATTTTATCATTCTGAACCGACATTCATTTTCCATACCGCTCATCCTTACAACAGTCACGGGTGAACTGTATCCTTTATCAGCTGGCTTTTGGTAAAAGGCACAGTACACCTGAGACTGCATATAAAGTACAAAGTAACCTTTTACATCCAAGGAAAAATTAGAAATGATGTCCTTTTTTAAAAAAAAAATGTGGGAGGAAAACCAGAGGGAAAAAATCCAACCTCCACACAGGAAGACCAAAGCCCAGATTTAAACCCCCAACCTCAGACTTATAAAGCTGATGTACTTTAGCGTTAAAACTTTGTGTAGGATGTTCTTATTTTAGGATAAGGAAAACTATATTTAGTTACTTAAATTGATGCAACTCTTCTTACTTCATAGGAGTTAGAACTGAGAGATGTGAATCAGTCCATCAACAAAGGAAAGCAATTCTAATAATACAAATTTTATGGATTTGTAGGCAGGACGGTGGGCGAGTGATTAGCACGTCCGCCTCACAGTTGTGAGATTGTGTCGGGTATGAGTGTGGGCGTGAATGCTTGTTCGTGTCCTTGTGCCCTGCGATTAGCTGGCAACAAATACGGGGTAGATTGAGATTGGGGTCCTTTTTATAACTAAAAATTTCACTGAGCAGAGGGTGGTCAGAATTGTTTCCATTGTGCATTTCATCACCATCATAATCTACCATCCCCATGGTCGCCTTTTGTAACCATATGCTACCCACAAAAAAAGTGCACCGACAGTTTTGCAAAGAGCTTTATAAAAGATACAGCCACTCCTGTTTGTACTCATTCCCAAAGTTCAACGTAATCAGCAGTCAAGCTGAAAAATATAAAAGTGAATGAATCTATAATCAAGATCTCTTTAGGAAACAATTCATTCTGCTTTTTATGCTTTTAACCACGCTCTGGAACAACAAATTGATTTATTCAGTATATCAGAAACTGGAGCGAGTCAAATATGTATGGCTGAAACTATTGTTGGATTTAAAATAGCAAAAAAAGAGATTTTGAAAAACGCAATGAAAGACTATTGACATCAAATTGACCTCAAAGATGACTAGATTTGATTACTGCGGTCAACACGTAAGTGTCAATACGTATTTGTCTAGCATCAGCTGTGACAAATTTTAAACCAGACTAAAACATTCCTGGCAAAAATCCAGACAAACAACATTTCTGCCTCAAAACACAGAGCTTGCACTCTCAAATGTTCTCAGCAAATCTCATATATTTAGAAGCAAATCATCAAAATGGGTTTTACAGTCTTTAAGTGAGTGAACAAATTTTGAATCTCTGCCTCAACCTAAATTATTCACGATTACACCCTTCTTGTCATCCTCTGTAAAATAATTTTAAGAGAAACAGAAATGTTTTATTCACGTATGGCTAATCTTTTATTACAGTTGTTGCAGAGAAGGATATTAAAGTATAGTTGCTAGCAGGAATATCAGCACTTGACGACTCTCGAGAGGTTAGACGGTACTGAAAGTAAATTAATCAATGAATCGCCAAAGAAGATTGCTTCAGAAAGAAGTACATTTCATCCCTGTGGGTGTGTGAATGAGGGGGTTCTTTCTGTCAGACCCCTGTTTAAGAACAGATCTTAATGAGAAGTCACTTTTTTCTCACTTCAGTGCTGCAACACTAGTAAAAGAAAAGCTACATTCGTTTTTATCAGTTCAGTTCTGCAGTATTCTTAACTTCTAGGCTCCGTACTTAGTTAAGATAGATGGACAATTACTGTGCAGCAGCACAAAGTTGCTAACAATATACAGCCATGGCTAAAGTGGTAAATGTGGTTGTTAGAAATAAATGGCACTGTGACACGGAGCTGGCGACCAAAGTAAGCCCATGTGGGTCAAAAGTGGCTGTGTGCCTGATGAGTTGTACTACTGTGCCAATCGCCGAGCTGTCCTGAACCAAAACAATTGCCAGAAACCTTAAACCAATCAATCATGGGCAGAAATGCGATCAGTTTTACTCAAAGTACTCGATAAACATTCAAACATGAAACATTTAAGCAGGCCTGCAGTCATTATGTTGACTGTTGCACAGCAGACACTAGGAAGAAGAATAAATCAAAGTCAAAACTCGGGCTGATTACTAAAAAACTTTCCTGTTAAGGCTAATTTTGTGATGCTGAAATTGTTAAAGCATCATAAAAAAAAGAAAGCAAATCTCAAATTATTCAATCCAAAACATAATTGTCTATGTCCGTTGCTTCCTGAGCATTTTGTCCAATGTTTGCACTGCTGCATTTAATATGTACTTAGTAAACAGTTAAGTGGGCTTTTAAAAGCAAACATTTTTTAACCGAATGAGTTACAAGGCCAAATACAGAGTAAAAATGGTACAAAAGGCTTCCCTGAACCTTTTTCAGATGTCTGCCAGTCAAAGAATGACCAATTCCAGCCGTGAAAATCGTTTCAGACTGTATTCAAGATGAGCCTGGGGGATACTTTCAGCAAAATGCTGACATTTGAAGAAAATTTACTCCTGTTTGGCCTTGGGTTCTGCGGTTGCTGCATTTGAGCATCTACCTGTTTTCTCTAAATCGTCTGCCTGCAGGTCATTGACAGCCCACAAGACTATTATGACTGCTGTAAGATGGTTCGTACTTTAACGGCAGCAATAATAGTCCACCAGCAGCCGCATCGACAAGCAGTGCAGCATCACCTCGCAGGGGTCTTGAGACAAATTGAATTATTATCAACATTGCCAATAGCTTTCTTGGATTGACAGGCACATGCATTTGGGCAATTTCATAATGTTCATATTAGCGGCCTGTAATGGCACAGTTTATGTCAATTAATGTCAATTAATTGTGATTAATATAATAACTTAAAATAAATTGAAATTTTTACCTTTAGGTAGTAATAAAAAAAAAAACATTTTAAATGATCTCTTATTCTAATATAGTAACTTGGATGAAACACAAAGTAAATTACTCTCTGCAACCTTTACAGATTGAATGCTGTTAACACACATGATATAAATACACTGTAGTCCACACTGAAACACACTGTGATTCAATAATTTCTTCCTTTGCACATAAATCCAAGACCATCTTGATCATAAGGGTGTAGCTAGGCACTGTGCAGCAAAAAAAAAGCGTGATTGAGTGTATGTGATTGTTTCGGGAGTTTGATTGATAGCGTGCTTGTCATGCACTATGTTGTGTGGTTCAGGTCACAGGTGGACGCAGCAAATCATTGTGCCAAAATAATGTGATTGAATGTCAGTGAGCTTGCTGCTTCCTTCAAAGGAAATTCATGGACATCAAATTGCAAGCTTCAGGGCCCAAACATCATCATTTTGTATCTTCAAAACGAGATTGGAAAAGCAAAGGAAGCCAAACTAAAACAAATCTTGTAATAAATAAAAAAATAAAAAAAGGCTAGATTTGATGCAGGCTACTAAGCTGTCTTGTCGAGTGAAAAATAAGGCTTTCACACTGGTAAAAGGTCAGTGACAGCCGCGGTGTGCCTCTTTGTCAGTTTGTACCTGCGCTAACACTGTGAAGCATATTTGGGAACAGTTCAGTTGGCAAAAATTGCATTTTTTCAACATCAATGCACTCGGAATGTAGGAAACCAACTGTGCTATTTGTTTTTGCTTCTGATGGAAGTACTGTTGAAGATTCTTTTCTGAATAAAAGCTCATAAACGTAGAATGTATGAGCAGTAAGAAAAAGGATCATTCAGGCCCAAAGTGTTGGGTTTACATTTGAACTGAGAGGCGCAACTAAAACGAGCAAACGTTTAACAAGCGTTTACATGAAAAATGGTATACATTCAAGCCTCGTGAGGATTTGTAGTCATAAAAGACATTTTTGTTCAAGGAGCGCTTTCATATGGTCTTTTAAAGTGTATATTTTTGACTGGTTTCCATAGGAACCAAGTGCCTGAACAGACAGCCTTCAGTCTTTATCAACTAACTTGCAAAAATTTATATACTGAGCATCCACAAGGCAAAAGGTACTCAACACTAATGAAACTGAAGAGAATGCCCAGTACGTTAAAAACTGTCAAAACGTTTCAAATTTTCAAGGCTTTTTTTTCAGTTACTTCATAGAAATATTTGAGATTTAGCTGTTGGTTTTAAATCGTCAAATGCACATGAATCACTCTTACAGAATTCCTTTTACCTTCAAAACCCTTGTGGTCCCCGCCCCTTTCCGGCTCGTTGTTCCATGAGTCACGACAAACTCACAGAAAGGTCTTTTCAAGTTTACTTCCCTCACCACTGGAACACTTTGTCAGAAAACATAAAGCCTAATTATGTTCATGTGTTCAAAAACAGGCTCAGGACTATTATTATTTTTAAAGATTAGCATATAAAAGCTAGACTCTCCATTAATTTTGTTCATTTGCTTCTCAAAACATAAAGAATGTTTGAAGATAAATACTAATAACATGCACAAACTTACTAGAAGTACTGAGCGCTGATTCTCTGAGAAATAGCCAGAAACCCATTATTTTCTCTGGATTTTTTTTCCAGGATGTTTTTTTGTAGGTTTTAACTTGAATTATATGACATCACCTAAATTTCCCCACTCCTTGTATGAGCTAAATTTGCTCTCTGGCTGTTCCTCGTTGGATTTCTTAAGAAATAATACCACAATGCTATTAATAAGCAACAATTACTGTAAATTGACATTTTGTGCGGCATTTCACAAAATAAAGAAAAACAATGATTCATAACTAATGTGTTGATTTCATTCAGATTTTGTATTTTATATTGAAGATGCATATTTGTAGTTTAAAAGAAGCAATACAACTTGTTTGGAGAGGTGTGCCATCAATATTCATCAATGTGTAACACCCTAGACTGGTCGCCAGTCAGTCGACAGGCCAAATACACGACAATCAATTTAAAATAAATGATCAACCATGTGATGACTGTTTGTCTAAACTCAATTGATAATACTGTTTGATAAATATGTGTGTATTTTATCGGGAGTGCTATGCCCGGGGTGAGCATGCTGCGTGCGGCTCGTTTATCCCTCTCATGTGGCTCAGTTTTTTTTAAAGCAAAATATGAATATTTCATTAAATTGTATTAGAGGCACATACAAGATTTAACAATGGAAACAGCATTCCTTTCGTAAACAAGTCAGGCTCAAATGTGGATGATATAGAATATTGTACATAAATAAATCACAAGACTTTCCCTTTTCAAGTCACATTTGTTTGGCCTGCAATCTGCCAAAGAAATCTTATATGTATGCTGTTTATTCCTAAGGGTGGACTTGTTTCCTGCCACAAGAGAGTCCATGTATAAAAAAAAAAGTTGGAGACCAAACAATTAATTTAATAATGAATAAATTATTTTGTTTGTTCAGAACTCATATCGATAAGGAGGGTTTCGGAGACGTTTAATCTAAAAACTGAATTCCGAGTGGATTAAAACAAAGGATATTGTCACTAACCGTGACGGAGACTATAGCATAAATGTATGTGACATTGTCCAGGACCCAAAATTTAGGTAGATTACCTATATGAGGCTTTGGTGTGATTGCAACTAAAATTCACATTGGACCTATATTGAGTGGAGATGAATGATGAGGGAATCTGAATATTGTTGTTTATCAGCCAGCTCAAAATTGTCAAATGCACATGAATCAGTCTAAGGACACGAGCCGGAGAGACCAAGGCAAGGAGGGTGTGACAGAACATCAAACAGGAAACTGCTCTCAGCATTTAACTGCAAGATCCTTGTCTGAGAGATAAGATAAGCTTTAATTGTGGCTCTGTCTATTGCAGGTCATAAAGCTCTCATCAATCACTAAACCTGGGGCAAGGCAAGCATCTCCAAAATTCAAGGAACAGAGGAGAGTTGATCATGAATGAGAATAAATTACCCGATTTTGCATTTATTTCATTTAGAAGATATTAAGATGAGGCTAAATAAATAAGAATGGAAAGCGGTTATGATTGATAATCCTACTTGCATATCTGAATAGAGTGGTAAGCCTATAAAAACAACATAAACAAGGAAGTGGTAGTCACAGAGTGTCCATAAAACATAAATAGATTTGCTCCCAAAAAAGAAAAACACTGCGTGGGAAGCAGGTTCGAGCTTTTCAGGACTGGAAAGCAGTGCCCCATATGTAGTGTATTGTTGTTTGATCTCAACTCTGGATATTGTGAGTCAGTGGGCCGAATACTACTTTGAAGACCTCCTCAACTCTGCCAACATGTTTTCCATTTAGAAGCAGATTCTAGGGACTCTTTACAACCTCTCCCATCTCTGGAGATGTAAGACTAAGAGGTGGATGGTATCCACGCAGAGTTTTTAAAGCCTCTGAATTATGTTGGGTCGTCTTGGTTGACAGGCCCCAGACTTAGCAACATTGTGTGGATATCACAGACAGTACCTTTGGTTTGGCAGACCAGGGTGGACATTTAAAGAAGTGGGATAACTGCTTCTACCACAATATACGGGAAGCACACTCCTAACAGTTCCTGTTAAGATCTATTTAAGGGTATTGAAGAAGTGATTGCATCTCAAATTTAAGACGATTGGGTGGTGTGGTTTTGTTTGTCCAAGCATGGAGCGGCTCTACATCCTTAAATCAGAGGATTTCATGACTGATCATTCAATTTTACTTACAAAAATACTATGCTTTAGTTATTTATTTCATGATGTTATAATAATTATCATTTTACTGTGTTTTACTTGACACTCATGTGATAGGCTTTCAATTAAAACAGGAGTAAATTTAATGTTCAATGATTATTTAGGGCAGAGGTGTCCTTACAAGTGATCAAGGGGTGCTGTGGATGCATGTTTTTGTTCAAACTGATCCAGCACAGGGAGTGAAGTGAAGTTTCTGCTGAAACAAGCAGCAACCTGACTGCAATCAACTGATTACAGTTGCAAGACATCAGATTGGTGAAAAGATGCCCTCTTCATCTTGATGAAAACCTGTTCCCTTTATGGAATAGTTTGACTACTTCTGATTTAGAGCCGTATACATAATCATGATTAGACATTCTGGATTATATATTTTATATTTAACATCTGGTACAAAGGTTTCCTATAGATTAATGATGAGAAAGCCATTCATCGGGGAAGGGTCTTTGCCTTTCTCTGTTTTACTGCTGAGCTAAGCAAGCCATTTCCTCTCTTTGCTTCCGTATTGAGTTTAAAGGTATGAACGCCGTATACACACTTTTTAAATCTCAGCCATCTCTGAGAACAACCTGTTAAAACAAAGACACGCCGCAATAAATCGTTCTGACAACATGGGTATGAGTTAGAGAATTGATGAGCCCTTGTCAGTTTGTTTACACAAAGCAGATTCATAAATAACCAATGGGCTCCCTTTATTCCTGCCAGAAAATAACCTTGAAACCCAACAGCTGTAAGTAAAGAAATGGACCAACCGACACATTTTTACATTTGTTGCTACTTGCATAATGAAGTCATCAATAAAAAAAATGATTAATGACATTGCCTTTAACAAGGAAGACTGAATGTGACGATCAACAGAGTAGAGGGAACAGATTACGAGCAACATGTGATTGATCTGCGGGAGGAGGACATCCAGTACATTTGTCTTGCCCCTTTTGAGATGGGAGCAGACATTAATGATGGAGTAGGATCACAACAATACACTGTAGCCTTACCTAAAGCCCACGGATGCATGTGACAGACAAAGTGTCACGCCTGGAAAACCTTCCTGAATGGCTTCCCTTGCCGCTGTTGTGAGGATTAAACCTGCCTCATAACGGCCTGTGGGATTTGTGCGTCTGCAGTGTGACAGCCATCGAACTGGGTGGCAGCCAAAGATGAATTGCAACGAGAACACGACCCTCGATCTATACACTTGCCAATCACAGAGCAGATCTGTTGACCTCAGAGGAGGAAAGGAGAGATAAGGCAGACGCAGGCAACCTCAAGTGGAGTGTTTTCACAGGATGACTGCAGTAACTTCCCAGGCTTGTTTGGATTCGTGTACATAATAATCCCATAAATTCCCCACGCATTGCTTTCTGTACGGAAAAAAAGACCTCGCTTTTCTTCCCTTTTGAGAATCCATAACACTATCTTTACAACGACTTTACATCCTGAAGATAAGTATTCCACACAGAATCTAGTTGCCATGGCAATATAAATGGCGATATGTGAAAGCGAAGAAAGAGAAACACGTTTAGAGCTGACAGGGAAATAACTGGTTTCATTATATTCAGCCATTCGAATCCCTCTATCACCGTTGGCAAGGTAGTGGCAGGCACACTGAAAGATCTGCTGTTTGCATTGGAGCCCTAATAAATGACTACTGGGGTCAGAGCCAGGCAGGCCACGCTCGATGATTAAATGAGACCAAACTTATATCCCTCTGACATCTTTCAGGCTCCTCCTCGGGAATTTGACAAATCCCATAATCCTAATTAAGGATTTCTCCCTTTTGCAGCAAAGGCAAGAGAAAAAGGCGCCACTTGCTTCAAATGCTCAGTTCAAACAAGCAGTTTATGGGTAATCTTTACAAATGCAGAATAAGACATGACATCACAGAAAGTATTGCCTCACTAGGTTGAGCATCTGAATATGTTATTCTCATTTTCACTGACTCACAGTCATGTCACGGGCAATTTAGCAGGTTAGCGTGGGAGAGGGAATCGCAAACCACAGCTGCTGCGGCTTTTTCGCCCTACCTTTTAACAAGTGCAGCTCCACAAACCTTCACTTGTGTATCCGCACAAAAGGCTGACACATTCACACCTATAAAGAGATAAGCGTTTTCTGCAGTAATTCTAAATATTGTGTTATATGTTGGATGTCCTGTCATAAAGTTGGCATGTGTGCACAGGATCACAAAATTTGATATCTTTGTCTATTTTGTATTAGTTAGTCAGCAGGTTCATCAAAAACTTTACCATTATAGCAAAATAAATAAATATGGTTTAGTGTCAGTGCTTCCAGTATGTTTGTTGTATATAATTTCAGCATTTACTGTATAAGTTTCTATAACAAGCTCAACTTTCCAAGGCCTTCAGAATCACTAATGCTGGTAGATGGAACTTATACCATATTTACAATTACTTTAATGACAATAAGTAAATACAGACAAATGACAAGCTTTGAACCACATTGAGGTACTCTACAAGGACATAAGCAGCCTCTTCCTGTTTTGAAGCATCCGTTATGGGTATTTAGTCACAAGACTGATTGCGATTAAATAATCATGACTGCAGTGATGATCCATCATCAATAAGTAGCATAACAATTCAACTGTCTAATACTCCATTAATTCTTAATGAAGTATCATAAGTGAGCAACAAATGTCACATTCCTTTCAACCTGTGTTGCCGACATCACTTGAGTAGCTTCACTTCCCTTTTATATTATTAATTTAAATTAATAGAAGAGACTTGGTATTTCTACTGCTGTGGGTAATAATGATGGAATGGTAAATGTAATTATCGCTTGCAATAAGGAATAGCGGTAGATGTAATGTGATTTCATTACACCGTTTATTTATTATTAATGGGAGTCTAATCCCAGAAGGGACCCGTGTGTGGTTCTTGTTCAAGGCTTGTGATGAACTTGCAAAAGGTCAATCGTCTTTTGCTTCCTCGAGTTGTCGGAGGTTTATGCCGTGATTTATGTGGCAGGGGTCTAATTCACCACTTGGACTCAAAAGCACCTCCCCTAGCATCCTTGAGTCCTGTCATGACAACATGATTCAGTCCGTGCTGCTGTTTAACTCCCATCAAAACCAGCATCAAGTCCAGCACGAGCTTGACCTCTGCCAACATGTTTGCACCCCGCAAGCTGCACACAGCGCTCCGCTGAAAGCATTTGAGCAGCTTTTATAATTCCCTGCACATCCCTGGATCAGTGACAAGGGAGGCTGCGCCCCAGTCAGCCCTCAAGGGCAACATAGCCCTACAGTGCAGCCTCAGAATTGCAAACAAAGAGCAGTCAAGTTAAACAGAAGGTAGGTCTCCAATGACAATCAATACCTGCTACGAAGAGATGGCTGCTGTCATAAGAAGCATCAATCAAAAGAACAGGTGCGCCTGTCAAATTAGCAGATCCTTTAATTACCAACTTTCAACGGAGCTTAATGAATATTTCCCAACCAAGCAGCATGACAGGAAAACCGTGTGGTGATTTTCGGAAGAATTTATTTGCGTCTCAAGTGTGGCAGCTCCCATAAACATTTATCACTTTGGTCGACTTGTAATTATCGCTAATGAGTCCGCTGATGGCAAGCAGGAGCGGTACAAGTTATTACTCGACGAGGTGATGACAAGTCTGAGATCAGAGGCTGCATTCGATGGCTGTGTCGCACCACGGGTCGGGAAATGGCAACAGAGAGCGGGGTGTAATTATTATGCAATGAACCACACCGGCAGCTTCTTTATTAAATGAAGCCGGTAAAGCCATCACTCAAGCTTCCCGTTGCTGAGCTGAAGGAGACTCCAGTGAAAAAGCTTGATGAATGAGCCGCATCGCCATATACGCAAAGGCATTTGATCCAGCGTGAAGGATCAACTCTAAAAGGAGCTCATAGCCACATCTGAGGTATTTAGCTGACGCTCCCATAAAATCACATTAAGTTACTTCACACTTGTTCAAGGATCTGCCTCGCCCTGCTGACTCGTCATGTTTTATGAAGATTCTTAAGTAAGTTTGCTTAGGATAATACTTTGCCATGTAGATATAGTGAACTAGTGGAATAGACATACTGGGATTAATACTGGACGTTGTTCCATCGTGGAAGGTCTTCAGTTGTCTTAATTTGCTCGTTTGTTTCTGTTTTTTGATGACTTGCACAATTTAGATCTGTTCAGTATTCATGTCTTCCAAATTACATATGACCAGACTATGATCATTACTGTATGCAAATCTATTTAATATTTGATCAGTGCGAGGATCACTGCAAAGCAAAGTTCACTTTCCGGGTCCACTTCATATACAGAACAAAAATGAAAGTCAAAGCAGAGTTCTCAATTTCCAAGTAAAAATACTCAAGATAATCAACAATGAATAAGATTTACAATAAGAAATTTAGTTCAAAGGATCAAAACAGGTCAGTTTTGTTGATCAATCTTAATACTCTAAACTTTTATAGGGCACAAGAAGAAAAAAAGTCGAAGATTCCATCAGTCACCCACAACCTCTAGGTTTGCCTTACCTTAATTTTAAAATGATTTGTACTAATAAAACATCCCCTTTGCATTTTTTCAACTGTCTCACCTATTAAGTGATGAAGATTGATAATTCATTATTAGTCATGAAATCAGAATGTCTAAATTCTTATCAAAACAGTGCAGAGAGGCAAGGCTCGTTCCTCAATCCAGCCTTGATAACGGTGACCGACCGGTCACTTCACAGAAAGTGTTTGTTGGCATTGCATAAGCTTATAGCTGCATACTCTGCCAAAGATTTCCATTCCATAAAGGAGCTGGCAAACACTTTTTTTGCTGATGTTAATGCCACAGAGGGCTTGGAACAGTGTGCTAATTGAGTCAGCAGAGTGTGGGTGACTTCATCACACTGTACACAGCAGTAGTCAATGACCCCGCACTGCAACTTTTGCAGTCGCACACGCGGAGTTACGGTCTCTAAAAGCTTGCACTTTGCAAGAACACCACTTGCAGTTGATCAAGCAAGATCTGTGAGGAAATTCATCAGTGCAAGACTGGAATGATGCAATCCTTCACCAAGAAATAATGACTTCCACGATGCTACTTCAACAAAGTACTTCGATTGATATACTTGTGGTAATGGGAATGAACTAAAGAAGAGATTAGATCAATTTCCCAATTTCTCATGTGTTGAACAGTGAAAGGAGCCACTGAAGACGAAGAGCTGCATTGCCTTTATTTTCAAACTTGAATCAAAGACGCATTTGTAGCCAAAATGGGGTAAAAACAATGAATAGGTTCCCAGGAAATGAACATGACAGCGCTTCAGCTATCTGATCAACTTGGCCTTTCGTGTAATGTATTCTTGCTCTGTACCCTCTTCTCCATTGTCTTTTCTAGGTGTGGCCTTGGAGAGCCTCCGCCATGAATAGCTTCCCAAGGTTCTGAGAGGTGAATTCCTTCACGTTCTGGCAATAGTTGTTAATTTGCCCTGTTGGACAAAAGCGAACATACTTACAAGCACCCCACACAAACACACAACGACCACATTCATTTCTACAGACCCAAATAGGTAGAAGCAAGAGAAATGGGGGAGGAAAAATACGGCGTAGCGAAAACATCAAATTAGTGCTGGAAATACAGCAAGATCAGAAAGCTATCGTGGGATTGGGAGGAGAGCTCAACAGCTTGAAATGGCAGCCCAAGGGGCGGTTCATCACTTGGTGACTGAGAAAATAAACTTTAGATTAATGTAATTTCCAGATAATAGTGGGGATAATTACAAAGCAGAACTCGAGCTCCTGTGAGGAGAACAGAGGCGGCTAGAGGAGTTTGCAATGGTAGGGGTTCATTCTGGGAGTGGAAGCCAACGTACATAGAGAACTACTGTGTTATGTTCTCGTACCTGCAATAAGTAGCGTGTCCATACGAGGTGGTGGCTGGGAAGGCTTGAACATTTTGCTGATATCCTCTTCAGGCAAGGGCGCCTCTCCTCTGCTCTGTCGCTGGACGTTTTCCTGCTGTCGCCTTTGGAGATACTGCACACAAGGCCAGACAGAAGAAATGACAGCATTAAAGGAAGACAGCGGTATGATGGCATGACAGTGATGGAAAAAGAGGGAAACAGTGAAAATGCACTGAAATAATTTTCGCTGCGGTAGCAGAAGTCGCTCAACTTTTATAATGGAAATGTTGCCTATATGCCACCGGGTTCACGGTTAAATGGTTGAAAATAGAAAATTGAGTTGTGGTCATCTATTTCCTGTGCTCTGGAAAAGATGGTGGTAATACATTTGCCTTTGAAGCGAATGAACATACTGATGACATTACAATCACGTTGTCTTTTACTGTCATTTTGAATATCAACCTCGTTCATTGGCTGAAGTTCATCGCTGCCACTGTTTTTGCATTTTTGCGTCCCTTTTTTCTTTCAAAAAGTCAAGAATTGTTTGTCATTTTAATGAGGATGAAAGGGAACCCTGCGTTCTTTCCGCTGGTCAACATAAATCTAACTTAACAGATTCATTCATAACCGCTACATTAACAAAAGAGAGTACTGTTACCATTCTCTGTGGGGAGAAGCAGAGGAGGAACCAAAGAAAATGGTCTGAAATGAATTTTCTTCGGAGTTAACACCTTTCGTAGGTTCCTTGAGAGGACATTGGCATCCCAAGGCATTCACTCTGTAACTTTTGGAAGTTACAGCGACACACATTCAACTTGAGAGCACGGGAACGCTGCGCTCTCTCACGCATGAAACAACACTGCTTTAATTCTATTATTTGGCTCAATCACACCACAACCGAGTGGAAATCGAACCCAGAGTGCCCGCACCAAAGTCAGGCTGAAAAACCACTGCACCATTGGATGCCTCTGGGTGTGATATCTCGCATTGCCCTCATACAGCAAAGGAAATCATAGCCATTTGATTCACACTCCAAGTAGCTGACATACCACAGAGGAAAAAGAAAATGTGCTGTTAAACAGCAAGAGATATTGTTAATTCAAAGACCATATGAGGTCGCTAGTGTTATAAATAAAGATGAAAAGCCTGCCTCCATTAATCAAGTTCTCGTTTCACTGACTATCAATCAATTTCTTAAATGTTCCAAAAGAATCATATGTTTTCCACGTTTTTTTTTAAACACATTTTATCGACAAAAGAGATAATTCTTGAGACAATGCTTGTATATAACAAAATGATGCTTGCCTGTTTTGGAGAGACCAGACATTACACTGATACACTTAATTCAGTTTAACAATCTGTTAAAATCAAACAATACCCATCCATTTGAATAATGTGGTAAAGTAAAACAGCTGTTGAAGAATCCCAAAGATGTGAAGACATTTGCAATTCAAATAAAGGTGTATGTTGGAACAGTTGCCAAGTGTTTAGAGGTTTGTGCATGGTAATTTGAGAATTTAATTTTTGTTGGGGAAACTCAAAATTTAAAAAATGCTGCTTCTTGTAATTATGTTTAGATTTAAAATTCTACTTGATCCAATTCTTGTCAACTGGGTAGGTGTATTTCAAAGGAAAATGTCAACTATAAATGCAATTGGTGAGAACTGCTTTGAATTTTTTTTGTCTGTCAACCGGATTGATTTATGAAACGTGAAAATTAGACTGAAATGAGGTTGGAGGAATTTAGCACAGCTTTGGCTTTCTCCAGTGGGCTTAGAGAGAAATGATCATGACCCGCATGGCAGCTGTCAGCCAGACTGCAGAAGGACCTCTTAGTAGTGTGCTGTATTTACCCTCGAACTTCACAAAGTTTTTCAGAGCCTCCTGCAGAGAACCATCACTGCAGCTGGATCTACCAAGCCTCATGTAGCAGCAAGTGTATTTGAGGCGACATCTTATGTTTAGGCTTATACAGTCTGTAGCTTTAAAGTGCAGGCTTCATTTTTGGACCAAAGGGTTGTTTTAACTTTAACCATCTTAAAGTTGAGAGTCTGGAGCAAACAAATAGATATAAAATAAAACCAAAATACTAATAATTTTGGATATATTGCCTTATTATACATGCATGGGCTGTACTGTAAAATACTCGAGTCAGGATGTCCATGTTTGGTGTGGTTCACTAGAACCAGCTTTAAAAAGTCGGGCAATCAGAAATAAATTTAGATGTAATAGATTTAGAGACACTTCAGACCCGAGCTTGATTTTTCCTTTCAAGTAAAATCTTATTTTCTCTATCCATTTTCGGGTGCAATACCTTTTTTGTGCAAGTGCAAACATCGTTTGACCGTTAGACAAAACGTTCTGGGCGAGGTAAAATACAGAAGTAAACAATCCCAGAGCTCCAGTGCTTGCAGCACTCGTGCTTAAATTTATATGGTTCCACCAACTACTAGCGTTTGTGGGGTATTTGGTGAATCAGAGTGTATTGATGCAATGTCAACTATTTGTGTAAATATCTCATCCCTCCATGTCAAACCCCGACTACCCAACGTACTGCGAACTGAACATTTCCCATAATGCCTGTCGCTGCGGAAGCCTGTTACCTGCAAATAGGTGTGCGATTTCAGCTTTTGTCTGAAATACGATATTGTCACTTTCACACCTTAAGTGAACTGGACCACGGCTTGCTTCCAAGTAAACCGAGACTGTCTCGGTTCGGATCGGCTATTTGTTACGCACCAGAATTCACTAATTCATACCAGCCCAAAAAATGTGCACCACAGACTTTTATGTTTGCTTTGGACCAAACAGGGCAGGTGTGAGTACGCCTTTTGTCTCAAGATAAAAACATGACAATACTACAGTGCACATAAATCAAGAAAGAGTGGCATAAATATTTTCTCTGACAAAGCCTGAGTGAGCTCAATGACAAATGGACTTCTCTCACGCAGAGTGAGTTTTGCCGCCTTCTGATGATTAATAACGTACCAGTTCTTCAAGAGGCATCAGGGTCAATAGTACAAGATTACAGAGAGCAAATACAGTAGATGCATGACAGGTGTAATAGAGCTAGCCCACTTTCAGTTCCTTTCACCGCGCATATTGTTCATTGTATAGAAATGGCAAAAATAAAAAGAAGATCCCATTTAAGCTGCAAGTCTATATGGTTTTGTGTCTAACGCGGCACTAGGTTGGGGTGTGCTTGTGTATGTTTATGAGGCTCAGGGCCTGTGATGATGAAAAAGTCGGTGTGGATGGGTGATCAATCATACTGGCTGGTATGTGGATGATTGGCCTAGAGACGTTTGGCTATGTACGCGTGTTGTTTTTTGCAGTGCTCATGTTTTGGACAGAGAAGGGCTCCGAGTTGTGTGATTATCGTACGGCTGGCTGAGGCTTGAGAATGTAGCGGATGATAAAGGCTGAACAATAAAGCTCCAAATATTTTCTCAATTCCCATCTTTGAGGGTAGCAAGAGAATAATTAAAGATGTCTAACGATTACAGACCGCTACTGGTCTTCTGAGAAATGCATAATCAGAACCTGTGAACAATGTGATAATCATTATTATTTGAATCTTATAGTCATGTTATTATCATGTGTACATAACGCTTTAGAATATGATGGCACATGTTCATGATGCATTTGACTGAGGACGTGCTTGCTAAACATGTGCCAGCCTTCATTAGTCTTCTGTTCCAGCTGAGTGTGTGCCTGGGTAGCTTTTTAATGTACGTCTAATGAAGTCGGTGTATGAAATAAATCTCAGCGGGTGTGAAAAAGAATAAAAACTGTATTATGAAAGAGTTGTTCAATTAAAAAAAATAATCAAATTTTGCAGCAATTCAGCTGCTTTGTTCCCAATTGCATGTGCTCCCTCAGAGTACTCGCAGTATTTGATGTTGACAGTTAAGCAAACAGCAGTAATACTTAGTTCAATTCAGAAATGTTGCCAAATAAAATCGTCTGTATGGTAACAACCTGGAATAGAAGCGTACATGAACAAGTGCGTCATTTAATACCTAAGTCATGGTGATGGGGATACAGTTGCTGTACAAAAGAGTGGAAATATCAGCAGCGAATAAGAGGCTTTCACCACTTAAGAGTGGACCAAGAATAGGACACAAAGACTTGAAATGTGACATTACAAAATTAGAGGCATCTAATTTTAACTTGAAAATGCCTAACTCACTACACTGAAAGTATTCTGAAACCCTGGTTTGGTGTTGACAACACAAGGCTACTATAAAATGAGTTCCAAACCGATGCTTAATATGCATATATTCATTTTTAAAGGCAGGAAATTCTGCGCAAAATGGGTCTCAAGATAGAAATGCCAAATAATTCAAGGAGACATGAGAAAACTATAACTTTGAATTTCAAAATAGACCAGAGCTCAAAACAAGCACTTTTCAAAAAAGAAAGCAAAAAAATGTCTTTTGCACAGCTCTGAATGGAGGAAATTTGTTTTTGAGGCTTCATAATGATATAAACACAGAAAGTCAAAGCAATCATCTTCAAGAAGCTGTTGAATAAAACTTGTCTTGGCAGAAACGTGTTCAACCAACCTTAACACAGAAGCTACCGAGGGCATGATGACTGAAGAGAGACACCATAATGGTGTTAATGCTTTAACAACAGAATCAGTTTAAGGCAGGCCCGATGTTTGCCTTGCATTAGTTTGACACTCGGTATACTAACCAGACAAAATCAAAGCCCAAGGTCCTCAAATAAGGCACATGCTGTTTGTTTCAAATTGAGGCAAAAGGTGGGTATTGCATATAAATCCCAAATGCAGTGGTACCCCGAGTAATAAAACTAATTAGTTCCAGAAGTAGTTTCGTAATTTGGATTTTTCTTGAGGAGAGGCGTATTTTATATGTAAAAGCCGTACTTCATTTGAATCATTCTGAATACTACCAGGAAATCCTTTGAAAATTATGAGGATATACCAATTTTGTATAAAATACATGCAAAACACTAAAAAAACAAAACATACAATTATTTAATACACCATTAAAACTAATATGAAATGCAAAGACATTTTCCATTGGGGTGGATAGGCAACATACATTGTTATTATGTTTTCTTTGGTGTTATATCGATTCAACAACCATTGCCTTTGACGCCAAGCTGGGCGAATTTATGAGTTTTGTAACAGAATTTTGCCAGTGAGGCTTCTCATAACCCGAATATTTTGTATGTAGTGGTGTTCGTACGTAGAGGTACGGCTGTATTGATGAACCTGACTGTGCATTCAGCCATGTGAAATTGACTGTTTGCTAAATGGCTTCGAGTGGTTGGTGTATGTTTATGTTTGTGTCAAGAAAACAAACATTTAATGATTACCTGATGCTTCTGCTGCTGCAGTTTGCTCTGATTTCGGCTGTAGGTGTTATACTTGACAATGTCTTGGTTCATGTCATCCACCCTGTCCATCAGGAGCTGAAGGCTCTTCTCCAAATGGTTACTGAAACATACATATACATCAAACATATTTTGCAACTTATCTACACCCCTACACACACGCCCTCAAAACAAGTGATTTCCACAGGTCAACAGAGTAAGGTGATAAGTATTAGTCGCTTCATCATTAAGACTGATGTCTCTAAGATGACATGTTGACATAAAATATATTGTTGCCATTATGAAAATATTGATTATGCCTTCTTGTATTCAGAAGATAATGGCAATGGTCTTGCAATAAGATTGCTATCGGGTCAAACATGGTCGACTTAAAAGAGGAATGGATTAATGCCATAAAGCTGCAACCTTTCCCTTGACAATTGAAATGCTTGATAGCAGCTGAGAGCTTTGCTTCCCCATTGGGCTCATCACTCAGGCTGAACCAAGATTAAAGAAGAATAATGGTGAATTTTAATGGTATCTGATTTATGATGGAAGATGAAATATTGTTGTCAAGTTAATACATTTTAACTCGGGTTATAATAGGATATTAAGTGTCTTGCTACATTGGAGAAAAAAACCCTGAAATAATATTAAAAATAGTATAATAAATAGTTTATAAAAAGTGACTTCAAAAAGCTTTTTTTTTAAATTATAATTCATGTAATAACTGTTGGCAGCCCGGTGGGGCGAGTGGTTAGCGTGTCGGCCTCACAGCTTTGGGGTCCTGGGTTTAAGTCGAGGTCGATCCACCTGTGTGGAGTTTGCATGTTCCCCCCCCCCCCGGGCCTGCGTGGGTTTCCTCCGGGTACTCTGGTTTCCTTCCACATTCCAAAAATATGGTAGACTGATTGGACACTCTAAATTGCCCCTAGGTATGCTTAGCATACAGTTGGATCCAAGTAACTCCTAGTGTGGCACACTGGAATATTTAGACACTGAACAAGTATAGATCGACACTTTTAGTCATCATTGTGCTAATTTCTCATGGCTGCCCCAGGGGAAGCTTTTTTATTAGCAGCAGCTTCACAGCTGTTTCACGACTTGGAGTTGTTTATTTCCATAAATGATTGCTGACTAACACCCTAGAGGCAGAAGCTAAGAACCTAAAAAATCTAAACACAAATCCATATGAGCTAGACTGTGGTTTAATGTGCATGGTTTTTGCATTAAAGTGTCCCCCAAACTGAGGAAATTATTCTTAAATACACCGTGCTTTCACAATAGGTAGAATGTGTTGTCAAGGTTGAAAAGGTTAATTATTTTTAAATACACATTTCATTTTGGAGAAGTGTATTCAATTGCAGCACTTCAAACAAAAAACATTTAGGAATTAAAGGAGAGAAAAAAAATTGAGCACGAAACAAGTTAATATCAGAAACCTACAGTGAGCTGTGAGTGAAATAATTCCTCATTACAACAAACTTGGCCAATAAAGCCCAAGTCTCTTAGCTTGGTTTCATATATGGGGACATAAACCTTTCACGCCTGTACTCAAAAAGTCTGCAGTTAATCAACATGTGGTTTTAATTCCTAATGTATATGATCTAGTGCAGTTATACTATCTAACTTTTATATATATTTAACAAGTTTTATTTCCTGGGTTGCCAGCATTAAAATTTAAAATGCCTTTTACGGCAGTTTAATTTGCTGTCATGCAGGCACAGATATCCTTTGAAAAGTACTTGTGATTTAATTTTTGTTGTACTAGCTGTAGATTTTCTATCAATTTAGGGACTTTGAAAATTCAAATTTTAAATATACATGCACCTAATATTTTTTTACATGGATAGGTGAGCCTTTTTATCCAATCACAAGTGCTTAATAAAACATCCAAAAAGTATCATTTTGCCTTGTGAAAATCACCTAATGCACCCAATGATGGGGTTTGTTTTAATCCGCCATTTCTCGGAAGGTTCCAAAGGCTTTGTAGAGTAAAAAGCAATAGAAGCTGCATTGCTGCTTGTATTCCAATTGAAAGAAAATTTAGATTACGTTTGATCATTAAATCCTTAAATCTCATGACAGATAACCTCACTTTGAGCCCTCAGAAGACTTCTTGGGGAAAAAAGAAAATACTCAAAATAGTTGTTCTAGTTAGTACTCTCCATTCATCCTCAGAGTGAGGATTTTGCCTTCGGTTTCTGAATAAAGTCTCAAAGCTTTTCTGCCTGACCTGCTGGAAAGGTTGAGTAGTTCATGTTTGTCAGCCACTGTGGACTTGTCCTCAAGCTCCCACATCAGCACGTTGATAAGGTGAGAGTTTTTGATGACAATAGGCACCTCCTCAAACATGTGATCAAAGCCAATGTTAGCCTTCTTCAATCTAGAGGGGAAAGAGGAAGACAAAGACTCACATCACAGAGAGATCAAGTAGATTCCTTAACTATTATTGGTAACCTTCTGTTGATGTAAAAAAAAAACAAAAAAAACATTAGAATAAATAGGTATTAATCATTTTTTTTAGAATAATAGTTACAAATTGAAAATTACTCATGGCTTTCATGCCCTGTCAAGACCACCCTTTTTGGTTATTTATAAAGTCCAGAATTTAAGGTAGAAAAGACCCCAGGACCGAGGTCGGTGCCCAGCTCATCCACCACCAAACCCCTGAAATAGGCTGAAGAGACCGGAAACCAGCAGCGCCTACATTCACGCGAAATGTCTCCTTAGATTCGTATTACACAGACTGCTTCCATTAGTAAAAAGTCTAAGACCTATTAACTAATTTAGCTTGCATTCAGATTGTTAAATGTGTCTTGGATCAATATCACAAATGTATTGCAAAATAACAGGACATTGTATTTTTTTTTTGAATAATTATTCAGTCGTCTTGTGTCCCAAGGCATATTCCCATGCCAACTTGCTACGAGTAATCCTTCATTTGGCTCAGAGTGTGTGTGTGTGTGCGTGTGTGTCTTTTTGTGGGGGAGGGGTTGGGTGCATAATTTTCAACTATAACCTTTAACATCTATTGGCAAAATTATCGATCAGTGTGGCTCAACATGTATCTTGCATATTATGACCTTTTCAGGTGGCAAAAGAGCAATATAAATAGATGTATGGGGAAACAGAGGACCAACACATCTTAGGCAGGACAAATTGTTGCAAGATGTTGGCGCTTCAACACAATATCATGATCTTTCCAAGTTGGTTCCCACGGGACGAAGCCAAAGAATCAGATAAAGTGCACACTATTGAACACCCAATAAGGCACGGTGCACTTGGAGGTCATATCAAAAGGATGGTTCTATTCAGCACTCATCCGGAGAGAAAGAGAGAAAATAGCGATGCCCTTCTCATAAGCATTGAGAAATAAAAATGCTCTTGAGTGATGAAATTACTTGAAAATGACCAAAGCTATCATTAAAAAAAAGACATTCAACCATGAGTCGTCACATCCCAATGATCCTAGGAGCTAAGCTTTCTGGGGCTTTGTGCCCTTGGCAAGGTCACCCATGGCAGACAAGTCCGAGGTGATGGACCGGAGAAAGAATGGCACAATAGACCTTGTATGATGCAGAAAAAATAATGAAGTCGCCATAGCCATGCCTGGGGGTCGGACACAATGGCAAGCACCTGACCTAAGTTCCTGCACTGGTGGGTCCCTACCAGGCTAGGGGCACCGGCCATTCCCCATACACGGTGTTCGGCCATGTCCCTTGAGGAGTTGTGTCTTTTCAGACAATTCGTTTTAGCTGCCCTCTCTGACGTTCAATAGAAATTGGATGAGCATTAAGAGGTCACTTCAGTATGATTTTATGAAGGATAATGACAATTCTGTTTGTTTGTTGTTCCACAAGCGCAATAGCAGTCAGAACTTTGTTTCTTCTAGTGGTGGCACTTAGAAATGTTTTTGCAACCCTTAGTAAACAGGAAGTAAAATATGTATTTGCATTGAGCTACGAACCCTTCAGGTGTGAAATCTTTCTCCTTGCAGATCTCCATTAATTTTGGAGTCAGCCTGTAGGCCTTCAGAGACAGTGAGCCTTGGCCAGTCTTTATGGGGTCTGAAATGGGTACAAAAATAGCAAGAGATGATCATCATATTTGATTTTGAGGATACTTACATATTTCATTTGATGATGGTAGTTTTTTTAAGTAAAACATTACAGTACTTTAAAGGAGCTGTCTACAAACTTCATTGACTAGAATAAGAGAATCTCTTGTTGTGTATAACAAGTAATTATTATCCACCAGATTGACTACGTATTCTAGCTTTCCACGGCTTGAGAATAGGAAACTTGACATTAACTACACAATTATTTAACACTGTTTGAGTCGTGGTAAATTGACAGCTTGTCGTGTAGCATTTCAATGTCCACCATCTTCACAGCTTTTTCCACATATGAAAGATTACCCATTCCATACCTGTCAGATTTTGAAAATGTTGTAAGATCTCTAATTTGTAGAAAATTTAAGTAACACATGACCGAAAACAATTTACTCACTTTCAAGCAAGCACCACCTGACTGAGGAAATGTAAGTAAGCAAGACTTGCACTGAGTAAGTGAAGTGCTATACAAAGTTCAACAGAGTGGTTTCTTTTCCAACATCAGACTGACAAATCTCATTTCGCAATTGAGAAACCAATTCTAAATAGATGGAGAAAAACATCAACAGACTGTGTGTTTGCAAAAGCTACACTTGACTCTAAAATAGTGCGCCTGTTTTCTCAATACCTGATTCACATAGCTAGAAGAAAGGTGTCATTTTTAAATCAAGCAAGAGCATCAAATTGTTTAATTTTAACCTAGGATGAAAAGTCACATAATCAATAAATGAATTTATTTCCACATATAAGGTGCATCAGTTTACAAGGCACATTATTACGACATTTGTTATTTCTTATTTATTATAAATATTATTTCTAGTTTTGTTATATTTAGAAGTTTGAAGAATAATGAAAGTGTTTTGAGACCTTTACTGAGGCGGTATAATAGTTATTGTTAAAAAAAAGGTTTGGGGGTTATTAGCACAACATGATATATGCATAGACACTGCATTACAGAGCGCATTGTCAATGTTTGACAGAAATAAATGATTGCAAGTGTTCTTTTTGAAAAATAATAATAATAGAAAATACAATACATACACTAAGATCTTTCATTTTGTATGATCTGTACACATTTACAGCTGTGTTGTGGGTTCCATTTATTTATTTATTTTAAAAACCTGCAGGCCAGAAATTGCTAACATGGCAAGTAATTGATATTGATAATGATTGAGTTAACAGCCCATTGTGGCTCTAAGCTGATGTTGAACACACATTAATGACTTGGTCATTGGGCATCTGACTGCTTCATTCACCAACATAAAATGACCATTGACCTAATGACATAGTGAAAAACAAAATCAATTATTTTCCTTTCACGTTAAACAAAGGTCAGTTTCTTTAAGGTGCTCTAATCCATTAAGTGTTACATTATCGATTGACATTAAAAGGAGCCCTCATTTATAGAAAGAAAGAAAGCCGACTGACTTTTTTGCTAAATGGCTACCAGGACTTGATCAGAGGGGTTCATGTGTAACATGGTTAAATTAAGCTTTTTGATAATTTAAAAACATGAACACCCTGAAGTTTTTTGTTTTTTTTTTAATAGCAAAAATGGTGCTAATCCAGTTTTTCTTTTGATAAATATACCAGGACTGAAGTATGAATGCCAGAAAGATAATGTACACCCAAGAGTTTTCTTTTATGATTTTCTGTTAGACTTTTTGGGTAAAATGAGATAAAATAGACCTTTATATTTCTAAACACTTAAAATTAAGAATGTTGAAAAAATGACAAATGCTACAAAGTTCTTAAAAAAAAAAGACTTGAGCATTTCAAAGTTAACAGTTCTACAAATGGAGACGCTATGGGTATGTTGCTCTTCTCCCAAAAAGCGGATGCCCAGTCAAATACACCAAAAAGACAGCCTATTTACTCATCAATAGGGTGAGGACACAAACAATATTCAGAAAAAAAATTAACACTAGAAATAGTTTAACTTGTGAATCTATAATTATGAAAGTTTAACCTTGATAATAAATAAACTTTGCTAGGATATACCACATTTTTTGGAAGGTGACTAAAAATAACAACAAATTTCATCTACCTTGAAGGTAGCTTGAACTACCTACCATATATAAGCACAACCGACTCCTCGATGGCATGCTGGTAAGTGAACTGTGAATCCAGCAAGGCTCTGCTGACAAAGGACCCATAGTAGGTGGATTGGTACCATCCCACATGCAGATGGTCGATGTTAACATGACGCAGAGAACGCATCATCTCCATCTGATACTGGACTGAAAGCAGAAACAAGAAAATAAAGATGATTTAATGTCCAATTGTACTTGACCTTTATCATGAAATTGAATTTGGTAATTCTACATTGTTATTATCTTTACATCTATCTGGTCTCCTTCCCAAACTGAGAGGGAGTGGGGCAGGGGGTCTTCATTATGATGACTCGACAGAAGTGTGAACGAAAATAAAGCAGAGAAACAAAAGGTCCATCCACTTTGTTATCAAGTGAATGGTGACTCCATTAAATGTTTGTTATAGAAATGTCGTCCGCTAGTTTTCAATCCACATGTTGATTCCTCCAGCTGATAAACATTTCCCAGTGAAGGAGAAGGGATAGACTGATATATAAGACCATTTTAGTAAGAACGGTAAGGTGCTAGATATATTAACCGGAGTGCCATTTAATATCAAAATACAGGTGAGGAGAAATACAAACAACCTTGCTGCTGTGGTAAGTAACATTCACTGCGGACGAGAAAAAAAAACAGCATGCCCATACAGGGTCATTGAAAACTGTTGATAAATCAGAGCATTATTGGGCAGCTGTGGCATACTAGCCGCCAGCCCAGGGAGCACATCCTTCTTCTGATGCGCCTGTTAACAAGGATAAAGTGAGGAGGAAAAGCGGAGCAGAAAATTTGGTGATAGGGAACCTGCGGGTTCAGAACATACAACATAAGTTCAGAAACAATGAGTATAGATCATTTCATCATACACACAATCTGTCCACATTCATTCATTCATTTTCAGAACCCCTTAGCCCATCCCAGGAATAAAGTAAATACAAAACCATCATTAGTCATATGAACCCTCGTTTGTTCCTCCAAATTTTCCGTTATTTTCCATCAATCAAACATCGTCTTAGGACCAGACAAAGACTGGCACCCCAATCATTTAGTGCTGATTCATTGTGAATGTGAGAATTTCACCTTGCAAAACTGTCAAACATGGCCATGCACATTCAAAAGACTTGAAAATGGTGTGTGTTTTAGTATTCACCACCAGAAGCAAAAGTGTTACCCTTGGGCAGCAATTTAAGTATACAAATAACCAAAAACCACAACCAGTGAGTATGTGTGTGTGTTTTGGGGTGAGGGGGGGATTAAACGAGCTTCACAAAGCAATGGGCATGTCAGTGTGTGTGTGTGTCTGTGGAATGCACCCGACAGATAGTCCATACTCTAATAGTCAATGACACAAGAGGTGAACTGCTTCAGACCTTCCATGCTGCTGCAGGCCACAACATTTCAGAGCAGGCAAAGAAATGTGTGTGTAAAAGGGTGCCAGGGTCTCGCAAAGGGAAGATCCACGTAACTGCGTGTCACAACATATTCAACTCACCACCTTGTCACAACAAAGAGCCCATTGCCTGGAAACCGCAAGCATGCACGCACATAGTTAAATTGAAATGTTCAAACGAAGGCAGAGTTGATTTCATTGTAGACTAGATATCTGCATGGACGATTTGATTAAATACAGGGATTCAAACTAACCTTTCAGTAGCAACAAATTGTTTGGTTAATTGCGTAATGTTTTGTATCGCAACAATTTTAAACAAATGAAAAATAAACCATATAAAATGTCATCATCCCTAGAAGAAAAAATGGGGGCAAAATGTTTCTGGTCTAAGGTCTAATATGAGAAAGCACATAGGCTGTTCTTTTGCCAACGTACATGGTACGTCCACACATTCATCTGTTGAAAGGAGGGAAGTTGGGAACAGTGATAAATGTGTGAGTTGCCAGGAAGTAAATGGTGGTATCGAGTTGCAGTCCACACTGAGCCGTCAGGAGAGGCACAAGGCTAATTTTCAGCAGCAAGGCTATAAGTGGATCTGTGCGCCTATTTGTTAGTGCCTTTGTGTTTGTGTGAACGTAGCCACCTTGGTCCATGTTCCACCTGGCACAGTGGATCAGGTGCAATTAATCTTAGTTTAGCAAGCCCTACGGAGGACTGCTCGTACAGGCACATACAATCACCAAGCCAAAAACAAGCTGAAACACACTGCATTAAGCCTCAAGACTGAGGTTATTAGTGTTCAAAAGATTGAAATGATGTGAACCTTTTGACAACATTAAGAATCATGCTTACAACTATTTACTTTTGGTCTCTTTCTTCCATCTCTCCCTTCATGCACTTGCCCTTATTTGAAATGGTTTGCTTGGTTGGCCTTATTCTGCCCTATAAGTTTATTCCCATAACTCCACTACATATCTCCTTTTGCTCCCTCTATTACCATTTAAGCTTTTCTTAATTTAATCTTGGCCTTGTGACGTTCTTTTCTTGTATTTCACCCTCACATACACAAAATGTAATGTGGAACAGAATCACTTGGAGACAATGGAGAAGATGAATAAAACAGCGGAACTGATGGAAATGGAGACTGCACCTGGGGGATCCACACTCATGATTTATAACACGGCATGAGCATTCAAAATCAGATACAGCTCTGGCTCAGTGCGAAGAGCCAGCGTTAGATCAGTTGTACAGTGAACGGCAGACACTAAATGAAAACCTTCAAAACGAACCATCTCAAATACGGGACCTCCGAGTCATCTAATTGGCTTCACTGAGGGAGAACAAGGGAAAACCGAGGGAATCAATGTTCTATTTGGGGCAGGTAGAGTGATCTATTGAAGGGCAACCTCCAAGAAGGACCTCATCAGAAGAGGGGAGGCCCAACTTCTTAAAAGTACATGCACCTTATTGCATACTGAGCAGTATATTTACAGCTAGGAGTTGAGAGATCATGGTAGAGGCATTTTAATCCTCTGACTTCAATTAACCTTTGTTGAAGATGTCTGCCCCAGATGACAATTAAAGCAGCAAATGTGAAGGCTAAACCTGGCAGGAAACCTTCCTTATGCAAATGAAAAACACAAGAACACACAGATGAGGAACTCCTACCCTAAAGTTTTTAGCTCTCTAGATATGGATATTTAAAATCTGCAATTGGCTAACAACCAAGTCATGATGTAGACTACCCAGCCAACTGCCCGCAATTAGCTGTAATTCTTGTGGAGGAGCAGCTTGAATAATGAATGACATATTAAAAATATAAATTGTATAAAAAAAGATTTTAATGACCTAGCAAATGAAAACTGTTGCCTAGTAGTACCTGGCATTGCAGCATTGGAAGAAGCTATGCATCAATGCTGTTGAATATATGGCATGCACTGGAGGCTTCAAGCAGATAAACATGTAATCATTTTTAATAATATATACGTATGTATATTTTTTTTCAAAGATACTTACAGGCAATAATAGGCATGTGTGGTAACCATATATAACTGATCGGCAAAAACAAAGTGGTCTTTTTTCACATCATTAAAAGACAGCATCCACATTGACAGAGAACTAGAAGTCATTTTTTAGGAACAAGAAACAGGTGTCATTTGCCACTGAATGAATGATAGCTGTGAATGCAACATATTTAATCTCCGTGCTTATGTTTCAAATGTGTACTAGAAATGTTTTATGTTTAAATGTATTACATTTGTCCATGGTCCATAGGATTCTATACAAGGTCATATGTTGCCGGGTTCTGTAAAGTTCTTTTATACTTTGGTTGAAGGCCTATTTTTTTTTCTTCACAAAATCTCCCTCTCTCGCTCTCCCTGGCTCACATTTGTCTCAAAACTCATATGTCCTGCAACAGTAGCTCCACACTGGCCCCTATTGATTAAAACGAGCACAACACACTTGTGATTTGAGCTCAAGCACACATCCACAATCAAGCATCCATCCAATCTTGATTTCCAGTCCATTTGTTGTTGTCACCTATAAATGTTGATCAGAGCTTTTTTTGCAAAACAGTAAGTTAAAAGAGAAGAGAAAATTAGGCATTAAAGTTATTTATGGGATGATTTAATTGACTTTACACGCTGTTGTTTTTCAAGATTTTGTACTAGCGGTATTCCCTTGGTGTCGTTGGCTGTCAACACCAATACAAGCTAAGCCTAATTCTGATATTATTTGCAACATAATATTAAGAAAATAAGAAGGTGGAATCAGATTCTTGTATTACACCTTTCATACAGCATTCCTGAGAAATTAAGATTAACCTAATTGTGTCTAACGAATAGGAGATGAGACAAACCTAGGAAAACCAACGAGTAAAGCCAAATGAATTAAGGATATTTTTAATCCAACGTAATTCTCTATCCTTTCCATTGATTGGTTTATTTTGACACTGTGAGAATCATTGAATTCTTATACCTCCATTTTCATTAGTTATCACTGAATAAAAGGCCTTTTACCAAGAAACGTGATGTGTGTTCAGGGGACGGGAAAACGAAATGCCATGTCGCGGCACTGGTGTGTCTGATGTGATCGCAACGCAACTAGAGATAAGAGGGTGATTGAACGCCCTAAATTGTACCGAAGCATTAGTGTGAGTGTGAATTGGTTGTTTGTCTCCCCGTGCCCTGAGATTGGTTGGCATCCAATTCAGGGTGCTCCCAGCCTGCTGCCCATAGCTGGCTGGGATAAGTTCCAGAACCCCCCGCGACTCTTGTAAGGATAAGCGCTACGGAAGATGAATGAATGATTTGCACTGCATTGAAAAACCTCTATGCAGCTCATAGGTAAGGGCATTTCTGTGCTCAAGTAAATGTTGGAAAACTAAAGCCAAGGCAACCCTCAAAAGGCCATGAATAAACTAAAAATTTTAGATGGCCTTGCTAGGTAAACAACACAGGCCTGCCAGAACAAAGCTTCCATCCTATTCTTGGATCTCTGTGATTCCCTGTTTCTGCTCACCTTCGCATTCTTGATTGCAGTGTTGGGCAGTGGCAATGTCACAAATTTATTTATTTTATTCAACCTTTATTTATCCAGGTCGGTAAACTGAGAACAGATTCTCATTTGCAATGCTGACCGAGCTGCAGATGAAAGCGTAAAACAAAGAAGCTACATTTCCCCTGGCAGTTCTAAACTTTAAATGAATTTCTTCTGTTTGATGTCATGGACATATATTCACCCTAGACCAAGGTTCAGCAACCCAAAATGTTGAAAGAGCCACATTGGATTAAAAAAACACAAGCCTGGAGGCACAAAAAAATTAAAAGTCCTATTTAACAATGAAGGCAGCACAAGCTGTATGTTTCTATATTATCAAAATGACGCGTTTTTTTTTATCACACATGCTTATGGACAACAAGAATGAACCACTTTTAAAAGCCTGGAGGCACAAAAAAATTAAAAGCCCTATTTAGCAATGAAGGCAGCACAAGCTGTATGTTTCTATATTATCAAAATGACGAGTTTTTAACCACATGCTTATGGACAACAAGAATGTACCACTTTTAAACAAGTAATTTCCTATTTTTCTATTTAGTTCAAATATTCAGTTTCAAACGTTTCAAAAATTAATGCATGTATGTCTGCCTGCAAAAAAGATAAATGCTAACGAAAGCTGCATATGAAATTGCTGTTATAGCATCCCACTCCATTTGCTTTCTAAATGCATCTTTTGACTTCACTATTCCATCTGCACACCTAAACAATGTAGCCCCAACAAAAACACTTTGTACAACAACAGTTACTACAGAGCTTCCAAATGTAATTGATGCATTTTAATTACAAGTTGAAAATAAATTAGGACTTAGAGGTCGAATGCATTTATTTTTAGCTGTACATCAATGCAATAAGCCGTAAAATTACCTTCATCAAAATCTGCATCATCCTCAGTGTGCTGCGGGAAGGGGAAACAGTTGGTGATCTCCAGCCGGTCATCAACCACCAAGCCCAGCAAGACGCCCTGAACCACTTCACTGCCCTGGCCCTCTTCCTGGCAGTGCTTGATGATCTTCAGCACCACCTGTATATAACAAGCAATCAATACCATTAATATTGCAATTCTGTGAATAAAAACTACGATTTCATAATATACCAATGTAAAAGGATGCCTGTCTTCAGATCTGATTCGTCTATCACCAGCAATTGCTACCAACGAGTCAAACCAAAAAAAAAGGCTTGACCTTGACTAAAAAATGGATTAACCTACCGAGAACAAGAATTCAAGCAACCACCTTCTCGCTGCAGCAAGTTAAATTTGGACATTGTCAGATAGCCAAGATCATTGTGTCTCATTTAGAGACAGGCCCCATGGATCATGGTTGCAACTTGTTTTTAATACTAGATAAAAATGGCCCAATAAAATGAGCCCATTTAACCTCTAATGCGTTTTACCAGCTCCAACAGGACCATTATTGTCAAATGTGCTAGTGCACAAATATACATAAGCACATGATTTGCAGCAAGCAAATTACAACAACCAATAGGCAAATAGTTCAGAGTAAGGAAAGCAAAATGTCTGAAAGGAAAAAGGGAGAGAAGAACAGACTCAAAGCATAGTGTGGGGCATAAATCAAATGGATAACAGTGTGTGCAGGTAATAAAAAGTGCATTAATAAGATACACATACAGCAGAAAAGAGGGTGGCTGTCTTGAAGCCAGGTTGCAAAAAACAAAAACACCCATCAAACTCATGAACGAACCCCAATAGTCTCACTATCCTGCCATACACACGCACAGGCACACACACAGAAATGTGTCCAGGCATATGATTTATTCCAGTGGTGTATTGGATCTGTCACCCAACAAGTAAAAGAGCTAGGAGTGGAAAAGGAGAGATGATATGGCTCGGAGTGCGGCAGAAAACAAATTTTACTGCCTGCTTTCTTGGCTGCTCTGATCAAAAATAAAGAAAATAGAGGGGAGTGTCGTGAGGTCTAAACTTAGAAAAGGTTAAAGTAAGGCCAGCGGGCTAAATAGGGAGTCACAGCCCATTTATCCTCTGGTTGCATCAAACAAAAACAGTGCAAAAATCATTAATCAACATAACCATAGGCTACAATAAAGCCATTACTATGGAATCAGGGTTCAGCAATTATTACTTCAAACGGGCCAGATGAAAGTGGAAAAATATTTGCCGTCTACGCCATCATGTTAAACTTACCTGTTCCTTATGAACATTATTATTATTACGTTTTAATGAGCTGAAGCCTATGGACCACATTATACAGAACGTCTCTCGCTCTCTCACAATCGATAGTCAATCAGCTATTTTAAAAGAGAATATTTCCGAGCCATTATTCCACTGATTAATCCAATTATGGTGTTAAAATACATTTATCTAAAGTTTAGGGATTTTTTTATTCACCGATGATCCCAGCTTTTTAGTTTGTTGTACACTTTCGTCGTTTAATATGAATACATCCGGGCTTCAATGCTGTTGTAAAACGACCTAATTTCAATCTTATGGACAGTTGATTGAACAGACATGGCATGATGGCAATTTAATTTAACTACACTCAGCAGAGCAAATGATCCTTTTTTAAGACTGCCTATAAAAGAGTGATTTTAACGTCAACAGAAATTGGCTCTTACAGTATACTATATACACTTGTCCTTGCTTTCTCATGGCCACCTAGACGATTTTCGACATCCTCGGGAAAAGCATCGGCGGTCGATTCATGAAGTATGGCATATCACAGTTTAGGGTTGGCAAAAGATGCCCTTGCTTCCTGTTCAGTAGATTTGTTACAGATTTCATGGGGGTGGATATGGAAAAAATGTCTAACATCTGATGCATTCTACGTACAGACTGAAGACAATCTGTGCAATGCTTGTTTTGAATTGGACAAACTTTGTGATCTGTGAAGCTTGCTAAAGTTTTCCAATAAAACTCAATATGGACGCTGTAGGGCAAACACAGTACCATTGTTTTTCTGCACAGTGTACCAAATTAGAAATTAACAGGGGGAGGGGGGTTCCTCACTATATCCTCAAGATCTCCAAAATCTATAGTGTTTCATGCAGCAAGAAGTTTATAAAGAAACCCAATATGTTGCCTACATAGAAAAATAGCCCACATCCACAAAAAAGTTTTAACCAACCTTCTTTTCACAATTAGTAAAGTGAACCCTCTTACATTAAACAGTCTGTTTTTAAAAATACAAAAAAAAATCCTCATTAAAATACAAAAATGCATTTCAATCATTTGTTATCACCGTAATCCATCTCGTGTAATACACCCCCACAAAAATATTGCTTTGAAACATTTTTCCATTTTACAACATTTTATCCATGTAAATTGTGTAAAATCTAAACCAGAGAGAAAAATAGAAGGTGACGGAAATTTTCACCTTGAGTGCCCACATTTTTAAAGTGTGCTTTAAGATATGCTTGAAACAGTAATGCATTTGTTCTGAAAACATTTTGTGTTCCCGTCAAGACTCACAACTGATAAAAATCAGAATGACTGTTGGGAAATTTATCTACTGCATTGCAGTTACCATTTCAAAGCTGATGCTGAGGTGCTTATTTTCATAGTTCAGATTCATCAAATCGCATTTGCAAACGGAGTTCTGACTTGTCATACTCTCTAAGCTTGTTAACTTACCGCCACTCATAACAGGTTAAAGGGAAAGGGATTTTCCAAATCTGAGGCAATTGTTTGATCTCAGCGAGAGTGTGATAGAATCCCCCAACAAGCAGATTGTACGGAGACTGCAGACAGGCCTCACATTATGTTTGCAATACAGTTGGACAACCAAGCAGTGCGTTTGCTGTCTGAGGTTACCCCTGCAGCTATTCCTCTGACAGACAGATCGTTTGACGCAACAAAAGAGCTAGTGTTGCGCATCACTGCACTCGGGTTTGTTTATATTTTTTCTTGCTTCCTGAAACCGACACCTTTGTTTCTGCACTATGGCTCCATTTGAGGTTTTAATGCTTCCATTAACCTGCTACGATTAAAAAAGTGGCTGATGAGAATGGGAAAAGAAGTGAGGTAAATCTCATTAGAGCGTGATAGAATACACGCTGAGGTGAAATATTTAGATATGAAATTAGAGTCCCAAGACTACAGGGCAACTTTAATTACCAAGATAAAAGGAAGGCAGCAGCTGGCTAGTTCCAAGTCCTCTGTTGAGGCAACGGGGTATAAATGAGTTGCTTTGTGTCTTTGGCAGTGAATGCTTCGGCAGAGTGTGTGTGCGTGTGTGTGTCTGTGTGTGCAATGTGGGTGTGTGTTGGAGGTGTGGGGGGGTCAAGTCAGGTAAAGAGTGGAAGTGCATCAGAGTGAAGAAAGTTTGTCCTCTTCTGTCTCCATAGTAATACTACCAAAAATAAGGAATAGGAGAACTGTTCGCGTAACAATTTCGTCTTATCGGCGAGTGCTGGATTAGCAGAATAATGGCGCTTTGAGGAGATGCAAGAGAATGGGCCATGAAATCTTGCTGCTGGTTTTAAAGGAAAGGACAAGCACTTGTTGAAATTATTTGCCATTCATCAAACATCAAAAACATTGAACAGAAATTCTTCATTTGACAGCAGAATTGCCACTGAATGAATATGTCGGTTAATTCTAAGACACGACTGAACATGAAGCCAGAATCATTTTGAAAGATGCTTCACTTAAAGAAGGCTGATATGTGAATAAGACTATTTTGTTCATTTTCACATTCATTTGCCACCTGAGACTATTTTGATTCAATTTGTTTCAGTAGAATGGAAAGAAATAAGTTGCGTTTTTTTATTCCGTTTGTCAAGATCTTCTTGTTTACTGTTTTTTCTTTTTTTACTTCATTCATTCGTCTCATAAGCATCCACAGCCACTTTAAGTGAAATTGACATCCATCATTGTCAATGGCAGGCAATAAGTTCATTGTGCATCACTTCCTTACCATTTTAGGGTAGTCATAGGTCACTTCAAGTAATTTTTTATGATTTACTATTGATTTTAAAGGGACTTTCCAGGATGATTCTTGTTCGTTTGTCGGTTCCTGCTAATTTTGGGGCATTTTCAGGTTACTTCCTATTGGTTTGGGGGTATTTCAAGGGTCCTTGCTCACTCCTTGGCTGCCATTGACAGCACTGTTTTGACTCTATGGGTGCGAAGGAACAAATGTGAGTGTGCATAGGAAAATGCCATAGTGCACGCACACACAACTCACAAAATTCCAGTACCGGTGTCAAAAAATATACGCGCCTCATTCTGTATGAACAGTATGCATGAGCATCAAAGTGCCTGTCAGTAAGAACAACCCCAGATCAGACTGCCTAGTGGGCTGCTTCTGGCTGGCAGGCCATGAGTGTGACACCCCTGCTTTACAATATCCCTCGTGAGATACCTAATTGACATTATGAAACACAACTGAAAGCCACATCCGTGAAGACAATAACAGTGTAATCAATGTTTTTGTTCTTTTACCGGATTGTTAACTCTCAGGCATTTTGAAGTGAATTGAACGCTTTTATTGAAGTTGAAGTATTGAAGTTATATGAAGTGTACAAATAAACAATCTCTAAATAATAATATCAATAATAAATATTTTTTAAATCAATACATAAATACATATAATAAATAAATAATCAATAAATAAGTAATAGGTAAATAAGTAGTTGACAACATGAATAAGTAAGTAAATGATAATAAGTCAAATTACTTATTCAGGCTAATCTCACTACATCACACCAAATTTATTTCTCCTTGTATTTCTCACGGTCAAAAACGTTAAAAATCAACCATTCCTAAAAGGAAAAATTAAAAATTAAATTAAGTGGCCAGATCTTAAAACCATTCCTTTTACATACGTTGCGCACTGTCAGTACAATGGAGTCCACTACAAAGATATAATATCATATATTTAAGGCTACATGCCATCATCCTAGAGGGGTCTACCGTAGCGATTATTTAATTAGATTTTTCTATTCTTAAATCGCAGAATTCAGAAACAGCTTGGTTTATAATAAACCGTATAGAAGCTATGATTGTAGCTTTGAGAGAATGTCAATATTTGGCATGTCAAATCGCGGTATTTAGAGAAAAAACAAATATACAGATCAACGTTTTACTCAGTGAAAATTCTGCTGTATCTGCAAATAAAAAATCGACCGATTACGATCATTCTTATTCACGGTACAAATCAGGAAAACATCCCCAGTTAGCATCTCGCCTCCATGAAATACGCCGGTCGGTCCCGAAGCAAATATTAACATCTGCTAAAGGTTTCTAGAAAAAATAGGGAAACAAAATCACTCACAAACACTTACCAAGCCATCGATCTGAATTTGCTTTACGGGAGAGTCCAGAGTACCACCAGTAGATGCCATTATTACTGTAAAAGACGGGATTGGTTTTACTGGGAATACACCAGCATGAAGCTACACGCTGAAAAGGAGGACCACGTTCAATGACGGACGTTTCCGTAGAAAGAAAATTATCTTCTTCTTCCTGTTCGTGCAGAAACACGCATTGCTATTATATTCCGGCAGTACAGTACCTTTTGTAGTTACATTTGTTACACTGTATATTATGTTGTTGTTGTTGTTGTGTTTTTATAACATCACACACACAGAAAGTATTATTCCTTTCTACTATAAATATATTCTTCACGTTTTTGTATTGATGCAACAAAGGCTTTTGATGAAAGAAAACCTTTTTTTTATTTGGGTCGTTGCATTTTAAATAAAATTGTTACTGTTATGGTATGCCAATCATCACAAGGGTGATGGGGTGCTGGAGCGGATCTCCACTAACTATGGGAACCATGAATGTTTTTTGGTAGGATGTGGAAGGAAAGAACAGTACCCAGAGAAAACCCACGCAAGCCCGTGGAGAATATGCAAACTCTGCACAGGGAGGACCTGCCCGGGATCAAACCCTCGGCCACAGAGCTGTGAGGCTGACGCAATATTCGCTCACCCACTGGGCCACTTTATGTGTCCCTTTTTAAGTAATTCAGAGCAAGACAAGGAGGAATACCTTTCCTATTTTATTTAATACTAATACTAATAATTTCCTATGATTATTTTTATTATAATGAATTTTACAATGTATTCTTAGGGCATACATATCAGACCTTACTGCAAATTATGAAAATCCTGAAATTGAAGGGAATTATATTATATTTAAAGATTTATTTTTAACAAGCACTGATAAAATGCCACCAAGCATTTTCCAGATTGTTCCCCTCAGCCCTCTGACCAAAATATATAGTAAATACTGTTATTAAAATAAGGTCACAAAAAGGTTCCTAAAAGAACAAGTTGGAAAGTCAGTAACAGATATCCCTCTTCATTGTAATTCATTTCTTTAATTACTGCCTTCACATATAAAAATATATTTATTTAATATTTATTTAATACCAATACTAATAATTTCCTATTATTATTGTTATTATTATGAATTTTACAATGTAGTATATTTTCTTTTATTATGTTTTCTTTCTGTGATTGTGTTGTGTTTTGCTTGTATCAACCTGCATTTGAAAAAAAAATGGATGGATGGATTATGGATTTGATTGGGATTTTGAATTTAACAAAATGATAATAGTTAAATGTAAGGGAACTTGCCTATGTGATGACATATTTTACATTTGTCAGTCATTGTAGAACCTTCATGGTCTAACACAAGTCATTCTGTGTCTTCTCAGTTGTTCCAAAATATTTTTTGCATTGGGACAAAATTGCCACATCTATACAAACAGAAAGACCATCCTCATGTAGTGAACATCAAGAAAATGCACAGAGGTTATGGGACTCACATTAAGAATTATATTCATTTTTAACTCCGTTTGTACTTATATACACATACTACATTCCACTCGATTAAACAATATGGACACAACAAACTAAGTACTAAAAACATACGCGAGAGCAACAATGAGGAGGAATTAAAAGAAATTTTCATCTGAGCAAGAAAGAAAAAACAGGACTAATATTCTCAGTGTTGCTATGTTGTGAGTAATAAATATTCTCTAATTATCTTGCTGTAATATTCATGGTAAAATGGGAAGCATAATACTGTTAACAGTTATATATTATGATACAATGATGAATAACAACACACCCAAAATGTGGTGTGGGAAACGGTTGTTTTGCATTTTATGTTCATATAATATCACACATTAAAAGTGATATTTTAACAATGAGCACAAATTGAGAGGTATAAATATGGATGGTAATATAAATAAAACATATCATGTCTAACATTTATTGCTCAGAGTCCAGAATTATCTTTCATCACTCAGACGAGAGTTGTTATATAAATGAATAATGAATTGTATAAAACATGATCTAAATGGTTGTTTCCTGCAGTGAAACTAAATATGTCTGTTGGGAGGGAAAAAAAATGCTCCTCTGCTGCTAAAAAAAAAAAAAAACATCATGGAGAGTGTTTGGAGGATTATCCTTGATGTCGCAAAGTTTGTTCAGTGCACTCCGGTTCCCCACTGACTCAAACGTCTCCATCTTTAATCCCATGGTGCCATCAGCATTCATAATCAGTTTATTTATGTTTTCACCACTGGCGCTGATGCGACTCCCCCGCAGACCAGTCAGTCACTTGAATAACGCTCTGCATTTTACCAGACTTGTTATAATGTTTATTCACATAAGAATAAACTGTTGACTAAATGATCAAGTCCCCCTGCGATTTGCTGACCACCAATTCAAGGTATCCCCGCCTGTAGTTAGCTGGGATAGGCTCCAGCACCCCCCATGATCCTTGTGAGAATAAGCGGTATGGAAATTGAAACAAATAATAAATGGTCATTGACGTGGGTAGCACAGAGGTCTGCTTACCTTTATAGTCAACACATGTTTACCCCTATATTTAGAAGTCCTGTTTCTATTTCAGGGTTCTTTAGAAGGACAAAACTGTCCAAAAAAACGTCCACATTGACTGAGGATGCTGAAGGTAGAGTGTGAATGGTTGTCTTTCTATGTGTTAGTCATATGATTGACGCTCCAAGGTCTTCTCTGCCTCTCGTCCTAAATCAGCAGGGAGAGAGTCAAGTCACCCACAGGATAAGCAGTATTGCAATTGGAAAGATGGATTCAATCCGCTGCCCTGTCGGTCCTCTGATGAGTGCACAAGGCCACTGATGGATAACACGTATGCCCACATGATGCAGCTCTCATTCCCAGGGAAGCCATTTGCACAGGCGCTGTATTCCATCACAAAGGGTCTATTACAGAGGTTGTTGCAGCAGGTGAGACAAGGACACCAGCATTCAATCCACACAATCACTTTGAGCACGAGAACTGCCAGCTTCAGATGGTATGTAAGGAAAAAAGATGGCAGTAAACCGGGCTTCGGAAAATGGTTATAAACAATTTGATCTGTATATGGTCACAAGTCACACAAATTCAATCAATTCTAGTTGGTTGGGACAATGTCCCATGAATTCAGAGACTTTAAATCAGCGGTAGGCGGCCCGGCGGGGGAGTGGTTAGCGCCTCGGCCTCACAGTTCTGGGGTCGAGGGTTTGATCCCAGGTCGATTCTCACTGTGTGGAGTTTGAATGTTCTCCCTGGGCTTGTGTGGGTTTTCTTCGGGTACTCAGTTTTTCTCCCACATCCCCAAAACATGCAGGGTAAGCTGGTTAAACACTCTAAATTGCCCTTAGATATGAATGTGTGCGTGAATGGTTGTTCGTTTCCTTGTGCCTTGCTAATGGCTGGCCACAAATTTTCAGGGTGTCCCCTGCCTGGTGCCCATAGTAAGCTTTTAAAGTGAAGCCAAAAGGAAATTGGATGTTTTTTTTTTTTAAACATTAAGAAAATAGCCAGTGTTTTGGACCATTCTTTGGTAAATTAATCGAGAGTTCGAGTTATCAAAAGAAATTGAACTATATTCTTTTTCTCCTTATTATAGGAAAGCTAAAACTAGGTATCACGGGGCATCTCATTATGCTTCATAGAAGTGCTTTTACTCAACACATCATAATTTAATAACACATGCACTGTGCGACTGTTACGAGGCACATTGCATAGCAAAAATGTATCCACCCTCGAATTTAGGCTTGGTTATGCTGTCTAGATAGAATTTCTCATTTTAAAGTAAACGAAAGGTGGCACTTTTAAATGAAAATGAAGGATAAGCGGTTCAGAAAATGAATGGAAATTTCTCTATGTGCGGCGGCTGTTTCAGAAAATTTTTGCACTGGTTATTTGAAGATAGAGTGTACGTAAACGGTTGTCTATATTACTTTGAGTGCGCAGCAATAGATTGGCAACTAGCTCCGAACGAAGCCTACCGCTTCCCTAAAGTGAGATCAGTAATGCCTCCTACACTTTTCCCGCAACACTCTAAATAAGGGGGAAAGAAAATGGATGGATGAGTTTTGTATGATTGCGGTACACAAATCTTGTAAAATGTTCAAAGAAAGCCAACTTTGATCAGTTTAACCTATGACCAGGCGTCCATGTGTGGACATCACTTTTGAATCTTGGTTGTCAAGACTACAATGTTAAATTTTGGACTACAAGGGCCAACTATGATGTGGACATCATTTTTCTCAGAAACTACATGTAAAAAGATCATTCTTTGTTTTTATACTCATTTGAAGCCTAAATATCAAGGAGAAAATAAAAATGCATGCATTAGGAGGTTAAAATGGGGATTATGTTTAAATAATATAGTGCAACGCTGTACATAAAACACTTTTATTTCCAACTTTAACAGATTCATGTGTCACTAGAGATTACCCCAAGACTAAAAAGGTGGGACATTGTATGTATCGGTAACAAGTACATTTCTAAGTAAATAATGCAAAAAGGTGTACAAGCGTAAATACAAAATACAAAAGATATTGAACTGACAAACTGCCTTAATTACACAACTGAAAACTGATTTTAAGCTGCAGGAAAGAACATTTTTATCCAATTTACTTGTCTGGGCGAAAACAAGTGCAACAAGGAGGTTAAGGTTACACACTTGAGGAATAATAGAGTACCTTTCCATCATATTTACACAGATGATGCAGTATTTCACATGGGAGGAAAAAGTAGGTTGTCAAAAAAGCTGTCAAAAAGCTATTATAATTCCAGAGTTATAGGGGCACTAACATGAGATTTGTGGGTGTGCACGACAGTTTAACTGAACAGAAAATGAATCAAAGTGTACAAATTTTTTTATGGAAACATTTTTTTTGTTATTTTTATTTTATTTTTTATAAATATAACTGTTAAACATTCTTCAGTTTAAACTAAGTGAATACTGCATGATTCCACCTAAAATACAGTAAAATTATCTGAAACTTTCACCCTGCGCCCCCCGGAAAAATAGTTGGACACAATAAAAAAAATAAAAGAAAAAAACAGACAGGCAATTAAAAAAAAACTATGATGCCTTTGGCAAGCAGTTTTTTTCCTCTTTTGTTTTCCTCTTCCAATGTCTAAATAAGATGGAATCGTGGTCCAGGAGTGGCAATGATGTCGCTGTAAGGCTCTGTCTGGGTGACTTCGATCGCTTGTTGCTTCTTGAGGACCAGGAAGCTATAGAACTTTGCAGCCGCCTGCTTCTTGTTGTTGTTCCGGCACAAGTCAAGTAGGCTGACCGAGTCTGCTCCGGTCTTGGCCATGACACGCTGTAGGAACAAGCACAAGTCAGTACAGCCTACTTGCCGGAAGTTACACAGATTCTGGAGGGAAAAAAAGGCCAGTCTCCCAGTCGACTTTTTTTTTTTTTTTTTAATTGCTTGTTATAGGTGTCTCTGAGGGGGTGTGCCAATGTATGTGTTCCATTGATATTTTCGTGTATTGTGTTCATACAATGTTTTGAGTTATATGTGTATTATGTTCCTTTTCTTTCTATATTTCTCATAATGTGAACCGTGAGGTGCAATTTTGAGTTATGAAATGAGACCAGGTCATGAAAAAAATGGTCATGATGTCAGGTCATGAAAGAGTGGTCATGACATCAGGACATGAAAGAGTGGTCATGTGACCAACACCGAGGGCTGTTGGGAAGGACGCGCTCTCAGTTGAGACTTGGAGTGCACTTGAAAGAAATATGCAAGAATTTGTTAAGGCCTTAGCAGCTCCTAATTGTCCAGTCAGAAGGCGCACACGGTAAGAGAAATTGTAGTTGTTATCTATTCTGCCCAAGTAATATTCCTTTGTTGTAAATAATGTTATTCTCTAATATTTGTTGATGCTTGGAGGAAATAAAAACATCACTCCCGTCATACATCAGTCGAAGCGTGGCTTAATTCTGACCAGGAGAAAAGCTTTAGGGGCAGCTAAAGTGAAAAACATATGCAGCGCGATGGCCTTAAGTGAAAAACGTCACGCCCCAAATAAGAAGGGACTAAACACAGGTTGTCCAAGCAGAAAATGGGTGAAAAGAATGTTTTGAGGAGAGAAAGCTTTGATGACCGGGTGAAACATCATTCAACCGACGAGAGCGTGCTCCTTTGAAAACTTCAAAGTGCAGCATTCGACGGATGGAGGTGAACCCTGTGGCCGATGGAAGATTTCGCATGTGATGGCGAAGCCATCGGGCGTTGTAGGCCCCACGTGTACCGGCCGACTCGCTCTGGAATCATCGGTCCAACAAGGCAGTGCGCGCTGCAGACCAGCATAGTTTAAAAAAGGCTCATCAAGAGAAAGCAACGGTGAACAGAGACAATCCACGTGACGACTAAGCCCACCATTACAATGGATAACAGGTCAGACTGTATATGTTCAGCTTGTTTTTTGTTCATTGATCTGGATAGATTGAATGGAACATTCTCTGCTCCTTTGGAAAAAAACCTGTTTTTGATTGTGAATGGAAATATTTCATGAAGGTTATATAGTTATAGTTCTGTAGTTAACTTTAAGATTTAAGCAAATGGCTGAGGGCAAATCAGATACAAATGTCCTAGGAGTGAGTAGTAATTGAACCTCTGCAAAAAGAGGAGACAATGAAAATGTGTACTCGATGAAACAGAAAGATTGGAAATTGAAGACCATAGCTAAAATTAATGCAGATCTTCAAATTCATAAAATTGGACTGAAGCCAACACTTCAGCCAGAACAACAATTGAGGCAATCAGAGAGCGAGAAACATCGTACCGAAATGGCAATACAATACCTAAAGGAGGAGAGGTCCAATAGGGAAAACAAGTTCATGTATGCCTATGTTAACTTTAGAGGTTCAGTACATTAGGACCAAATTAAAGCAAGAATGCACTAAAAAGGAACTAGGTGACATGATTCAATCCTTAGGTGTATATGAGCCAAGATATAGGCAAGAATAACGCAAAATGTTTACGTGTCATCATTGTTTGATGCTTGGAGGAAATAAAAACATCACTCCTGTCATACATCAGTCGATGCGGGTTTTAATTCTGACCAGGAGAAAAGCATTAAGGGCAGCTAAACTTAATAAATGTTTCATGGACACTTCTTTTAGTGATTCCAGTATCTTTTAAAATGAAATAAAAATTGTGTGTTCTAAAACAGCAGACTTAAATAATGCTCACTATTTTCACATCAATAACGTGGCATTAAGGGAGCGCACAAGTTATACCAATTTGATTAAAATAAAATGGTTAAATGTATATGTAATTAATTGACCATAATTAATTCTGCTTTTTTCTCCCTCTCCAATTTTCAGCATTGGTTTCCTCTTTTTTTTCCCAAATAAAAAATACGTTGAAACAGCCAAGTATGTGGGTGTACCTGAAGCCCATGGAGCATCTGTTGGGTTCTCTTGTTCCATCGCTTCTCTTCCTGATCCTGGTCTCCACCCTGACCTTCTTCATCCTGATTCAGACAACATAGACAAATTCTCTGATATCCCCGATACCCAGATGGAAATCTGCCGCTTTTCACTTGTTATAAATGTCACGTCGTCAGAAAGCAAGACAACTAACTTCTTCCTCGCTGTCATCTTTCTTGTCTTTGCTTTTCTCCCCGATGAGGTCCAGTTCAGGGACAAGCTGTGTTAGGTTGACTGTAGTCTCCTCTGGGGGGAGGTCGACCTGCGAAATGTCGAGCCTCTGAGACAAGACCGAGGGGTCTGCCAGCTGTTGCGACTGCTGCAGCTGCGGTGGTGGTTCCAAGGCAGCCATCTGGAAGACAAAAAGGCAAATTAATGCAAGTTGCTGAATTCAATATGATTTTGGTCCAACTCTGCCTGATAAATGTTTTGGGGAATATTTTTAAATGGCACTCACAGGCATGGTGTTCTCTTTTTCCATGGTCTTGCGTTTGACGCCGCGAGGAGTGGAGGGTGGAGGCATGACCGTCTCATCCAGTGTCGTCCTGCTGCCTTCCATCGCAGAAGCAGCCAGCAAGCTGGGCTCTTCCATGATAGTTTGATCTGTAAAGTGAACGACAGAAATTGTGACTTCACGGAAGAACCTGGCAAACACAAATCTAAAACTGTCAATCGCCATCTCAAAGCTACTACTTACCAATAACATCTCTGTGCTGACCCATAACTTCCTCTCTAGGCACATCCGGGTTCTCGAGCTCTTTCAGGAATTCATCCAAACTGTCGGCTTCGCCACCCTTTCTCCTCTTTCTCAGCTCGTCTGGCACCAGGGGTGTCAAGCACCGTGTGAACATCTAACATTTGAATGCGGAGAGGAGGAAATTAAATCGCGCCATATCAGTTAAAGTTAAAAAATATAGACAAGGGCTGTTGGACAAACTGAGAAATAGCCCTGGCAAAATATGCACTATCACGCTTTTCATTCATATTCTGGAGACGTGCACAAGGCAGTGAAAGGGGTGGTGGAAAAGACAAAAAGTCATCACTTTCTCATTTTACTCTTGCAATCTCACTTCCTGGACTGCATACCAACGAAAGGACTTAAATGGACAAATCGCACAAAAGGGATGTTTGCTTTTGGCACTTGGTCTGATTCTCAAACACAATGAGACTGAATGCTCAACGAGTTCATTTTTCTAAGTAAAGAAAGTTTTAAAAACTTGTACATTAACCTGGCAATGGATTAGGTGTCTAGGGTGGGTAAAAGGTGCTGAATCATTAGCCTTCATGGCTAGTCCTTTGAGTTTAAATGATTTGGACGTTTAATTGCAGTCAATTGTAGGCAGTGTTAAATTCTATTTCAAACTACATAAAAAACAACTTTAGACTGAAGACTGATGGTTTCTCTTAGTGCTTTACAAGCCTTAATAAGCACTTGCTGTATGAAGGGTTAATCAGACAAAAATCTAAGCCAGTCGCTCTTGGGCAGCGGCTAATTAAAAAAGCCAATATTCATTACCTTGAGCAACCTGGCATTCCAGAGAGGCTGAGCAGGAAGAGAAAAGAGCTTCTCCACGCCTCCAGTTTCTTTCCACATCATCAGCTTCTTAGTGGGAGGGGCAAGGTCAAGGGTGGTTACAATGTCTGAGTAGTCGGAGAGTTGGGCCCTGATGGTTTTGCTGTCCAACTCCTTAACGCTGTCAACAATCAGCTTCCTCTTACGCTTGGCCTTGGTCTCTTTCACTGAAGGGTTCAACATATTATCATTAGAGTCCTCGGTGTTTGACAATTTCACTATAATGCTGAACACTTGCATATGGTTGTTTGAAGAAATTAAAAATAAATAAAATTTTGAATATTCTTTTAACATTGTAATATTTATTTTCTTTTAATTATTTGTTTTATTAATCACTTTGATGACTAAAGAATGTGTATTTAGGGTACTCTCTTAGAACAGTATAATAAAGTGAGCTTCAACAAAATAGGCTTATGGTCACTAAGCACAATTGGAATAAATATATAAAGGCACTCCAAATTATAAAGGTAGTGCAGGCTAAAAGTTACAGAATTACACCAACCGTCTTTCACATGACAAGAATGTCATTTATACCAGGTGATGTGTTTTTCACTATCACAATTGGATTACTACAGTAATAAAGGTTAATTAATCATCCTGACAGATTTGTACACAGATTCTTAAAAGCTAGGGATTCATTTCCATCCTTAATAATATGGCAAAAACACCCCAAAATAATTTTCTAACCAGTGATGTCAATGGGTTCCAGTGCAAACGCTTCCTCTTCATTATGAACAAGAGTGGTCTGTTCGGTTTGGTCAGCCATGGCTGGCAGTGGCTCTGCCGGGCCAGAGTCAGGACTGTCTGGACCCGCTGAAAACAAAAAAAACGTTATTGGGCACAAGTGTTCTTCCAACTGCTCCACAAGCTTGTCAAATGATTTCTGGACGGTAAACAATGAAGTGCTTACGAGACTGGAGGTTGTCAAAATCGTCCTCATCGTCACCATGATCCGGTGGCATCATGACGCTAGCAGTGATGGCAGGAGGATCGTCAAAAATGCCACCTCCATCTTCAGAGCTCAGCAGCTTATCCACTATGGAAGATTGCATTCATTAAAATCATCTCTGACATCGAACGCATGTCCTTTCAAGACCTCACCTAACATCCCTCCGTCATTGTTGCCCAAGGAGGCATCACCAAAATCATCATATTCCATGTGGTTGGATTTATCGGGCAAATTAGCTGGACCAGGCTCCGCTTCGAGCAAAAGATTAGAGGCTGTGGCACCATGCATGATATCCTCCTCAAACGTGCTGGCATCACGCATCATCTCCCGATCGTCCATGCCAAAATCAGCTAGGGAGAACAGCGGGTTACTTGAAATATGTAAGGACGCAATAAAAATCCTACTGTTCAGACAGAATTACATTAAACAGAAAGCAAAAAGTACAGAGCTATTTCTCTGATAATTTTGATTAGGGATAGCCAGATACTGACTTTTTTTTTACCCATATGATCTGATTACCAGAATTGTTAATCCAGTAAAAAATGCATAAAATAATGTAACTATTAAATGAAAATTCATACTTTGAATTTTAAAGTGAGCCATGGTGGTACCTCCTCAAAAAAGGCTCGGTCTACACGATTCCCTGTTACCATCATTAGTTTCTAAAGAGAAACGGCCCCACTTAGCAGACATGTTTGCCTGGTGGTTTGAGTTACCGCATTTGAAAAGCTCAATGGTACTGAAAATACATGCTTGCTACTCCTGGATCGGATCTTGTGACAAAATCAGAAACTCCAAAATTGCTCTATTGGGCACCGATAGTCAGTATCGGGACGTCATTAATTTTGATCGGTGGATCACTGTTTTCTCCTACCAAAGTCATTGTCTTGCAGAAGACTGAGATTGCCAACATCTTCCCTCATAGTAATCTCCTCAACTCTGCTCTGGTTCAGGGTGAACTGCTGGGCCACATCAATGTCACTGTGTAAAAGCCACCAAAGAATGCAAAGCTGAGTATAACAGATAGTGCATAACAAAACAAGTAGGGGGACAGAATAAAGTCTAATCTCTGGAGGTACGTCACATCTTTTGTCCTGTGAGGACATTAGTTCTGAACATAGACTTACTCCAAATCAGGAAGCGGCTGGTCAAAGTCATGAAACTCCTCAGGTAAGGTGATGGCATTGTATGCAGCCTCACGGTTTTCCTCGGGCAAATCCACCACACCTGGACATAAACCGGCCACAGAGGTTCAACTGAGAACATGGTAACCAGTCTCAAAATATGAGGGCAAGGAGACGATCCAAGACATACCTGGCCTGAATGCCATTTTGATTTTGATAAAGGCTTCATTACAATCGGCCAGCAGGTATTTGGCCTTCCTGTGGTAGATTCTCACCACACCAAGAAGCAGGTGACCTGATGTACGCAATGCCATCTTTACCTATAAGGACAATACAACACGATGCAATAAGTGGAAGAGTAGTATGTAAAAATCGACATACTACTTCAAACTGAACAGTCTCAATAATTAAGTGCACTTAGTTCGTTATTACCTTAGGTGAGATAATACTCTCCACGCTGCTCTCCAAGTTACATTCAAACACATGAGCCTTGGTCAGCTTCTTGTCCCAGTGGGCCGCCAGCCAGATCTTGGCTAGCGGCCCACGTTTGCTAAGGACAAAGTGGGCGTAGAACATTGCCCTGGTTCCACTGACTCACAACAGCGTAGGCTCACCTGGGAAACAAATTATAAATTTATTTCACAAAAGGATAATCCTGCAACATGGCCAGTGTAATTGTGAAAAGTTACATTGTTACAATTTCAATGCTGGAGAGATGTCATGGACAAAAAAATGATGCTTGTCTTATGATTTTTTTTATTCCACATGCAACAGAAGATTAATTAATATGTGCAATTAACACAATAGCTGCCATTGACAAAGAAATATAATTTAAACTGGGAGGAGTTTGAATCCTCGTCCTTCAGTGCAATTGACGATGTTGATGAGATAACTCTTTTGAATGGAAGGGCTGACATCGATCATTCACTGTAAGCCTCTCCCAGTCAAAACAGATTGGACGTCTAGTGCCGTCAATGGCATCCACCGAGTTCAAGGAGTGTCCAATAAAGATTTAGACATAACGTTCAACATCCAATTACTCGGTCTTAATTGCCATTTGTTCCACGAAGTAGGAAAAAAACTACAATAAATGTTATATATATATGCCTATATTTACTAAAAACTTGATTTAAACCGAGGCTTACATGTGCTTAACTCTAACCAATACAAACAGAATATGGACGAAGCAGTGAAATAATTTCGATAAACCCAGTGTTCCATGTTACGACTTTTCATCTGAGAAAACTGTTCAATCATTTATCAATCATTAAAAAAATGGCGCATCAATTGGCAACGACAATTACGCTAAGAACCATTCATTCAAAAAGTAATATATACGTAACACTAGAAACGATAGTGCCTATAGAGAATGGCGCCAGCAAATAGTCGGCGCCATCGACTGGCATAAACTACATTGACCGCCAGAAAGCGTTAGCGTTTATTGTGCTCGATGTCTTCCGACGTCATCTTCCCAAACGTCAAAAGTACAGCTCGTAAGTCAAATGTATTTCGGAATAACCACGAGTTTACGTTTGCTATCATAGTATGCTCATACCTATTAGCCCCGCTGTTGCGGTCGCTGACGGATGGCGATTGCTAGTACCGCGAAGGCCTGAGCAAATTATCGCAACCGTGCATGCTTACTAAGTTTTAAAAAACAGAGAAAGATATACGTAGTCCATTGCCAGTGCAAGTCTACTTACCGACGGTACACCGCGCGTGAGTGAAATCCTGCAAATTATGTTATTTCTCCCAGCGAATTGTCCCCTGTTGTACTCATTAAAACAGTAAAGATGGCGCCAGTCGCCTTCCTCCCGCTCACCGCTACCCTTTTAAAATCCACAGGATGTTTACAGTCAAAAATGGCGGAGGAGTTTCCTGAGCGGTAGGCAAAGAGCAGTGAGCACTCGTGGCCGATAGGGGGCTCTGTGACTGAATTTCCTCAGACTTGAGGGGATGTCTGATAAAATATAAATCAAATAAAAACAGAGGTGCGGAAAAAGTAGTCAACTGTGGGACGATATTCGTACATAGTTTATGGCATATGACTTTGAAACTGAAAGAAAAATGAGCAAAAGAAAACTAACAAAAGTACAAGTAAGTCTTACACTGCCAAGTGTAGATAATATTGTGGGAATAAAACCTGGACTTTGAAATGTATATTTTTCCTCTGATAACTGAAAAAAAATAGTGTCACTCTTATTCAGTTACTCATTGTATAAAGGATTTTGTTTAAATTACAGGCTTATTTCTGTGTGACTTTTTATCAATGTTGACTACTTGTTTATTTATTACCTGTTTATTGATTATTTATCTGTGCATAAGATTTAAATCTCATTATGCTTGTATAATGACAATAAAAGCATTCAATTCAATAAACCCTGGCAAGTCGACACTCAAGTATTGTTCTTCTTGTGTATACTCATTTAGAAGTAGTTCTCATCATTTGTGAACTTGTGACTTTTGTATCTTTGTATTCAAAATATATCACAATATTTGTACTGTTAATCTTAGAATTTTAGACTTTGATGCATTGATTTTCAACATTTTTTAGTACTTTACACTAAAGGAGAAACACAAAAAAGGATATGGTGTTCTCATTGTTCATTTCCCCAAAACTGTGGTCCCTGAGCAGAAAAATCTAAATAGATCTTGAAAAAAAACGGGGCAGATGTTTTTATTTATTCCTATAAGCCATAGTTTGAGTATTAACATTGCTGTTTGATTTTGGGTAAAAATAACTGACTGGAAACCATTAAATAAAAATTACAAACAAAAAGTAACATTATCACAATTCCCTGCATGCTGTCGTTAACACTAGAGATTGTGTCAATAATAAATTGCTGGGGTGGCCCGGCGGCTTGAGTGGATAGCATGTCAGCCTCACAGCTCTGGGGTCCTGGGTTCAAATCCAGGTTGGTCCACCTGTGTGGAGTTTGCATGTTCTCCCTGGGCCTGTGGGGTTTTTCTCTGGGTACTCTGGTTTCCTCCCACATTCCAAAGACATGCATGGTAGGCTGATTGGACACTCTAAATTGCCCATAGTTATGAGTGTGATTGGCTGGACACCAATTCAGGCCTCTGACCTGAAGTCAACTGGGATAGGCTCAAGCAACCCCCGCAACCCTAGTGAGGATAAAGCGGTTCAGAAAATGAAATGAATGAAAAAAATATTTATAAATTTCTCAAACTGCAGTTACTAGCAATGGCAATATATAAAAAAAAAAATATTTCAACTGACTGATGTACAGAATATAAGAAGCAGTAGTAGGAATATTGCAAACAGCAAACTCAATTTTCAAACAGTATATGATATCTTGCCTTATTTTCAGTTGAATTGCAAAATTGGTAGACAGGAAAGAGGATTTATTTGTCTCACAGGTTCCAGCATCTGGCGCAGTTGAGAGGCTGCCAGCTGAGCATGTTTATGATTTATCAGCAGCAGGAGGCTGTGTCACAGTACAGGGATTTCTGCAACTAAGTGAGACACTACTCTGGCATCAAAATAATCCTATAGCATTTTTTATCTGTACGGTTTTGGAGTCGATTTGTTGCACAAGTTCACTACATAGCTGAGTGTGGTCACACCATAAAAATATAATATAATAACATTTTGAGTCAGATTGCTGGAAGGTACTAGTTCATTTATAATTCATTGTGATCCAACATATGTTACTAAAACATCTTTGGGCAAGAGAAGACGTTGCATAAAACAAAACTACTATATACTAGTACATACCATGCAACGCTGTATGCATTAAAGGACACATAACACATTTTAACATACAATGCTGGGATGGTGACACAGTTTTTGTATTTCTGCCATCTGTTAAACAAGATCATTTCATCCCAGGAGGCCATTTCTGTGTGCTGAAATAAGATGCTACATCACCAACTGGGGATGTATAAATCCAACCATTACCAAGTAACTAAATATTATTTAAATTGACTCACTTGTGTACCTCTCAGGATTTAAACGTAGCAAGAGTGCTTCAAGAAGACTGATTGATGAATGTAATTGAGTTTAATCTCATTGAATGAATTGTTTTGGCTTATGTATACACGGTGATATGGCTAATATGAATGCATTTAATCACATTTCCACAGGGAGACTCTGCAAGGAAAAAATAGATTAAAGAGCTGCTGCCTGTCAAAGGCAGAACTTTGAGTTTTCATACTCATAAATAGTCTTAAAACAGCTTGTTTTGATATAAGATATATTTTAAAGAAATACATTTTACTCATAATCCCCATTGGGATAATGCTATTTGTGTTCCACATCACACAAGGAACAAATAACATTCAGCTGTGCTAGAAGAGATAAGAACACAGTATACATGTGTGATATACTCAAGAGCACTGCAGGAGTGTTAAGCACTAAAGGCTCACAGATGAGATAATGCATATTCACCGACTAAAGATTAACATAGCTATCAGTTCATTTCAGTGTGTGTGTGTGTGTGTGACTTTATCTCCAAATATAGTAAGTACTACATACCATAGATTGCATTTTCTGTACACTACTGGTCAAATATTGAACCGTATAAACCTTTGCCCTTAACACCAAATTTCATACATGTGGAAGCTAATCATGTCAGACAACATAATGGAAAAACTGAGACATGACATCTATTTAAAATGTTTTAATTTCCTGATTTGGTTTTTGATTTAAAATGTGAATTTTACTGTCTTTAAATCAAGATTAACATATGTGGAGTACTATATGTACACAAAATTACGAGACATGAGGGCAATAAAATCTAAAAAATGCAGAAATACATGGCAGTACTTAGGGTAGAGTCCCACTATTATTAGGGGATACATATCAGAGCTTCCTGCAAATTATGAAAATCCTGAAATTTAAGGGCATTATATCATATTTAATTTTTTTATTTAATACGCGCTGATAAAGTGCCACTAAGAATGTTCCCCATATTGTTCCCCTCAGCCCTCTGACCAAAATATATAGTATATACTGTTATTTAAATAGGATCATAAATAGGTTCCTAAAAGAATAAGTTGGAAAGTCAGTAACATATATCCTTCTTCATTGTAATTCCTTTCTTTAATTACTGCCTTCACATATAAAAAGATATTGATCATTAAATTGAAATGAAAACAAACAGCAATAGGTTGCCAAACAAGGATGACAGAAAAATGTCATTTTCAGAAGGCACATTAACAGCGTATATACAGTGTACGTTTGTGGAACACTCACATAATGCCTTTAAAACGACAATGAAGGGTTAAAAACAAGCGACCAAATAATTTTGAATATTGCACCTGCTTCCATTCTTGATAATATTGGATTTAGAAATAATAGAACTGTTGCTTAACAAAAAATAGAACATTCACTGAAATTGAACAGACACTCACAGAAATATTCAAACCAACCCAAGAATTATGGGAATACATTGCATTCCTCTCCGTACAGTATCAGTGATGAAAATAATCGACCCCCACTACCTGAAACAATTGGCACATATTAGGCGTATGTATGTATGAGTGTAGAGTATTGTTCAGACAAGTTTAATAAAATACAATGACATTCTAGATACTGAAAAGGGAACTGAGAAGTGTTGTTGGTTTACGCCGCAAACTTCAGTTTCACTTTACATTGACTATACGTCTTAAAATCAATTGAATTCAGTCATAAAAAACTTTGATATGTCACCTTAACGCAGAAATGGAAAGCTTTTGCTCATCAGCTTTTAGTGGCATGGCATTTGAAATGTAAATTGGCTGATCTTATGGGAGATAAAACAAAACACAGAGGTTATTGCATTGTGGCTTCTAATCTGGTACAAAGCCTAAGTGAATCACAAAAAGATGTGGCTTTTATGCATTGACAATTAGCACTGTGCTACACAGTGATTTATTTTTTAGAGCAGTCAGCTGAAATGAGAATAATAAATTAAGTGCATATCAGAGAGCTGGCCAACATCATGTTAGTAGAACTGAAAAAAACAAAACAGACTTTGAGTACCAGTGGACCCAAGTGAAGACCATGCTTGTCAGTGAACAAAGTAAAGTATTATTCATAAATCAGACCCTGATGAATAATTGCTGAAATGATTGGTTGCAAAAATTCCACATTGATTTGATCCTCTATTAAATTTAAGCCAGCATAATGTTCAAGTATTTAACTTCACTACACTGTCATACAGTATTGCTGAATGCAAGATTTCAGAAGCTAAATGTGGAAAAAAAATCGGAATATCTGTGGCCAGACAGAATATAGTGGAACTTCGCAGTTGACTAGTGGTACACTAAAATTTTCCACACATAAATAATAATAATGATTATATATTTTTCTTTAGATTTCTTTCAGTCAGTAAAACAGGGTTTTAATAAGTATTAAACAATCACAGGTAAAACAGCTAGCTTTTTATTTTGGATCAGCTCTTCTTATTTGGACTACCAAATAAAAAGGCTAGTGTTGAGGCACTGTGCAAAATACGATCCTGTGGTGAACGGCTTGTCTTGCTCTCCTCACCAATGCCTGCCACTGCTTTTAAACTAGCAGGAACAACACTAGGATTGGAAAAAATAAACCTTGAAAATAGTGTTATGCTCTTCATCCACTATAATATAGATGTAGAATATTGCTGACCGTTATAATATAATCAGCAAAATGTTCATGAACATGTGCATAGTACTGAATAGTTTCAGGCGGTTGCAGTGGTTTGTTAGCAATTGGGGTATCAGAATCCAATCCCAGGCTTTGGCAATTCCAGCTCCAAGTCAGGCAGTTATAAGCCTTCAGTGCCTTGGTTTGGAGATTGAGGTGCACGCTCTGATACAGCCCAACAAATGAAAGAACATACAAAATACGTATTAATGTGAGCAACTCAAACTGTCATCAACTTTCTGATGCACATTTGCTTCTCCATTGATCCATTTATGCAAAAAATAAAATAAAATATACATGCACCCCCTCACTCTCTCCCAGTTCTGTCCAGAAAGTAGGGGGGCTCCATGGGGTTATAGCCTCTCAATGTCTCTGTATTTCTTTCTCAGGATGGACACTTGGTCTTTAAAAAGGACTGGGTCAAGTCTCATCTGTGAATAAACCAGTGGCATGGTGCCAAACCAGTTGGCAAACTTGTTCATGCAAGTCTGACGCTGAGCAAAATGGTCCGGGTATGCCCAACGAGATGCCCGGGAGCTCTAGAGGAGAAGATAATCAAGATTGATGGTTAAATTGTATTTTGAAACCTTTTACAACAACTTGTTAAGGTGTGACAACATTTGTTGCAAATTGTAGAGTGTTGCTCACCTGAGCCATTATGGTTTCTTTGTATTGTTTCTTCTGGGTGACCTTAATTGGGGGTAACTTGGAAACAGATGACACCAGGAAATTCATCAGAATATCCTCACAGTTTGACATCTGATCCACTACAGTCTTCAGGCTGGCTGGAAGGTATGTGGTATACAGGTAGTGGTAGTATCTGAGAAACAGAACGATAAGTAAGGATGGAGTAGAACAGGCCATGTCTAAAAACTGAAAACAGTAAGTACTTATGATAGATGGCAGCTCCTGTGAGCACCATGGAGTAGTCGTTGGTCCATTTTGAAGTGTAGCCCCAACGCTCCTTGTTGGTGTCCCAGAAGTGGCTTCGGGCTGGGTACCCAACTATGCGGTCTGGGAAACTACGCCACACTGTGAATGCAAACTCCACCTAGACAAGAGGTAGCACTTCAGAACACTTAGATTTGGGAACGGTCAATGACAGACTACATTTGTCATAATACACATTCATTTCGACACATGGTATTTATTACAGGTAGCAGAATAGCCCTTTCTGTTCTATATTTTCGGTCAATACAACTTTCACAGGTTGTTTCTCAGTTATGTCGAATCTATTCAATATTGTCAAACACCTCCTGAGGGGCTAATGAGACATTAAAGTGGATTGGTTAACCAAAGTCAACATTAATACATTCATTATTTGGACCAGAGTGATGTTCAACGAGAATGCCAAATTTAAAATATTAAAAACATTGCTAAGTATATGTAATAAGGATTCAAATATTTTGGAAAAATAAGGCTGGCTGGCCTGTCAGGTCTCAGATGCTCTAGGCGTCTGCTAACTGTGCTCAAACCACACCCCACTAAAGTCAGTCTAGCACTAAATGTTGAAAAACAGTACCACACTCCAATTAACAAGCCTCCTTAGGAAGTGTGAAATTTAAATTTGCTGTATTTATGTCCTAACCTCTGTGGTAGAAAGCACCGTATCCTCATCGAGACTCAGCACCGCATCAGTGGGGATCGTGTCATATGGCAAGAAGCGGCTGCTAATAACCTAGTGGTATGTTTGAGACAAAAAAGTACAAATCAAGACATATAAATAAGACAATACTTAATGCTTTACAGTGACAAGGTAGGATAGAGAAGCTAAATAATTCTCTTTTAAGTCGGGCTGTGTAAAAAAAAAAAAAAAAAATTAAAAGTGTATATAAAACAAAAAGTCAATACGTTGAGGGTTTGCAACATCTGATATTTTAATATAGACGTCAATCACAAAGAACCTAGACATAAAAAATTACATTCTTGCAATGTATTCAAACTGGTAAAAGATTATTGTTGAGCATTCTATTTTGACACTAAGAAATAATGAAGTCTCAATTTAAGTATGATATTGATAATATAAGACTGTTGGGTGACATCAAAAGCTAGTGAATAATGTATGCACAGTAAAACTGGTGTTTTAACACAACAGGTTGTCATCATTGACATGAAGCACAACACCTGTTTTTGTTTTTATTTTTTAACAATATAAAAGATGTGACTAACAGATTGTGGTACAAATTTAATTGGGAATGAACTAAGAAGTCTGAATTTTATACTTAAGAACTTTAGGAGACCCGCCACAATTCATTGTGGGACTCCACATCTAAACACAATTTAAATGCTGCAATTACAACACCAAAAGAGAGCAAGGATTCGGATATAGCTTTTACCTTGCTTTCTTTCTCAATTACAACAACAGGAACTGAGGTGACAGGCCAGCGGTGCTTTACAGGAAGAGATTTCTCACAGTTCCACACAACCATCACCTGAAAATGTGAGTCAAATAAAATAATGATGCTTTGATGAATGTACAGTTTAAAAACATAGTTTAGTTTAGCAGCTATGCGGAAATAATGTGCAAAATTGAATTCTGAAGAGACAGATTTAATGAATGTACATGACAGAAGATGGAGCATTAATAATGAATACACAATACACAAATTTTTAATAGGGGTGCCCCTACTTCACGATTCATCGCGGCCATGTCGGGTCTACATTAACTGCGATATTCGAGGGATTATTGTACGGTTATTATATTTTTTATTTATTTAATGCTGTAGATAAATCTTTCCCACCCGAATGACATTTTTACATAAAAATAGAATCAATACTTGACAGAAGCCATGACTGCCGAAAGGCAAATTCTGATTGATGTTGCTGAGATGATGTACACATCTTTCATTGGTTTAGTTCACCTGTGCACAATACTGCGATTTTCCTACAGCGGCGAGCAGCTTCATGACTGGCTGGGACTGCGAGACAAGTGGTGTCACTACGTAAATTACAGCTGTAAACTTGGGGTAGGTCGTGAGACCTGAAAAATAGCAAGAATGCAACCAAAGGAAGGAAAGTGAACAATATAATCAATAGGTGCATCTCTACTTAACTGCACGCATCACCCCAAAAAATGTTGACATCAAATCATTAAAAAGTACAGTAGATAACTTTTTTCTTTTACATAACTCCCATTCAATGGGTACCCCACACACACCGGCTCTTCCAGTTTTGTGTTAAGTTCAAAGTCATTATTGTGATTCATAACAGACACAGAGTGCATCAATAATTTACGCACCAAGCTTAGCGTAGTAGAAAGGGAAGTCTCCAAGGTATGTGGAGTACTGGGGCAAGGTGAAAAGACCTCCAGGAAGACTATTCCACATGAGGCTACTCCTTGAGCTGTGTTGCAATACCCGATCCTGGATGATCTGTATAAACATAAGACAGGAGGCTATGAACACATTAGTTGCATAATAATGGCTCAGTTTGGTGTTTGAGTGAAAATGTTTTTTTCTTTCTTCAGGGACTAAGGATCTTCAATGAAACCCCCTTAAAATGGAAACAGAGCTTTTATCTGCCATCTCAAATTAAACCATTGTACATACTACAAAGAAATGAATTGCGCTGTCAAACCATCTTATCTAAATTACAGATAAATGCATAGTCACTTCTTTTAAATGTTTTTTTATGGTTTGCTTTTAGCACTGTTATTTTAGAAAGTCATGCAAACATTCTATTATTAACCAACCCTTTAAATAAACTGGCTGTTCAAATGCAGCTCAAAATGACAACCATTGCCTCATAATAATAAAATATGTCTAATATTGAGTTTAAAAAAAAAAAGAAGAAGCAAAAAACACCAAAAGCATTGTCATTATTATGTTCCATAAATATAAGGATTGTATCAGAATTATGACATCTATCATTCATTGACAGGGCCATACATAAAATGTGAGACGTGTATCTAGGGCAGGTTTACATAGTTAAACCAATAAAGCAATTGGATTGGATTGGATTGGATAACTTTATTCATCCCGTATTCAGGAAATTTAATTGTGACAGTAGCAAGATGGTGAGAATTCAGAGTTCTTAGCTATATTAAGTTTACCCTAATATGATAGAAGGATGAAGCTTAACAAGTTTCATACCTCAAGTGTGGTCAAAACTATTTTCTCCACAGAGTTGAAGTAGGCCTCCCACAAGAACTGGGTGTGCTGTCTCAGGGAGAGAATTTTATCTTGGTGGATGGAACGAACTGTTGAAGGAACCTGTGATACAAGCAAAAAGGCATGGCCTCAATAACCTCCTAAAGAACAAGAAACACCATTATTCAGAACCCCCTCCCTACCCCCAAAGATAACATTGCTGTAACCGATGCCATCGGAGGTATGGCAAACACGAATCTCAGTTTGCAAAGACGTAAATAACATAACACTCGAAACAAATTGAAAATATGTTTATGAATACATTTACCTGAAGAAGTAACCTTTCATCACCAATGACAGCTGCAGTGTTCCAGTCAATGATCTCAGAAAAAGGCAGCTCCCAGCCATTACTTAGCATCACTGGAACACAGGCTGCCTGTAACAGGTGTACCCATGACATTAATACACAAATAGTTGTGTTTAAAATAATATAATATCATAATATCACATCTTTCGTACAAAATAATTTTACCCACATTATCAGAATAAACTAGAATGTAATTATTGTAATTTTTTTTACTATTAATCTGTATGTGCCCTACAATTGGGTGTTACCAGTTTAGGGTTACGTTTAGCCGGGGTAGGCTACAGTAACCCCACAACCCATGTGAGGATAAGCAGTACAGAGGCTGGTTTGTAAACCTTCAAATCACTTCAAATTCAAACACTTTTCAAGGACTTTTAATACATTTTTTTCAGTTTTTACAGTACCTTTAAAATATTTAAAGATTAATAACCCCTATTTTTTAATTACTAACCTGCAATGCTTCCAAGAAGCGAAAAGACCCCAGCCGCCGTCCTCGAGGAACTAGACAGAAAGTGGAATTGTACAGCATCTCTCTGTAATCATACCTGAAAAAGAAGATTATAGAAAATATCATTTAAAAGAATCAATCGAGGGCAATTAACGCAAAATATCCTTGTATTTTATACAGTGGCACTAATCTAACATGTCTAAGAGAACAATTACTCTTTTTAAACCAATAATTCTTCTTAAACATTTATGACAACTTGTTTGCTTTCCCCATATACTAAGATGCCTGATTGTAAATATTCAACACATTTAGTATTCAGGATTGCCAGTTTGACGACACACTTCTGAAACAATAAATTTGCCTAATTTACATGTTATTTAAATCAAATATAGACAGTGGTCATCTTAATCTTTTGTTTTAACACAATCAAGAGAACAATTACGAAATTGATTAACAAAAACACTTTTTCAATTGTTATAATTTCTGCAGTTGGCTACCAACCAATTCAGACCTACCCCCATATTTAGCTGGGATAGGCATAATCACCCCAGTGATCCAAGTGAAGATAAGCGGAACGGAAGAAAGACGGGTAGATCTTGGAATGTATATCTATCTTCGTTGAATAAATCAACATTGGGTACTTTCTACCAATGCCAGTGTCTGGTGACCAAGAGCAAATCTATCAACTTTTAATCAGCCCTTCACATAAAAAAGAGGAATATTAAACAGCTTCCAACTATTTAAAACTTGAAAAAGTTGATTAAAAAGTAGCACGGTTCAGAGGATTATCCTCATGTGAGCTTCCAACGCATTTGCAAAGCTGGTTGGCGCCCTCATCGCACAATTAGTCCAAATAAGGGCACATCTGTGTGTGTTATGGTTTTTATCTGATCATCCAAGTCACTACATACATAGCCAACTAGATGTCTGTTGATAGTATTTTGATAATGCCAAAAGCCGTTACTCAGCACAAAAAGAGTCCGACAAAGTATTCAGGAAAAATATTAGGGACAATCACATTCATGCGACCTCATGAATGTCAGAATCTCAAACCAAATGTACAATAAATTAATATTTTCAGTTCAACTAATGAAAGCCTCTATATGCAAGTCACCAAACTCTAAAAAGGTCACACAGGATATAAGTTGAGAACATGGCTTTCCTGGCTCATGTATTTGTTTTTATCTGTGACCATACTGAGCAAACAGTGCCCACTGCCGCTTCCCCTTACTGGCACACCAGGGTTTTGTCTACTTTAATCCGCCCCAATGAACTGAAGTCAAACAGCAACACCCATCAGTCACCAACAATAACACAGCAGGCTGAGCGGACACAAAAGGATTTGCACTAACCAATGCATATTGACACAAATCAAAAAGTGCTACTGGCACTCAAATTCTCTAGGGATATGATGTACTTAAAAAAAATCAGTACAGTTCAATACTTACTGGATTTATCTTTTCATCAGTTTATCACCAAATCATTAGGATGAAAGTCACAACCTAACAGAATATTGATTATTTGGATAACCATTCAGTATTTGCCGAAAGTTTGCTGTGATTTGATTTTGATTGGGTTTATATCAAGGATGTTCCATCGATTTAATACGATATTATATATCGTATTAAATCGATGGAACATTGCAACATTCAATACAAAGCAATTTTTGATGTCTGACATTTTTTTTCTAAAACATTTCAGAGATTTGAATGAAAACCATTCTTAATTGATCTTTTGAAAATTATAGTTTAGTGTACAATTTCATCACGAAATTATAGTGGCTACCATATTTAGCATCTTTTACATTATATATTTATGTATATCCACACATGATGTATGAAAAGATAGGGTAGTTTTACCTAGTACTCAGACATTTTCACCCATTGATCTACTATTCCGCTTATCTTCACAGTGGTCCCAGGTTGCTGGAGCCTATCCCAGCTAATTATGGGCGGTAGGTGGAGTACACCCTGAACTGGTCACCAGCCAATCGCAGGCAAAATTGAGGCACAACAGGAAAAACATGCTATGGAAAATTAGAAATGTCAGAAAAGCCACATGGGCAGGGTCAGAACATGCAAACTTCCCACAGGAAGTCCGGAGCCAGGGATTGAATCTTTGATCTCAAAACTGTACAGCTGCTGAGCTAACCACTCAACGTCAGACACTTCTTATTCTTCTAACTAAAAAAATCACAGGAGCTGTTATCAAGACTCTGCAAACTTATTCACTGACATGAGGCTGACAATAGTACTTACTTGTCATATTCTGCATTGTCTTTGTCACAGCGTGCATCTTTGTGCTTCTGCCAGTCCTTCCCATGCTTGCAGGTGGCGAGAAGAATCACATCCTCTGCGTTATGCACATGATACAAGGCATTCCTTGTGTCAGACCCTATTCCAGTTAAATATCTTTTCCCCTTGAACACTAATGTGTACTTCCGATACGGTGGGATGGTGTTATGGTTAAGGTAGCCCCGTTCCCCTCCTGTCCTGGGATGTTCCTTTGAGAACAGGGGGATGGATACATCAAATTTGGGACGAAAGTTCTCTGTGCTGATGCTGGCCTTAGCCAACATGGCAAGGCCAATGTCGAAGCCCAGGTCTTCTGTATAGTCAGGCCAAGTGCCGGAGTATAAATTAAAGATGATGTGGTTTTTACCATCGTTCCAAAGAGGAAGACTCTGGACTTTTGCCTTTAGGTTGTGCACATACTGCGGTGACAGTCTGTCCCTGTCTAAAGTATCCAAACCCAGAACAAACAGACATGCCTTTCCTGGATCCGGTGTGAAGAACCGAGAGCCTTCAATAGATTGCAAAATGTTCTGATAGCTCTCTGACATTTTCTCTCCTTTCTGCTGGGGATAAATGAAAACTTTGAACCCATTTCTCTCACAAAGAGATACGTCAAAGCAAGACTCCATTCTGCAGCGTTTTCCAGAGAAGCCAGGGATTGCTTCTCTCCTTTGTTGAGGAGATATGTACACATTCGCATCGTCGTTGGAGTCTTGCTCCCCAGCTCTGAAAGGTTGAAGGACGCGGAGGGAGCGATGCCACCGCGGCCCGTAGTCAAGAGTTCTTCTGGAATGTGGGACTTGAATACCCCCGAAACAAAAAAGCAGAAGGAAACACACGCCAGCAGAGAACAAAACCAAGTACCGTTTTTTGGCCTGCATGTGTCCTAAAAGGTGGGCTAAGATTTTGGGCTATAAATCCAGAATGTCCCGAAGTTTTGGCTTCTCTACCGTCTATGGTAGAGCTTGGCCATCTCCCCCCGGGCTGCAAGTCCGCCAGCTTCTGCTTCAGATGCCTTTCACAAGTCCAGGAGCTGTTCCAAAGCATGTGGGCGATTTCTAATGTTCATCAAGCTCGTCTTCTCGTCAGTACTTCACCAACTGATTGTCGAAAGTTGATCGAATCCGACCAAAACACCCAATTGTGTATTCATGCAGCGTTGCATTTAATGTTCAGCCAAGATTCATTTCGACCGTAAAGCCTCATGATCCCATTCAAACTTAACCAAACCTTTAAAACAAAACAAAAAAATGTATTTATGAAGGAAAAACCAGCAAAACGGTATGCATGGGAGTGTGTGCAGCGCTTGCCCGGACAGTAAACTATTGTTCCTTTAGGAAACTGGGTCCGATGCTAACGTAAGCGCTCACAACATTTAACAGTTCAGAACATGACACGAGTTTTAAGACTAGTATTAGTCAAAATGTGTCTTTTTGTCAAATTCGCTAACTTTACATTTCACGGTCGATCACACCAGCGAGGGACATGCTAATATCGGAAAATGTTCCTTAGGTTAGCCTGTAGCTTATCACCGGTTCCAAAGTGAATAGTCTTTCCCAGGCGCAAAAGAATATGCCGCTTCTCCAATTCGCAACTTCTCATCGGCTCCACGCTTTAGGAAAACATAGAAAATTCCTCAAATAGCTCTCAGGTCCTCGGGAAATTGGAATCGGGGTCCCTTGCGTAAAGGAAATAAGAGATGTTGTCTGCATTGGTCCAACAAGACACAAGCATCAGAAGAGTATACACGGCATTTGCAGCAGAGGACGGCCGCTGATGGTGAGGATGTGACGTAAGGCGGCGGCCATACAAGTTGCGCTACCTTTTCTTACAGGCGCATCCGAATCGGGCGGGGCATGCACCGAAGTTATATGAACGAACTAACCACTTCATTAAAAAAAATAAAAATCACTGCCATTTCCCCTAATTCATAATAATAATATTTTTTAATTACCTGCTTGATCAAGTAGCTAAAATATTAAGGAATGACAATCTCATCTCAATTTCAGAACCGCTTTATCCTCACTACGGTCGCGGGGGGTGCTGGAGCCTACCCCAGCTAACTTCAGGCCAGAGGAGGGGGCCACCCTGAATTGGTGGCCATCCAATCACAGGGCACAAGGTGACAAACAACCATTCACGCCGACACTCATACCTAGGACTTGGAACGTGGGAGGAAACCGGAGTGTACCCAGAGAAAAACCACGCAGGCACGGGGAGAACATGCAAGCTCCACACAGGTGGACCCACCTGGATTTGAACCCAGGTCCCCCACTGTGAGGCCGACACACTAACCACTCATCCGCTGGGCTGTTGTTTATTTTTAAATGGTTCTTATTTTATAATTTGTATCTACATGCCTGGTGGAGGAGTGGTTAGAGTATTAGCCTCACAGTTCTGGGGATGTGGGTTCGATTTCAGGTGTGTCCTCACTGTGTGGAGTTTGCATGTTCAACCTGCACCCGCAGGAGCCCTCCAGGACCGCTTTGCCCACCCCTAACCCTAACAACAAAGTCGATTGTGGGAGGTTGGCTCATTGAAAAGTAGATCCTGGAGCAAAAAACTGTGAGCGCTCCTGCTCTAAACTGCCTCCAGGTATGAGTGTGATCGTGAATGGGTCGTCCTTGTGCCCGGCGATTGGGTGGCCATTGATTCAGGGTGTCCCCCGCCTGGGGCCTGTAGTTGACTGGGATGGGCTCCATCACCCTCCATGACCCTTGTGCCTGTGACCCTGTACAGTATTTTATAGTGGCCTATGATAATTTTAAATATAATACAAATCTTGTCTTGTTTTGATTAACATTTAAACCTGTTATGCTACTGTATTTTAATGTTGGTCTCAAAATAGTGGTAATTGGACAGCTATGTATTTTTCTGGTGATACGTTTGAGAACCACAGCATAAAGCAACTATACTAGGCACTCTTTCAACTTCATATTTACCAAGTAATCTTGACTTTGTGTGAAAGACATCTTCAAGTCCACACAGTCCAGGGAGGATCAATCTAGGTCTTCAAATTCCTTCCCTGTCGTTAATCTCCATATCTTCTTCCTTTCATTCTCTTCACCAGTCTACAAGGGAAGGTAGTCATTAGTGTAAGATGCAGGATGCCATGACAACAGTCACATATTTTGAGATGTCACGGATGACTTTTTTAATTGCCACGGATATGTGACAAGCTCTCCTTTCATCATGAGAAAATGATCCTTTTACTGTACCTCCAAAGGGCTCCACTTCAAAAGAAAATGACGGTGATGACAGTTAAATCAAAGTAAATGAAGAAAAAGTGTAGAAAAAGGTGGCACCGGTAAAAAAAAGAAATTCTCAGTAGGTTTTACTTTTGTCTTGCTATTATTGGCAGCCTAATGAGGCTGGAACTGCTCTCTCCCTACTGATGTATTGTGCTGGTCTGAGCTGTGCAGTAGCCAGGAGCAGCTCAACAGGGCGAGAGCTTCAGTGCGGGGCTCCCAGCGTGTAATATATTCAGCCATGCCAATATCTAATTTGGATGAACCCAGGTCAGCAGAGTTTTCCTAGACATCCAGCAAGCCTAGCAGCCAAGCAACTACTCAGGCCAAATGGAGATTTATGCTTTCCTGCACTGTATATCTTAGGTTCAATTAAATCCTGCCTGGGTATAACGGTGCAACATAGAAAGTTTGGTTTTGAAAATGTGCAGGTTTCACAAACATATCTGGTGTTTAGAAGCAGTGCAGAGAGCACACTCATTAATGCATTAACACACCCGCACCTGCACCCACATACGAACACTCAATTAAGATGGAAGAAAAGTTAGGAAAATAGAGTGTGAGCGTGAATGATTGTCTCTCTCACACTTTTACATAGGGGCAATTTAGGTTTTTCAACCAGCCTACCCTACATGTTTTGGGGATGTGGGAGGAAACCAGAGTACCCAGAGAAAACCTACGCAAGGCCAGGGAGAACATGCAAACCGACCTGGGATCAAACCCACAACTTCAGAACGTTAGGGCCGACATTCTAACCACTCATCTGGCAGGCTGCCCTTCTCCTGAGGTTCTTTATGCATAATTTGTGATGTATTTGTAATATATTATACATACAGTAGGCTTAGTCAACATGGCTCGAGAATTTTGTGTGCATGTACAGGTTGATTCTGATGTAACGTAATGCATGTAATACAATTATAACAAGTGTAGTATAGTGAATTTACACACTAGAGGTCATCTGACATTACAATAATTAAAAATGAATAAATAAAATACATTTTCAAAAAAAAGGCTGTGACACCAAGAATGTTGTCAGCGATCACTTCATTCCTAAAACATGACATTGCCCCTTTGTGGATTGATTATTATATGTGGTGCCATGATTTATGGTGGACTTTGTTGAATGTTGATAGGTTCTTTTGGTCTCTGGCTATCATTTCTGCTGTGTGCTACAGTCAAGGGACCTTTCACTTGAGTGGCAGCAACAAAAAAGCATTTAACCTGCGTTTCACCCTCATAACTCAGACCAGATTTTGACTCTGTGTTAAGATTAATTCCATTCTAATGTAATGAATGCATAGACCTTCTGGGGGCATAATATGACAAGTAACTTTGATATTTTCGTTCAGCCATTGTATAGATGTCAGGTTTTAACCATTAGAAAATCTCATATATCCCTAGAAGGGCTGTTTAGGCTAATACATTACACAAAGTTAGTGTCAGCAATCCTTTAAATAGATTATTTGATGAGTGAGTGATTACTGAGTAAAAATTGCATTGGTCAGTCAGTCATACTGATGTTTTAAGTCAAAATATTCACAAGAATGATATTACAATGGCCCAGCGGCTGAGTGGTTAGCGGGTCGGCCTCCCAGTTCTGGGGTCGAGGGTTTGGTCCCAGGTGGGTCGGTTCAGAAAATGACTGAATGAATGATACTAGATATAACAAAGATGTTGATATTTCTCTTATATGCATTGATTTGACCCTCTTGTATTTTAATCAAATGACATGTGATGACAATATTTGGCCTCTTTGACTGTTCCATGCTTGTGTGTGCTTGAATATTTCAATCAGGAGCATGGATCCGCTTCAACAACACTTGCAATAACTTTTAGGTCTCCACAGGATGAGCAAGCATTTATATGCTAATAGGTATGACAACAGTAATGACTAGCAATAAAAAGACAGCTGCTGCTTGATCAAAACTGATAGTGTATTGCCACAATCTGCCTTTGCTAGTTGTACTGAAAGCATTTATTAGACCTGGAATTACTAGAGGGACCTATTTTCGGGTGTTGAGCGCTGTTGTTTCATTAAGCTTTCTCGTGCCCTCCTCTCATTTTACAGCAATGGTTACTTTGTCGGCCTGTTGCCCAGTTTGGACTATCAAAGAACAAAAATCACATTTTGTTCTGAAGTGGTTTCATTGCATGGAACAAAATGTGCTTTTTAATAGATATTTTTTGCCACTTAGAAGAAATCTTTATGTGGGAAATATTGAAAATGACATGTTGAGTATTGATGCATATCACAGAATGGAACAAGATGCAGTATGTCAGGTTGGGATTTGATGGAGACCAATAAAGGATTGCGTGCTTGCTTATATTTTGGGAGGTAATAATGGTTAATGAATGGTAGCCTCCATGAAATTAATATACATTGAGGTAATACCATAAGGTTTCTTACATTTCTATCAACCTCCCATTAACCAAAGGTGTTGCATAGCTTACAGGTTTTATAAGTTTAAAAAAATATATATATTTTAAATAATACTCAAAAGTCTTACAATTGGGACAATATGTATGTTGAATCTGGAACAGATTTTCTTTTATATTGAAATTTGAAATATCACAAACTGGCAAGCATCTAAATTGTGTCCAACCATTCACACATCATTCCAGTGTGCCCTACTATGAGAATAACCTGTAAAAAAGGCATAACGTCAGCCACACAATGCCTAAATCGGTCGCAAATGGTAAGGTGACATTCCATAAGTGGTGTTTAAATTGGAATAAAAGTGACTGAGAAGCAGCCACTATTACAGACTGCATGCTATTGTGAAAATGAGTGAGGAGGAGCCTTGTTTTATCTCAGTGAGACAAGCTTGCTGGGCACGATCTTGAGAAGATCAATGAAGCTGAATAGCAGGGGGACCACGCTGCAGAATTATCTGCCTTTAATCGCCTCACACAGTTCACAATTGTGCAAAAGTCACCGGCAATGAAAAGCTTTAATCACAGGCAAAGCTGAACAGTCAACATGTTGTTACTAAAGGGCACACGGGCCCTGAAGGCACAATGCAAACGTGTACATCTGCAAGTTCAGTTTCCTACACACTGACAGACACACACACTAAGGCACACCCCACCACCCCAAACACACAGACATGCACACGTTTTACCAGTAATTTCACGTATTCTATCATTTGCAAAAATGCGAGAATATTAGTAATTGTAAAAATACATTTACAGCTGCTGGGTACAGATAAGAACCTTACTTTTTTAGAGTGACAGTTTTCAAGGTCTGGGGATTTGTTTAAATACAAAAAAAAAAACTTTGTCAAAGTTGATCAACTGTTAACTGGCAGTCAATTCTAGGGTTTTACTGACAAATGATAATTACCTGGCAAGGCAGCCAATGGTAGCCATGCCACTCAGGAAAGACTATGTAAATGGATTGTAATGAAGATGATTAGATCATTCATTCACCAATAGCTAAATGTCACACCTTTCTGTAACCCAGATGATATGACATGCAAGCGCATTACCTACATATGCAGTAAATGCTGTATTTCATTATATTATCACATAACACCTAGAATACATTATAGTTTGTGTGTGCGTGTGTTTGTGTGTGTGCGAACATAGCCATAGAGACGAATCAAGATAACTAGCAAGACCAGAAACAACCTCAAGGCAATAGAGGGTTAATATGAAGGTTTTTAGTAAGAGACCTCAATAGCGAAAAGCTTTCATGATGCTTCCCTGTAAGGCATACAAGTTTACCCATGTACCTCTGAGAATGTGACCTTGGCATGATAGTAAGTGGGGTAATAAATCCCACAGTCGAAGGGACGACATATATTGTGTGTGGACAGCGGGGACAATGTGATACCTAGCCATGAATGTAAATTACACCTTCCAGTGTTTCTAACTATGGAATTCATTGAAATAATGCCACCGCTTGCTCAGATAAGATTGACATTCCTAAGGGCATTAAACACAGCACAATTTGCTGTATGTCACACATCAGATTTTCATTGGACTCTACTGCGCAAATACATTTCCAAGGGGTGCTATTGGGGTTATAGATTGCCTTACGCATATTAAATGTTATTATAGAGTTGATAATCTGACAGTGAGGCTAAAAAGAACTCCACCAATTATCAACAATTGCAGGCTTGGGGATGAAACCTCGCACAGTCACGCAAAAAGGTGACAGGTCAAACAAACAGCCGCTCTGAATGACCGCTATTAACCTCGGCCTCACAGTGGGCCAGCCTGTTAGCCTTTTTGAGGATAAATAAACATTTCCAATTATTAAATGTTCTGGGAAAAAGAAGTCACATTGACCGCATGACAATTTGAGTGGCAGTTGGTCATGGAGATGTCAGACCTACAAATTAAATTATGAGTTGATTGTGCTGACTCATTGGCTGCCATTGGCGTCAAATCCATTTTGACTGGAAGAGGAGAATTCAATAATGTGCCAGGGCTCCCAGTAAAAATGGATTGGACATCAGTGTCACTGAACATATGTATTTACAGACAGCGTCACAGTGTGAATATACTGGGCACACAAACCAGGGTTGACTGGGGTGCTGGAGCCAATCCCAGTTGACTTTGGGCACCAGGTGGGGGTGACCCTGAAGTGGTGGCCAGCCAATTGCAGGGCATGAGGAGACGGACAACCATTCAGGCTCACACTCATACCTAAGGGCAATTTAGAGTGTTCAACCAGGCTACATATATGTTTTTTGGGATGTGGGAGGAAACCAGAGTCCCCAGAGAAAACCCACGCAAGCCTGGGGAAAAATGCAAACTCCACACACGAGGACCGACTTGGATTTGAAACCAGGACCCCAGAACTATGAGGCCCAAAAAAAACTACCTTGCAGAGCAAGTGATGTGAAGAAGCAATGTACTACAGTGGATCTCTGTCTCCATCTAACGAATGAATGTGGATTTTCAGTTTAAGATGCATGTTCAGACTTCAAAAGCTATCAGGGGGTCAGGTAAAATGAATAAATCAATGGTTTCGTCAACTGTAGGATTGAGTTTATCCTCCATTTTTTTTTATAATAGAGCAATATTTCGTCATTGCTTCATAGTGGACGTGGCCGCTTGTTTTTTTTTTGTACCTCGGCACACTGCTTAGAGTGAATCGAACGCATACAGAGGCGGATCACATGGTTGGTCATGAGGAAGTAAACAGTGAAAAAGGGAAAAAAAGCAAAGCGACTTTTTGGAATGAAAACGTTGTCTGGGAGTGTTTAGTTGCCCGTTAAATCATATAAAGGTAACGACGGAAGAGATCGTTGTATACTTTCATGACATTTGTGTGCAATATCAAAGCTATTTGCATTTCTGCGAGGATACGCTATAATGTAAGCTTGGAAATTAAGTAAGGGACTTCATTCTCTAAGTATCGGTTTAATTCGTGCAAAATGTACATAACTGAAACGATGGCTGTTACGTATACATTTGAGATACTACTTAAAAGCACCATTACAACTAAGGCGATATTTAAGTGGACACTATGCAGTAATGGTTTCTTCTTTTCATTTTTTTACACTGTAATAACGACTAGGGGGGACGCATACCTGACACATGTTAGGATTGTATTTGTCTCCTCTAGGCGTGATGGTGGATTTCTTGGCAGAGAACAACTTGTGTGGCCAGGCCATCCTCAGGATAGTATCCAGGGGAAATGCTATCATTGCTGAGCTGCTGCGTCTCTCTGACTTCATCCCTACAGTTTTCAGACTCAAAGACAAGAGTGATCAGCAGAAATATGGAGACATTATCTGTGACTTCAGCTATTTTAAGGTAGGAACTTTTTCAAGCAATCATCTATCCATATTCTTTATGATATTTTACTGACCATTAGAGTCATTGATGATCTGGACCATATCCCAACTAACTGGGTGAGCGGTACACCCAGCTACTTGATTGGATGGACCTTTTAGAGTAGGTAGGGAACATATGGCTTGAGAGCCATGTGTGGCTCTTTTGATGGGTGTATTGACTGTTTCGCTGTTGTGAACCCTGAAGGGATAAGCCGAAAGTCAGTCAGTACTGTAAATATTCTTGCATAAATGGATGAACAAAGATATAATAAAAGTGGTCATACATTTGTAGCAAATAAATTGAAATGATCTATTTTGCGAAGACCCTAATGATTTACCATGGCTCTCTAATTGAGAAACACTAATGTAATTGTCAGTAAGCTATTGTATGAACACTGTCTGAACTTTAGCAAATTCCTCAAAATTGTAAAAACTACTAATGCGGCATATACTCAAATAGTGTTGATATGAAACTGCTGTTCACAACAATATTTTGGAATGTTTTGTGTTGTTTGCGTTCTAAATGACATAGTTTCCATTGTTCTCCAGGGCGCGGAATATTATGAGGGAAAGCTGGAAGCCAAACCTGAGCTTCAGGACTTGGATGAAGAGTTTAGAGAGAACAACATTGAGATTCTTTCGAGATTCTATCTCGCTTTTGAGAGTGTCCATAAATACATAGTAGATCTAAACAGGTAAAACTTGGTTACATATTATGTTCTTATTAAGTCGTGTTTAATGACAAGATAAAATACAATGTTTAAAATTAGATAATAAGGATGAGCCATATGTATTGTTTATCTTCTCTCCAGATACTTGGATGACCTAAATGAGGGAGTTTATATTCAGCAGACTCTGGAGACTGTACTTCTAAATGAGGATGGAAAACAGCTACTGGTATGTGAAATAATGTCAATCAATCTGATATAAAAGCCACTTTTCATTTTTTAATTCATTGTTCAGATTAAAGCCATTGTTCTCTGTCACTGATGTGTTAGCCTAATTTACAAATACACAACAAAATCGTGTTACTATTTGAAATGACACTACTGAAGAAAGGCTGAAGCTATCTTTTCTTCCCCCTAGTGTGAAGCACTCTACCTATATGGTGTGATGTTACTTGTTATCGACCAGAAAATTGAAGGGGATGTCCGAGAAAGGATGCTTGTTTCCTACTATAGATACAGGTAAATTTAAGATTCAGAAACTCTCACATTGAAATAAATTTACTATCCTCCCACTGACTCAAGTTACAGATGAATGTTAGATTTCTTTTACCGACTTCAGTTCCTACACTGTTCGTGCGTCGTGAACTTCATTGGTAATAGTGATTTGATTGAATACACGCTACTTATATTTAGCATATCGCTATAACTGTCAATGCATACTTTGTTTTAATATTACACATATTTTTCTCTCAGTGCTGCAAGGTCTTCAGCTGACTCTAATATGGACGATATCTGCAAGCTCCTGCGCAGCACTGGTTTCTCAAGCCAGCCAGGAGCCCGACGGCCAGCTAACTACCCAGAGAGCTATTTTCAGAGGGTTCCCATAAGTGACACATTCGTTAGTATGGTTATTGGGAGACTGCGCTCTGATGACATCTACAACCAAGTAAGAAAGACTTGCATTATTTGGGTATCATCATAATTATTGAATATAGTATTTTTATTTTTGACAAACGTCTGCTTCACTCGTACGGCTAGATGTTGGTCATTGTGTAAACCTGAAGTCTTTAATGTTTTTTTTCAGTGACTTGTTTAGAAAATGAGTAAAATTGTGATTTATTTACTGTTTTTTATTTAAATTGTGCACCCCTAAAATTTCCTGTTATGTTCTATTAAGCTCATATTTAAAAAAAAAATAGAGACCTCTTTAGGCATTTCTTTCATTTAGATATGTTTGTTCATTTTACATATAATACTGGCCAAATAGCCATTTGTGGAATTGTAGAATCATAGCTTTGGCTGTTTTGTATTTTTACATTCTTCACACCCTTTTCTAGAGTTCACTTATTTTTCCTTTTTGCATACACAGTGACAAAAAAGGAATCCTCTCATCTCTTATTACCAATCTAAAGGTTTTTGATTCTATTCTAATATTCTTCCCACTTTAAAGGTGTTTGCCTACCCGCTACCAGAACATCGCAGTACAGCACTAGCTAATCAGGCAGCCATGTTATATGTCTGCCTTTACTTCAGCCCATCCATACTACAAACCCAGCAGGCCAAGATGCGAGAGATAGTTGACAAGTACTTTCCTGATAACTGGGTATGACTCTTGATCTTTTTCCAGTGGTGAATGTTTGCTTTATTCCACTTTTGATGTAGTATGAAAATATTTTTATCTTGTGTAAACACAGGTTATTAGTATCTACATGGGGATTACAGTGAATCTGGTAGATGTCTGGGAGCCATACAAAGCTGCTAAAACTGCTCTCAACTATACTTTAGATTCTGCTAACATCAAAGAACAGGTACAGCCTTCGATTCGACCTCATTTATCTTCTATTGTATTTAGGCACTGACATGAAATACAGATTTTATCATTAAGATGTTGAATAACTGATCTTTGGAGCTTGATGATTAACATGGTTGTTTTTTTTGTAGTCAAACCGTTATGCCACCAGCATGGAGACACTTCGATCTCAGGTGCAGCAGCTGCTAAAGGAAGGTTTCCTCAGAGAAGAAATAATTCTGGACAACATTCCAAAATTGCTCAACTGTCTGAGGGACTGCAATGTTGCTATTCGTTGGCTTATGCTGCATTCTGCTGAATCAGGTAAGCCCAATTGTGTGTGCTCTATTTGATATATTTTGTGAGATATAGCCCTATTTTTTTTGAAGAGATTAAAATTCAACATGGATAGTGTTTGGGTAAATATATGTTGATATACAGTTAATATGAATGTGCCAATTCTTTCAGCCTATGACCCAAACAATAAGAAATTACGCCAGATCAAAGACCAAGTAATCAATGATTCCAAGTACAACCCAAAGATCCTTTTTCAGCTCCTACTCGACGCAGCTCAGCTAGAATTTACCCTCAAGGAGGTGAGTGTTGTCATAAATGTTAAAATATGAGGGGTTCATACATTTTGCAGGTAAAGTTACAACAACAAAAATCCAGTCAATGTTAAAGTTGGGTTTGGTCTGAGAACAGCTGCTTTACTTTGGCTTAAATAGATGTTTTTAATGTTGGGTGAAATAAAAGAATGCCTCTTTAATTGTTTATCATAAAAAATAGACAAGAAAAATGGATTTCATTGCAAATGGGTATCATCAATCAATATGTACAGTATATGACAACATCACTGTAAAACAATGACAGTTTTTGTGGCTGATGTCCTGTTAAGGCATCAAACAAGTAGTAGTTGTTGTTGTTCTTTATATTTAATCTAACTTTGAAGACCTACTCCTGTCATTCATGAAATAATGGTCTTGAAAGCAATGTAGCATGACCCAGTATGTATCAATCCTAGGCGCTTTGATTTTTTTAAAAACTTTTTTTGTACCAGGGCAATAAATTAATTCTGAATTTATTGGTGCCTTTGTTGCCTGTAGGGTTACGCGTTGGCCAGTACAGGGCATGTGCGCACAGCGTGTATGTAGTGTGTTGTGGCCTGCTTATGCTTGTTTGTTTCTGTTTGGGAGGAAGAAGGAGATTTCTTTTTTTTGTGCAAAAAGCCTTTGAAAAAAACAGAGATTCATGAATTTCATATTATGCCAGTGGTCAGAGTGACCATGTAAATTGACAGACAGACAAATTTGTTGAATGTTTCCCCTCTGTTGTCTATTAACATATGGCATGGTAGCATATGGCTAGTCATCCAGTCATTAAAAGATGAAGCAAATCGAATCTTTTCATAATATAGCTCATTTGACTAATCCTTCCTCATCAACTCTACATCTGTGCTGTTCCTCACCCAGATGTTCAAGCAGATGCTGTCAGAGAAACAGATCAAATGGGAGAGCTACAAAAAGGAGGGTTCAGAGAGAATGACTGAGCTGGCTGAAGTCTTCTCTGGTGTTAAACCACTCACAAGAGTGGAAAAAAATGGTGAGTGAGGATGACAAATGTGTGCAGGGCTTAAGGCTTGTTTTCCGCTAGAATCGTAGTATTTCAGTCATGGTGCAAACAGGATTTCTCCCATTTCAGGAAGAGAATTGTACCGTTTTTGATAATGCAATCTGTCGCCAATGCAGAAAATCTTCAAGCCTGGTTCAGAGAAATCTCAAAACAGATTGAATCTTTAAACTATGATGACTCTACAGCGGCTGGAAGAAAAACGGTCCAACTCATACAGGCTCTTGTCGAGGTAAGGATGATTTATACATTACTCACTGCACAAGTTGGGTGGGGGAGTATATAAGTAAAGTAGTATATGATATACCAAATTTATTCATTTCATAGCTCACCTATGTACTAACTTGTATATTTTCAAATATTTTGGTGTATTCACGTCTTGAAATGAAATGTGTTTCCTCCTAAGGTTCAGGAGTTCCACCAGTTAGAGTCTAACCTACAGGTCTGCCAGTTCTTGGCAGACACAAGAAAGTTGCTGCACCAAATGATTCGCACCATCAATATCAAGGAAGAGGTCCTCATCACAATGCAGATAGTTGGAGACTTATCTTATGCTTGGCAGATAATCGACAGGTAAACATACTAAACATTATAATCTTGAGTCAAAGTATTGAGGTAGTACAATATCGTGATCAACACTCTAAAATGGATTTTCATTGGAAAAATTCTATATATCCAACATCAGCAATGAGTTCTAAACAAAGTGGCACCAATTTTAAGATATTTATTTTTTCTCTGTATTGTCAATAAAATTGAAATCTTGTTAAAACATATAATTTTACGAGCTATTCTTGTTGGATAACTGTGTTTGTTCATCAGTGTCATGATTGTAACATATAATCCAAAGCCAAAGTTAATAGGGTTAACAATAAATAAATAATTAAAAAAATAAAAACATGCAAGGATGTAATTTAAATAATGTAACTGATTTCATTCTGTACAAGACTCATTGATTTTTAATTTTTCCCTGCTTTTTTGCTAACACTTTTGTTGCTCTTCTGCTTATGTTTTACCCTGCAGCTTCACATCCATTATGCAGGAGAGCATCCGAGTAAACTCATCCATGGTCATAAAACTACGAGCTACCTTTCTAAAAGTGAGGATGTTTTTCTCCAGTCTTGATGGATAAATATGATTTGTTGACTCATCTCAACCATAATTTTAAAAGCAATTTGTGTGTGTGTTTGTGAGACCAGCTGGCCTCAGCTTTGGATCTTCCATTGCTGCGCATCAACCAAGTCAACAGCGCTGACCTGCTGAGTGTTTCGCAGTTCTACTCAGGAGAATTGGTGGCTTATGTCAGAAAGGTGTAATGAATGGTTAACACCATATGTTTTGCTAGTCTATCTCTGTTTGAATAATAAAGCTTAAAGCTTTTAATTTTAGCTGTCCTACTAATGTTAACTCTACATTTTATCTTATGATCGTAACGTGATTGTTAATTCAATCTTTTCTCGCTTAACCCTCAAGTATTGTTTGACATTCATTACCTTGTTATCTTTATGTTTGCAGGTACTGCAGATCATCCCGGAAAGCATGTTCACCTGTCTGGCCAAAATCATTAAGCTTCAGATCCACGACATCGTTGAGGTTCCCACAAGGCTGGACAAGGACAAACTGAAGGATTACTCCCAGCTAGGAGCGCGCTATGAAGTAAGGAAGTTGATTAGTTTGTGATGGTCTCACATATATCACAACTACTGTGTAAAATGAAATGCTGAATTAATACCAAATACTTCAAGGTGTTTACATGTGGAACAAATATTGTAATCACAGGCATAATAACTCATTGGCTTCTTGTCCCCCACATTCAAAATATCTTGACAAAATAAACCATTTGGCTTGACAAATCATTCATTTTATCACAGTACTGAAGATATTGAATTTTGCTCTGAACTTTTTGTAGTACTGGAAAAACATAAGTCAGCTGCACAACTAACAAAGATAAACATATACTGTATATGACACTTTCCCCCCCTCTTTATTTCTGAATAGTCGTGCATTAATGATATATGTTTTTCCTGCTCTGTCACCCTTGCAGGTGGCTAAACTCACCCATGACATCTCCATTTTCACTGAAGGGATCTTGATGATGAAGACAACTTTAGTTGGAATTATCCAGGTGTGCTCTATTTTGCTGGTTCTTGCATGGTCTAAAAACAAACAAACAAAAAAACACTGCCTTTTAACAATTAAACTCCTTATGCAGACTTCTTTGATGCGTTGCGAGACAGAGAAATGTGTGTGTTAATGTTTTAGGTAGATCCCAAGAAGCTTTTGGAGGATGGCATCAGGAAAGAGCTGGTGAAGAGGGTCGCTTATGCTCTTCACAAAGGATTGATTTTCAATCCCAAGGCAAAGGTTAATCATCAGAAGTGTTCTTTTCATTTCTAGTAAATATGATTTAATAACAAATTCTCTATTAAATTAGACGAGTGAATTGATGTCCAAATTAAAAGACATGGCAGCCACCATGGATGGGTTCTACAGGTCGTTTGAGTACATCCAGGACTACGTCAGTATATATGGCCTAAAAATTTGGCAGGAGGAAGTATCCCGAATCATCAATTACAACGTAGAACAAGAGTGCAACAGCTTCCTCAGGACAAAGGTTGAATTCAGTGATGTCAAGTCAACACTTTTTTTCCCTCCAGTATACAGTATATCAGTAGAATAAATTATTTATTCCCTTCCTTGATTAGATCCAAGACTGGCAGAGTGTGTACCAATCCGCTCACATCCCCATCCCCATGTTTCCATCTGTGGATGAGTCTGCCACCTTTATTGGACGTCTCTGCAGAGAAATTCTCCGCATCACAGATCCCAAGTACGGGAGCATTTATGAGAAATTTTAATATTCTTGTCAGCTAACTTGCAAGTGATTATTTAATTGTTGTCGGATCATTTTTACAGGGTGACATGTTACATTGACCAAATGAACACGTGGTATGACCTGAAGAGCCACCAGGAAGTGACCAACAACAGATTGTTCTCAGAGATCCAGAGCTCCTTGGGTACATTTGGGCTCAATGGATTAGACCGATTGCTCTGTTTTATGATTGTCAAAGAGCTCCAGGTAATGAGCTTTCAAACAGAACTTTGTGTAGCTTACAAATTGACATTTAAAAATGTTTATTCCAGAATACTGGGCCTTAAAAACAAAATCTCTCTGTGCAGATTTTTTTGACAATGATTCAGAAGACCATTCTGAGGGATAAAGCTGCTTTAGAGGTTTTTAAAAGCATGCTGTCTTCTGTCAATCCAGTTCAAGGCATTGTTGGTAGGTAACAATTTAGGAAAAGCTTTTGGCCATATCATGTCATTCCGTTACAACGATGGTAAATATTTTCCTTTTCTGACAGCTAATGCCAGCAAAGTGTATGCCAATGCTGTAACCAAAACCCCCAAAATCTGGGGGCCATATTTGGATACTATCATGAAGGTAATAATTTAATATGTGCAAATAATAGATATTTTTCACAGTTGTGAATAATGTCTAACCTAATGTTGAATGTTGGTTGTAGGTTGGTCAAATGCAAATTCTACGCCAGCAAATTGCGAATGAGTTGAAGTACTCGTGCAAGTTTGACTCCAAACATCTGGCAGCTGCCCTCGAAAACCTTAACAAGTCAGTCCCGTTCAATGAAACAAGTGACAATAAATTGGTTCTAACATTAAATTACATTTGTTCCTAATTGTCCTTTTGTATATTTTGATTCTTCATAGGTCGCTGCTAGCAGACATAGAGGCCCACTACCAGGACCCATCGCTCCCCTACCCGAAAGAGGACAACACTCTTCTGTATGAGATCACAGCCTATTTGGATGCTGCGGGTATTCACAACCCACTTAATAAGGTTTGTGAATGTGAAAATTAAGAATTTTGCTTTGTGATCACATCTCAGTTGACCTCAAATTAACTTGAAGATTGTCGTGACTTCTTATTTTTCACAGATCTACATTACCACAAAGCGCCTACCTTTCTTTCCTATCATCAACTTCCTGTTCATTATTGCTCAGCTGCCTAAGCTCCAGTATAGCAGAAACCAAGGTTTGTCGCTACTTATTTCGACCACTGTTGTGACATTTTAAATATATAATTTTACTTCACAAATTAATAACACAACAGAATGCAATAATAATAAAAATCATAAATGTATGAATTATTCTATGAAACAACTGAGAGCATTTAACATTGTACCAGATTATGTTAAGCACCCACCCCTCCCAATTTTAATAAATCATAATACTCTGAATATTGCATACTTTGAGCGATACAGTATTTAAAAAAAATGGTTACTGGTGTACAAAATTGCAAGCACACGTAAATATACATTGTGTGATTTTGTACTTCTAACAGGCATGACCTGTAGGAAATCCACCGACCCAGTAGACTGGCCTCCCTTAGTGCTCGGTCTGCTAACACTTCTTAAACAGTTTCACTCCAGATACACAAAGCAGTTCTTGGCTCTCATTGGCCAGTTCATTCGCTCTATCATGGAACAGTGTACAAGGTATCTGGATAAATAAGATCAATTATCTTAATCCAAAGTTTTAATTAATTAATCTTAATTATACACCTTATTCCCTGAAATTTCAGTCAGAAGATCCCCGACATGCCTTCAGATGTGGTGGGAGCGCTCATGTTCCTGGAGGACTATGTGAAATATACTAAATTATCCCGAAAAGTAAGTGAGGCTTATACTTTGAGAATGAAACAGATGTGTCATTTTGCTGTAACCTTATCTCTATTTTTGTGTTCCAAAGGTGGCTGAAGCCCATGTTCCCAGTTTCATTTTTGACGAATTCAGAACAATACTGTGAAGTTTTAGGAGTTGTACCAAGACAGAAAATAACACTTTATTGGCCTTTTGTGAAGAATGGATTGTTTGGATCATTAATGTCTTAATGTACAGATTAAACATTGTTTTGTACAAATATTTAATTGCCTATAAGTTCCTTAGAATTACCATACCATTTTGTAATACCACGTGTGAAAATAGGGCGACTGGATAGCATGCCCACCTAAAGTTTAAAGGTTTTGAATTTGAATCTGAGCTAAGGTATTTTATTGTGCCATATGTACTGTATTTGTGCCCTCAGCTTTGAAAGAGTACTCTGATTTTAATATGCAATGTCAGTTTCGGAACTTGCGAAATGTTTAACGAGCGAGTAATGAACAAAATTGTCATTAAATTGCTTCTTTACTGACAAAATAGAGGACTCCACCAATGAAGTAAATTTCTTGCTTTAAGTTACCAATTGCTGCGCTTTCTGCCATTGTCCAAAAGCATGCATACTACCACCCTCACGAATCTCGTGAGGATAAGTGGTATGAAAAGTAATTATACCTAATGAAGTACAGTTTTTTTAAAACTAAAATGTTCCTGGCGGCTCGGCGTATTGAGTGGTGAGCGCGTCAGCCTCACAGCTCTGGGTTCCTGGGTTCAAATCCAGGTTGGTCCACCTTTGTGGAGTTTGCATGTTCTCCCTGGACTTGCATGGGTTTTCTCCGGGTACTCCGGCTTCCTCCCACATGGTAGGCTGATTGGACCCAATAAATTGCCCCTAGGCATGAGTGTGGGAGTGAATGGCTGTCCGTCTCCTCGTGCCCTGCGATCGGCCGGCCACTCAGCTGGGATAGGCTCCAGCACCCCCCACGACCCTAGTGAGGATAAAGCTGTTCAGAAAATTAATGAATAAAATGTTCCCATATACATACTTTTTAATCAAATGAACTATTATGAAGACTACACTATAATGTGGTACAAACATTTAGCCACTTACATTTTACCATTAACCCGTGAAAAGAGACTTTTTATTCAAATGAACTCTTATGAAGACTACACTATAATGTGGTACAAACATTTAACCACTTACATTTTAAAATTAACCTGTGAAAAGAGAGAAATATTGTCTTATTTTCTTGATCCAGCTGGTCTTGCAGTAATATTTTTTCCCAATTTGAATCATATTGTACGGCTGGCATTGGTTCAACTATGTCCTTAAAAAATAATGGTGAAAGGTGAATGAATGCAGGAGGGAAAATAACACCTTTTCCCCTGCTGCTACGTGAAAATGGATAATAACTGAGATTTACCGATTATGTTTATACAAAAAAAGCGCGATTAAAATACTAATTACCGTTCAATACAGTCGCCGAAATAATTAACAAACACTGCCCACGTGATGAACATACGTTTCCATAACAACTATTGGTCTTTCAACTTAAAGGAAAGTTTAAAAAAATGAAGTGCGAATGCATGATACGCTGAGCAATTTAACAAACGTACGCTTGTTATTGACCCACGTGGAAACCGGTTTTGAGAGTGGGGTTACACATAAGAATTGTTTTGCTAAAATTATAATTCGTTTGACTTGTTAAGCGTTTACTTTGAAAACCCAAGAGGAACCGAAAGTCGACTCTCAGGACTGTCACAATTACGCGGGGATTTGATCCTAAAGGGTTGACTTGACCAACAAGGAAATAAAACACTTGGTAACACTTTTAAGCATGAGACCAGTTTATATAATGACGTTGTCGTGTTAAGGTTTGCTGCTTTGCTAAAATGCTGCTAGATTAAATTGTTCGAAGCATAAACACCAAGCGTCTCGAGTATGTCTCAAAATTGGAGCGGCGTGCGGAGCAGTTTGTCCAGTTTGAGGTCGTATCAGGCTAAACTGGCAACGGGAATGGAGTTGGTCACCACCGTGGCCGCTGACTTGTTGGAGGGGGGTAAGAAAATGACTACTCTACTTCTGTCTAATCTCGATTTTCACAGCAAGTTAACCTTTTATAACGTCTAAAATGCATCAGACTGTCCCTAATATTTGACACAACATAAAAAAATGTTCATCTCTTTGCGCCGTGACCAACAATTTCCTTCTTATTAACGTTTAATTTTTCAAATTATTGACTTATTTTGTAGGAAGAAACGTCTTTGATTATTTGTCATATTTTTATAATGATCCGAAACCTAACTATGTCTCATGTGTACAGATGCAGACAGGGACCCTGGCATCAGTGAAATGGAGACCCTCATGTTGGAATGTGCCAAGATGGACCAAGAAATTGACTGCTTTGTTGACACTGTACAACAAATCACATCAGAGGTTGGAATTCTCATTCTGGATTATACACACGGTTAAATTATGCAGATGGCAAAATCAAACTGAGTACATTTAACTCTGTTGGTAAAAGTACTTAAATCTATTCTTTCTCCACTTGACTGCACAGCCACCAGAGGACTTGTTTACTATCTCGTCCATAGTGAAGGAGCACTTCAATGAAAAAAAATCCAGACTATCGGATAAAGATCTGCAGACTCACCAGAATATTGTTGGTTTTAGGCGAAGCATTAGGAGAGCTCGGAACCAAGGTGCGTAAATGCTTGATTGCCATCCCCTTTCTTTGTTGGGTATTAATATTTGCATTACCATGCAGCTCAGATGTTTACCTCACTCGGGCTGTTCTGTCCAAAGTTTGAACAATGTCTGCACATGTGTGGGTTTGTTCTTAAGTAGTCCTGGGACTCTAGCAAAAATTGTAATGTGATAAGGAACCACACCAAACCAAAAAGGGTCCATTGTATATTGGTCTGGAATAAAGAAGGCAAACTATGGACTTTCCTCATGTCAATACAGTCTTAGTTATGTTGGGAACCTTTGGTTTATGACTGATTCAATACACACAAAATAATCTTCCCTGATTTAGAATGTTTGAAGCAGGCAATCAACTTTTCTAGCAGCAAAGTTCTTAAGTGCAACGGTCCCCAATCTTTTTTGCACGCTGAACCACTTTTATGTAGTATAATATCTTACGACGCGGAAGAAAGCAGATTATCAGGAGAAAACCTACGTAAGCGTGAGCCGAACCTGTAATCTCCACACAGGGAGGCCGGAGCCGGGATTAAACCATTGATCTCAGAACAAGGAGGAGGGCATGCCAACCAGCCAGGCGACTGCCCTTATTAAACATAGCAGTTTTTAAAAATACTAATATTACATCTATTGGGCTTGTCAAAAACACATTTTTCTTTTAATATATTAATGTTGACTTCCACAGGTGCGTGCATCCCTTTTAGATTTCAGGGTGTTTTTTTCTCTTGTTGGCTTGTCAAGAGTGCACAGCAACGGTGTTATGTTTTCAGATAACCAAGAGCCAGAGAACTTAGAGGAGGTTGACGTGGACGTTGCTGTGATGGAGTCTCAAGTTATTTTCACGTGCCCTCTCACCCAGGTACCCTCCTGCCAGTTCCATATTACTATACCGAACTCAGTCACAAAAATAATGTATGAATCACCTTCATTTAAAACAAAAAGCATTTTTTTAAACTGGTGCCGTTACTGGTGCTAATTTGATAATAAATCAATTAAGTCCTGGCTGGTGTATTTGACGTAGACTTATTCATTAGATTGTCATTTTTTACACATAACACAGCAAGGGCAATATTACTAAGATGGACAAAATGAACGGAAACATCTGTTTTGACTTACAAGGTCAGTTTTGCATTCAACAGAGGTTTATGAGAGTTGGATGTCAAACTCCACACCCAGGTTTCAGGATTAGGTGTGTGAACTCCTGAGAAAATATTAAAGATACAAGGTGGATTTCCTTAATGAAGGATCTTGTGGGAATGAAATCGTAAGAAAAGTAAAAACGGTTTATCTTGTTTTATCTTTGCATCTCTTCCAGACGGACATGGTAAACCCAGTGAAGAACAAAAAGTGCAACCACCACTATGATGAAAACCCCATTAGACTCCTCATCGAAACAAGACGCAAACAGAAAAAGAAGTGTTGGTACGATGATGCATTTTTTGTGTTAGTTTTTTGTTTCATTTGAGTATAATGGAATAAAATAAACCACATTAGTCCCACAAAGTATTATAATGTACTGCCATGATTACCTCTGGTACGTCTTGAGCCTCTAGTCATTAGAAAGGCTCTTATGCAGATGAGAAAAGCTGCATTTGCTGCAGCACAGCTAATAATGACTGTGTGTTGACTGTGCCCTCCAGCTGCCCTGTGGTGGGTTGTGGAAACCTAGATGTGAGAGATTCAGACCTGATTCCCGACCACACACTGAAGACACAGATTATGAACAAGAAAGTGCAAAACAACGACACAGACTCCATTCAGTTATTGGAATCGTTTATCGCATAAGGTTAGATTCATTGTTTATTGTCATCACCAGAAATGTAGTCACTTTTGTTCAATTATTTGTGGCTTTCTAGTTCTGCAGGGCCCTTGGATGTTTTCCCTTTTGTTATTTTTTTAATAAAATGGCAGTTTTTTTTCTTCAAATTGTTGTTATTACAGTTCTTCTGAAATGTCTTTTTGTGTCTGTGAGTCTCAGTAACTGCCAAAGTAGCCGCTAGAGGGAGATATCTACGTTGAGGCAGCTCAATGACTCCAAGAAAAAAATGGCAAATTTCTTATAATAAATCCCAATGTGGTTCTGACCTCTAATAGTAACTTTGAAGTCCGTGAGTGCTTCTTTCTGCTAGATTTTGTAGGTTAGTGCTCACTGAAGACTGAAATGAGGCTAACAGGACACTCAGAACATGATTAATAAGAGGAGAGTGATGGTTCTTTATTGGACTCTGCCAAGCAGTGACCCAAATGTTGAAGAATTTCTAAACTGAACTCATTTTGAGTATGGCATCTGGTAGAGGAGAGTGTGTATGGGCACTATATTTTGACACACTTTTATACGTAAATAAAAACATTTAAAGTGCCAGCACTCCAGAATAAAGTTGTACTGTGAGCAATGCATGGAATTAAGGCATTCTGAACCTCTTAAGGGTCCAAATAACAACAAACAAAGCCTGAGTTGGCATAGAACAAGGTTAAGATAATCCATTAATAACCTTGCATTCGGCATTTCTAAGGGTATTTATTCCCCAACCCAAGACTACTTTAAAACAGAATGAAATATTTCACTTATTATGAGCTGTATCCCTGTTGATGCATTTTTTCCTGTCAATGAACACTGCCTTTAATCTTGTCTGCAGATCTTGTGGCAGGAAGTTTCGCAAGCAAACCGTTCTGTATGTGGCTTTCAAGTCACATACAAAGACTACTCTTGGTTGCTGAGTTGTAAATACAATAATCGGATAATCTAACACTGCTTAATTTTACAGACACGTTTTGTACAAAATTTGAAGGTTGTGGGAACGATTTGTGGGAGGCAAGGTAATGCTTTCAGCTCGACTGCCCTGGTGTAAAGGTCAAAATAAACATTTTCAGATAAGACGGAATCCAAAGTTGGCTCTGCTTGGCTCCCTTTTCCAAATGCAAGTTATTTTTTAAGAATGTCAGCAATCGGAGTTTGCATGTTCTCCCCGGGGCTGTGTGGATTTCCTCCGGGTACTCTGGTTTCCTCCCACATTCCAAAGACATGCATGGTACACCGGTTGGGTAATCTAAATTCCCCCAAGGTATGAGCGTGAATGGTTGTCTCGTCGTGTCCTAAGATCGCCTGGCCACCGATTCGTGGTGTCCCCGCCTGGTGCCCGAAATCAGCTGGGCTAGGCTCCAGCACCCTGTGCGACCCTTGTGAGAATAAGCGGTTCCGAAAATGAATGAACGAATCTGACGTCCTCATTTGTTGGACATCACATTTTGCTTCATGCAGACCACCAAATTAACTTTTGTGATGTTCACTTATGTGGACGCCAAATCTTTTTTAGTTTTTAAAAAATATTTAATTAACAAACAATTACTTTATAGTAAAGTAAGGAGTTAATTCAGCAGTGGTTGTGATCTTGAATTAAATTTGAGGGATTCAAAGAACTGCCCAAAACTAGCTTTAAGATTTCAATCATAATCATCAATAGGTAGTTACATTTCTATATTTTGATTCCATCTTACCTATATGAGCACGACTATACTAATAAATACTGTACGTTGGTGTGCATTTTTTTTTTAAATTTTCACTGTCATATGGTAAAAAATGGGTACTGTAACAATTGAGATCTATTCTCTAATAGTACTTTTGCCTAAGATTATCTGTTGCCCCCCCCAAAAATGAACCGCAGCCCCAAGTCATGCAAATGAGGCAACAAGGTGCACTGTGCCTTTAAATCATGACACCTCCCAGTAATGGCTCAATGCAGGCTTCCTGAGTTTGCTCTTAAATCAACACCGAAAGTCCCACGACGCACTGGAGTAGAGCGGCAAGGAGAGGCATGGAGTACACTGCAAACACAAAAGCCAGAAACTAGTGGCATATAATTCTTTTTTGCTGAAAATAACAGGTGAGTCTATTCATTTAAATATCCCCGGGTGAGGTCAAATGAAGAGAGGCTTGAACGAAAGTGGCAGCAAACAAGTGTTTGAATTTCAATGGCATTTTTGCGGCTGATCTGAGCCAACAGGTGGGTCAGGTCTCACCTGTTGGAAGCCGCGTTTACGGATAGGAGAAAGATAGCCGACTTTATGGGCTTATCTCTGTGTGTTTATCGTCCACGCAGGCAGGTGCTGGTCCAGTGAAGGATTTCCAAACCGGGACATGGATTATAGGCGCCTCTTTCGATCGAGTTGACGCGGTGGAGTGGAAAACAGGTGGATCTCGTTTGTGCGCTCCACGTTGCGTCCTCTCCCTTTCTTTCACCTTTATGGGGAACCAGGTGGAGAAACTAACTCATTTGAATTACAACGAGGTGCCCACGTCGGATCCAAATGGCTTCGAGCCGGACGTCGATGAACGACCGCGCATTGGAGTTTCTTACATTTTCTCCAACGACGGTGGCGGCGACGACGACGACGATGATGGCGATGAGGACGACGATGACCATTCGGAGCCTTTTCCGCCGGAGAAGCAGCTCTCGAAGCACGAGGAGAAGCCCTTCGAACCCGCGGACGAGCTGGAGTGTTCCGTTTACTTCAGAGATGAGTGCGTGTTCGAGAGGAGCACCGGAGCTGACACCCACTCGGCCGAGAGCCTCCTCAACAAGTGTCGACCCGGAGACGTCGTGGAGTTCGTGGCAACGGGGCAGTACCCGCACTGGGCGGTGTACGTCGGTGACTTTCAGGTGGTCCACTTGCATCGGGCCGAGATTAAAAACGGCTTCCTCACCGACGTGAGTCAGGGCAAGAAAGGTCGGATCGTCAACGGTCTCTACCGGTTCCGGGCTCTCCAGCCGCAGGTGATCGTGCGCAACGCCGTGGACCACGTCGGCTCAAGGGACCGAGAACTCTACTGGAGGAACTCCGAGTGCTTTGCGGCCTGGTGCCGTTTTGGCAAGCGAGAGTTTAAAATCGGAGGCGAGATCCGGATCGGGAAACAACCCTACCGCTTAAAAATGCACTTTTCTGATAAGAAGAGCCACGTCCTGGAGTTCCAGAGTTTGGAGGACGTGATCATGGAGAGGAGAAGGAACGATCAAATCGGAAAGGATGCGGTTATGCAAGAACTGGCTAATCACCTGAATGCAACACAGGAATTTCAAGAGGACTCTCTGGGCAAATGAAGCTGCTCATTTGGCCCTTGGGGGACTATTGAACTCCCAATTAGCAATATTCTATTGGTTTAAACACTGTGCAAACAGGTGGAGTGACACTTGTTTGCGTTACCTCCTCGCAAAAAAAGACAAATCCATTATTTTACTTATGCATACAACTGCACTTGCAAAAAAAAGTGTTTCATATTCACTATCCTGTTTTTCTCTCTTGTAGACAGTGATGAATTGCCTCGAAATAAAGTCAATTGAATATTTTGTCAACTTGTGCCATACGTTTTTTTAAGTTTTAGGTGTAAAAACAAATGGCAGATTCTAAATATTTGCCAAAGGTGAAAAGGAAAATGGAACAATTCAAAGTTTCACGAAAACCCGGGTAAACTGGAAAGTTAAACAATGCAAACAAAAACTAAATTCATCCCCTGTTTTATATGATAAGGAGTATTTGCAATACACTGTCAATTTACACTTGTGTGGACATTATTTGATGTAAAACATTGGATTCCTAGTGTGTTTGAGCAAAAACTACTAATTCCTTTGCAACTTTATTGTTTGAGCAAAGGTTTTGGTGGCACATATTTATTTTAATCATTGTTGACATTGTTGTTATTTTCAATTCACACAATACAGCTTTAACTACTTTTTGTCCACTATGCCTGTACTGTTTACCGCCAATACCCAGCACTTTCATTGATTCATCTCTTTGAAACTAAAGATCTTTGTATGAAGAAACCTGGAAATAAATCTATATTTGACTTATACATTTTCTCCTTTTTAATACAACAAAATCCCATATTTGTGCAATTCCGATCATTTCAGCTAGTTATTTAGCTTCTCAAGTAGCACCTGTTGTAAATAGCATGTCATTTTTCTTCACGATATCTAGACAGGGAGCCAGCGGAAAATAAGCCATTGCTTTATAAATTGCCCGAGGCATGGTTATTTGGCTGCTATTCCTTCCCCTGGAACCACTGAGTCCATTACAGTTCAATCCAATGTGCACATTTTATTTGACAACATTCATAAATACGCAAAAGCCCTTCATTATGTAGTCATATCTTTATTTGCAACTGTGGCACATAATTCAACTGCAAGTAATTTATGGCTAGGGTGGCAGTGAGTGTTGTTTGGATTAGAGAAATAGAGCCCCAAGAAACAGCTCCACCTGTTCTGTTTGAAAATGTTATGGCCTTGAAGGGTAACAACCTCTCTCTCATGAGAATGTTTTCATGCATGTTGTGTTTTTTTTGCATTTTTGAGCAGGTCATGTCCCAAAAGAGCTAAAATAGCATTGTAGTGTGGCTTTGTAAGAAACAGACGAGGTGCTGGACATATTAGCATTTATTCAATTCTGCACGGTCTGTCACTGTGACGAAATCGTAATTGTGCACGCATCTGTGTGTGCAAGATGCACAGTTATGATATCAGTCATATTTTCATAACAACAAAAGAGTGAGAGTTGGATATGTTCAAGCACACAGTTTTAAAACCGCTTCCCTGTTAAAAAGTATGAATTATTCTTCCATTATTCATTAATTTTCCTCACAAAGGTTGTGGGGGTGCTGGAGCCTATCCCAGCTAACTATGGACACCAGGTGGGGGATACCCTGAATCAGTGGCCAGCCAATCGCAGGGCTTCCTCCAATATGCGATCATATTATATTGCCCAAACAAGAATGTAGTGCAGTAACTAAACACAAGTTGAGAAATCTTTCTGAAGTTCTACACAACATCAAAACTTAGTCTAACAGTGGTGACCTTTTAATATTGTTGTACATAAGATTAAAATATTCCTCAAAGGATGCGGAATGAGATGGGGATTGAGTGTCTTTATTTCATACTAGAGATTTATCCCTGTGTGATTACTGTATGTTTATATTAATTACATTTTCTTCTTTAATGATTGAGGGCTCTGATTTTTTTTTTAGCACATTTGGGCCAGTGCACACTTGAGGAATACGATGGCCCTAAAGAAACTGACGTGTGAGAAGAGATGTGAGCATTCCAATCTCTTCCTTCAATTGTTCTACAAGGGGAAGCTTTTAGTTTGACATGTTGGCTGTTTCTTGTCAGACTGTTGGCCAGCATATTTCACTGATTTCCTGGGGAGGATTGGAAAAAAGCCCACCTCCTCCAGGCAAAACTGTCAATTTTGGAGGAGGCCCAAATCGAAGCCATCCAAGTGTTTACTAATTGTATTTATCAACAAGAACTTCCTACTGCACATAAACATGTTAAAACAATTTGAAGAATAGAGTGGAATAGTCCTTTATTTATACCCTAAGGGGGAAATTCAGTAGTCACCACGGCATAAACAAATATAATGCCACAGATGAATGTGTATGAAATAAATAGTAATAATCTGAATAATAGGCAAAGAAGTTTGATGAGTCCATTATATCTTAACATTATCCAGTGATGGGTAAGTTTCATTGCTGATGCAGCGAATGACCTGGATGGAATTTAACCTCAAGGTGTTTTACCCGTTTTATTTCATCTAGATTTTCAACCACGAGAGATTCCAACACACACTGAATCACGACATGATACGAGGTAAATGAGATAAGGGCTTTATTGTTAGATGTGTTTGAGTTGGGACTTGGTGTAAAAGTTTCTCCAAGGATACTGAACTCAAACTAAATCTTCCTTAAACACTGGAAGGGATTTAGTTGTCTTTGTGTCTGTGGTTTGAATGTCTAATATTTACCAAATGGAGTGAAAGAGAAAAATAGTGGGTCAAACAGTCACTATATAATCCGTCTGCCTCACAGACCTGAGATTCAGGGGTGAATCCCTGGTGTGTTCCGATCTTTCTTACTTTTATAATTTTTAACGGTTTTAGTGGATACTTTTGAGCACTGTGGAACAGATTATTGCTGTCTTTCCTTTGACTTTCCCAATGAATGTCTACAAGTGAAGGCCTTAGCTATCGAGCTGGTTTGCTTTAGAATCATTCAATTGAACCTTCCCTAATTAAAATGATTAAAAGCTCCTTCTCACTCTTACATGACACAAGGTGACTGACAATTATTGCTTTCATGTAACCTCACCTGTTTTACACCGTCGCGGAGTTTCCCCTCATTTCAGTTTCTGGAGCCTTTGAAGCCTGCATTTGAAGGCCAACAATTTGCCTAAACCGGTCTCAATTCATTAAAATTCCATGGATGCTCCAAATCTGACCTCCAAATGTCTCCTCCTTTTTGGCTATCTGAAGCCAATTCTAATGCCTGACTCAGACTACACGATTACACCCATTTTCAGTTACACGGACACGTCGTGGAGAATCGTTGACTACCGTGGCCGACATTTTGAAGTGTGTGTTGAGAATTCTCGTGTCATGTGGCATATTCAACGACTGCCCATTTGGGATCTCAGGGGCCTCATGGCCAAATCCCAGGAAGTTTGCCGTGTCTTGTTGTGTTCCTACACATGTTCCTACACAATGTCAATGAATATTGACCACTAGTGTAACTTCGTGACCGGCTTGTGCTTTCTTTTACACGCACTTCCTCTCCTTTTTCACAGTGTGAGACACCTACACATTGCCTGCGGGACGTTAACCACAGTTGTGCTTCTACACCCCAAGCAGACAAAATTAACATTACAACCGATTTTTCCATTTTGTCTATGAAGTAGGTTAAAACAACAAATGCTGTCTTGTGTTTGCAAAACAACTTTTGTGCGCACACTTTTGTTATATAGCTGAGTGTGCCTGCTGAAAAAAAGAAACGAGAGAATATTTTTTCACTAACATGAAAAATCTTCCCTTTCCACCACGGGTGATCTGCAACATCCCATCAATTCAGTTGGATGTCCGCTATGAAACCTCCAGCTGGTGAAGATATGGAAATGGGAGTCAAAGTGTGTGTGAATACCCGTGAATCCGTCGCATGCGTGTGTGAGAGAGATAGAATTAACGGGTGGTGTTAGGCAAGGTCTGGCCCCGCAGGCTTCCGGCATGCTGCCGGCTCTGTTGGAGCTATTAGAGGTAAAGCCAATTTAGACTCGCCGAGTGATCATGTGATGAATGCAGATCGATCTTGAAGGCAAGCTCCAAGCATCTCTTTTTGAAGACCAACACAGAAGGTGGCATTGCAAATAAGAAAAGGGAGAAAGAGATGTGGAGATTCAAATTACTTCATCAATGCAAGTCACAAAGCCACCAAAACCCAAGAGCATTTCATGTTGGAATATTCGCGTTTTCTCCTCCTAAATCTGACTCAAGCTTGCGTTGTCTTTCAAATGGAACCTCATCTTGTAAGTGGAGATTTGCCACTATAACACATCTTCTAATGCTAATTGTGGATGTGCCAGAGAAATGTCCCACGAGCACCTAAGTTTATTGCCTCATAATTATAAAACTAATTGGAAAGATGAATTACATTCGCCCCCAAGTGTATGGATGCACAAAACATACGCATGCATCAAACACTTACTGTACTGATGATGATCACAATCTCAACTGGTAATGACAACATTGAGGATTCAGCATTTGTTCTATTTTTCAGTTTTAACCCTTTTCAGGACAAGGAATGATGTTGCGAGTTGTTCAAATGGCATCCTGCAAGAGTATATCCTTGTAATTCTTGGGTACTATCATTTTTGGACTGTAATGTACACCCACCAAATATTAAGAGACCTCTGTATTTGTCCATAATTTGGCTGCACTAGACTTTAAGACACAAGTCTCTGACTTGTAATACGGGATATTTACTGAATACTAAAGACATGCAACTCATTAGTTCATAAATGTCCATAAATTACCTACACTGGACTATTTAACTGCAAGGTTAAAATTTTGCGAGAAAAGGACCCGTTTAAATGCCGATATTTATGGCACTTATAAGTATGTATAGCATACAACAGGACTTCTACAAAATTACCATGCTATGGGCAACTTTAGAGTTTTGTTGTCTACAAGAGAACAAATAGATCAGTATGAATCATCATATGGTTCTATAACACAAATGACCCTCATTATTTGTAAATGATTGGAAGCCAGCTCAACCATGGGGAGAAAAAGTCTGTAAATAACTGACAGTCATTATAATGCAATTAAAAATACAAAACTAGTCATAAAAAATAAGAAAGAAATTCCTCTTCCAGGACTTTAAATATGCTTGGATAAATGCCAATGATGCAGAATGCGAAAACACATCTTGTTTGGAACGCCAATAAATTGTAATTTAGTGTCTTATAAATGATTGCCGCCACAGTGGTTGCCTGGTTAGTACGTCGCCTCACAACTCTGAGCTGAAGGGTTCCATCTCATGTAATGGCTTTCCTGTGTTGAGTTTGCATCTTCTCTCAATGCACCCGTGGGTTTTCCCCAGGTAATCCGTTTTCCTCCCACTTCCCCCAAAACATGCAAACGTGAGTATGTGAATGGGTATGAAAAGCTGTTTGTCTCATTGTACCCTGTGTTTGGCTGTGAAGTAGTGCAACCTGCCCCCTACACATACTCACCTGGGATTAACTCCAGCACCCACGGCCTTTCTCATGAGGATTAGGTACGTACGGAAAATAAAATTACTGAATGAATACATGAATTAATGAGTCTTATTTTGAGTTTAGCAAAAGCTAAAGTTGGCATGAAGCTTCCAAAATTGCTTTTGAAACCCGTCCCCCCGCAGTTCACCTATATATTTTGTTGTTATGACTTACAGACATTGCAATGACTGCCGCCATTGGTCCTCCATAGCCCACAACCCAAATAAAAGCCAAAGTATGAAATACTGGTTGACAATGTTGACGGTAACCATTCACAAATATGCAGTTTACATAAAGATTGTGCAACTAAATCACTTTATAGAACCTATATTTATGTGATCAATATGAAACAGTCTCACTCAAACAAAGAGTCAAAATGCTTTCACTGTGAAAATGAAATTAATTGCAAAATTTTCCCGTTGTTATAGATAAGTATAGAAAATGATTGCCTTCTCATGCTTATTATTGTTTGTTCTTCAGACGCATGCATCAAACGGACACACAGACACGGACACACACACACACACACACACACACACACACACACACACACACACACACACACACACACACACACACACACACACACACTTGTTAGAAGGGGTTCACTGAGGACAATTGTGAGCAATAATGAGGAGTTGCTTGCACCGTGTGAGGGACAGGATCCAAAGAGGAAGGGCCACAAGTTCCAAAACAAGCGCGTAGAGGAAAGGGAGCACAACATGCGTTTCCTTTTAGTAGCCAGCTGAGCAGGCTTTCTATTTACCTAAATTAAACTTCTACTAAGTTCATCAAAGGGCACTGAGCCCCCGCAGCAAGCACAGTTGTGCTCTTGATCTTCAGCGGCGAACCAGCGATAAGTCCTTCGTGATAACGACTCCATTAGAGCAGAGGAGGAGAACGATGATAACTGCGTGTTCCTAAACAACACGCACACTTATCTCCATGTGCCTTCCTGTCTATGTTGTCCCACTTGCCTCGGAGGCAGCTTTCTATAATGGCGCATGGGGGTGGGTGGGTTTCAAGTCACAGATTGTCCTGATGTTCAGCCAACTTTTAGTTCTGCTCTGCTATTTTACAGATTATACCAGCTGTGTGTGTTTCAGTCCTTGGTCCTCGACAGCGCAACGGTTATCTAAGGGTTGGGCGATAAAAAGTTAGAGTTGATTGTTTGAGACACTGTGACCTCTTGAGGAGGTAAAATCACCCAAGTCCTCAGTGTGAATCACAATGTTTAGTGTTGGTGTCAGCTCATCAGCTCGGCGTGCCAACATGCATTCTGTTTCCTGACAATTATTCAAAGATGTTTGGCATTTTACACGGCTCTCCGATGAATAATTCAGGCTTAATATTCATAGGATACATTAGTCAGCTGTGGCCGTGTCTGTCTGGTGTTCAGTGTGTTTAGTAAAGTGATCAACGTACGGGCATGTTGCCTCAGCGGGTCTGCCTCTCATTGATTTTTAATGTACATATGTAGATCGTATGTAAATGTGAGCCGCGACCCAAGGGGCTTCCGACTGGAGAAAAAGTGAAAAATGGCTCTCTATGTGTCCGATCACTAATTATATCTATATCCCTCTAAGCTCTTCATGATTTTCAGTAGAGTGTCGGGAAGCTCTCTAATCCACGCGACGTTCTTTATTCTGCCCGTGACGCTCATCCCCTCTGTGTCAGATGCCGAAACCCTGCTAATCCCCTTGTGGCGTTGCACACGGGTCCCCCAGCTGTCACCTCCCTAGTTTGTGGCCCTGCTTAGGATGCTATTGATGTCACCGTGCCCCGTCTACTTCAATAACTTTTTTCCCCTTGCTTCCCTGCCGTTTTCTTTCTCTCCCGCTTTGGCCTCCTCATTGTGTCGCTTTTTCGCTGGCCGTTGGTAAAATTCCCAACTGGCACCGGGCGAAGGCTTTTGTTCAACCCTGTTGTACTAACAGTCTGCATTCCAGATTTGCCCTTTCCCCAATACCAAAAGTTGAATGAATGTGCAGTGGAGGAGGTGAAGATTAATGCAGCTCAGAGGGCAATTTAGACTCACCAGCAGTGAGCATAAGCATTTGAATGACGGCACATCAAGAATCCTCAAGTTCCATTAAGGGTGCTTAACAATACATCACCATGCCAGCAAGTGATTTTAATGAGAAAGAGGTGGCGGGAAGGATTCTGAGTGGAAAGGCGAGGGCGGAGAGTAAGGGGAATGATTGGTAGTTTTGCCATCTTTTTGTCCTAAGATCCTCTCGGTAACTTCTTAAAGTAGTGGGTTTCAAAAAAACTGATTTGCAAGGTCGTCTCTGTCCCTGTCGATGCAAATGTTACTTTAAAAAAACATCTGTTGTTAAGAAATGATTCTTTTGAGTGATTTGCATTGTATTTCACATTTCAAGGGTGCTTATTTATCATCAAGACATTTTGCCAGAGAACAGGTTGTGTCTCTCGTGCAGGCCTTTCATGGAAAAATATAGTGGAGCACATCCCATTAAATGGATTTCAAAACTATAGCCATGCCAGTACCTTACCTATTGTGTGATGGATTAGAATTTTATATTCAAAAATGACAGATGACAAAATTGTTTGGATTCTTTTGGGTTGTTAGATTTCCCAATTGTTGCCAACTGCTTTCAAAACAATTGTCACCTCATCGACAGTGCATCTTCTGTTGTGTGATTTGCAATTCAATTTTTCCCAAACCAAAACATTTCTCAAAATATTTGTGGTGCATTGTCCCTGATGTTATAACACAATTGCTTAGATTCTTTTTTTTTTCATTCTTTTTTTTCATTCATTTTATGAACGACTCATCCTCACGAGGGTTGCGGGGGTTGCTGGAGCCTATCCCAGCTAAGTCGGAGTACCCAGAAAAAACACACACAAGCCCAGGGAGAATATGTAAACTCCACACATTGAACCCTCAACCCCAGAACTGTGAGGCTGACGTGCTAACCATTCATCCACTGGGCTACCTTAGACTCTTTTTGCTGGTCATTTTTACACATTGTTGCTGGGGAGAGTTCATGCTGGAATTTTTCTATTAAGTACCAACTGAAATGGGGATGTAGAATTATGTTATTGAATTGAATGCTTTTATTGTCATTATACAAGTATAATGAGATTTAAAGCTTTCACCACATAGTGCACAAGTAACAACGGACAACCAAATAAATAATCAATAAATAAGTAGTCCAAGTGAGGTCAGCAAAGTGAAGCTTCCTGGATGAGTTCCATGGTTTTTGGAGACGTTCAGCGCCAAGTTGCACCACTCGCTGAGTCTATGGACACAACAAGAAACAAGCAGACACATAGAAATCAATACACAGTAGAGATAAATAATCAATAAATAAGAAATAAATAAGTAGTCTTAGTAAGGTCAGCAGTCGTTTGGTTAATTTGTAAATGTCAAACTACAAGACTTTGATACAAAATGTATCTTGAAAACTGCTCCAAGCATGGTATTTTAAAATACTATGTATAAGCATTGGTCAAATTCACAGATATCTATGAAAGATTCATTTGGACACGCATTGCAACAGGGATAGAAGAAAGTTTGGTAGCGTAGTGGTTCTCAATAATCTATTTCACTGGGATTTCTGGTAGGCTTTTTTCACAGACTTAATCACAAGATTTTCAACCTTGGTGGGAAAGTGTATCTTAGACAGAGGAAAAATGCTTTCATTTTGTATCAGTGATTGATGAAAAAATAGCCTCAAAATTGGCCTTGACATGTAAAGATAGGATGCGCCTTTATGATTATCTCTCCATTTTCTCATTGTTAACAGTTGTGCCACTGGCTGGGGCTCGTTTTACGACATTATTTTGTTTTTGTAAATGGTGAACGTGAAAAGGAGTATGAGTTTTTAAAATTACACTCGTTTTTAAAATGACACATTTCTGGCTAAGCATTACTAACAAGCTTGTATGAGAAAAACTCAGTATCTAGTCGGTGGTGTAGGATGGACGGTTGAGCTTTGTTTAGTCTCAGCGCATATCTTTACTTGTCACATTGATGCAAATGTTAAATTAAACTTGACAACATGAGCTATTGAGATGGTCATCACAGGCCCACCTGGAAAAGGAATGACAAGACCACCTTCAGCAGGGATTTAAAAAAAATGCAATGTATAATTGGCATACAAAGTCCAATTATATCTTCTGTAATGTCACGCCGTCACTGTGTTTGAAAACGCTATTTCATAGTGCTAAATTTCAAAGGGGTCGAGATTAGTCATTTATTGCAAGAAGACTACTGTCCAAAATAACAGCGAACTATGAATTTTTTAGAGGCCAAACGTAAATAAAAGCTAGACTGACAGATGAACTGTGTCAAGTGTGAAGAGTTGTTGAGGCTCAGGCAGAAAAGGGAGAGTAAAAAAAGACAAACAGATAAAGACTAAATGAAACACTGGGAGACAAGACGTGAGGTCGACCTTGATCCTAACTTTTCTTGGTTTGGCCATCATCGATGTGACACGCATTACTTGCGCAGCTCTGGTCTTCGGCCTTGCCATCCTTCCTCGCGCCCCTCTGCTGCGTTGGGCCTGCCAGTCACAATCACCCTCTCTGTCTTCGAGCCGGGCCAGCACGCCACGCTGCTCCCCCTGCAAGTCTCATCCCTCTTTGCTGCCTCACTGTCATGGAGATAAGGGTGCAAAAGCAGTCAGGGACAATTTTCAAACAGTCACTCTCCCCAAATGGATTTGACTACATTTTCACTCTTCTAGCAATGTGTACGCACAGGGGTTATTTGATCACTGGTTGGGTGTTTGCAGGCTATGTAGGGGAATATATAAAGGGAAGTGGATATGATTACTAATTTACTTTTCTTCCTATCAGAAAAATGAAACAATCTGTTGAGTAGTTTACTGTAACATGTAGTCTGCGGTCAAATTCAAGATGATTAATAAAAAACATTGTGAACAATTGAATCCGATTCAATTCAGTGACAATACCACTTCATGTTTTACTGAGGAAAATTATTTAACGTGCCCACCATTGCTGGTGGCTGCTCTCTTGTTACGTGGCGGGAGCATGGTTGGACCCAAATGCAGGGAAGCAGGCCGAGATGAGGGAAGTCGGTAAACTAAAATGTCCTTAATTAGCAAAAACTGCTTCCCCAAAATAATACTTTGTAAGTAATCTCTCGAACGGAACCAAACTCAAGGTAACGAGGCACGAGGATCATGAAGAACAGGGAATACAGGCATACGCAAGAAAAGAGGCAAAAGCAGGAACATAGCTGATGATCCGACAAGTGGCTGACAAAGACACGACACTTAAATAGACAGAAATGGGTTGACGAGACAATTAGAAAGGCCTAGGTCGCACGAGGGTAGCAAACAGGAAAGACAAAGCAGGTAAAATTAATGAGTAATCACATGGACAGGTCACACAAGGGAAAACACCCCGAATACCAAAACATAAGAAAACGAAAACCTAAGATATAAAACCGCGCCATGGGAGGATTTATATACATTTTTCACTACACACTTGGATCTCACCTCATCTCAGACCATTAAGCGATTCAAATCGGTGTATCTTTACTTATATATGTTTTTATTATCATTATTATTATTATTATTATTAGTAGTAGTAGTAGTAGTAGTAGTAGTAGTAGTAGTAGTAGTAGTAGTTGTAGAAGTAATAGTAGTAGTAGTAGCTGTTGTAGTAGTATTGTCCTGGACATTTTAAGCAACAGAAGGAAGAAGTGTTTGGGGCAGAGAATGAAGCTCTTACTCAAGTGTATTATCATTTTTTCTTACAAACCTCATTTACAATAATATAATTGGATGCAATATGACTGGAAAGAAATGTCCATGCAAAACAGACAGTGGAATTTGAAGCATTTGTGGCTAAATCTGTTGAAAAACTCACCTTATCATAGCATGGAAAAGTCAACACACGAGGATTACGTCTAATAGATAAGAGGTTTAACTTATTCATAACCCTACAAGAATGTATTCTAATATATCTAATTACGCCATCTGATGGTGTAGTGGTTCTGCAAACAGCCAGATTCTCATTAAAATTTGACTGATTGGGTCAAATTTAAATATTTGATGTTTTTAACTTTGTAGTCATGAAATGTGTGGTGTGATATCGCGCCGTCACTGGTTTAAAATCTGACACACAAGGCAAGTCAGATACATGGCAACTAACTTTGATCTTATTATTTTATTTCAGAAACTGGGATTTTTTTTTTAATACGTGCAAGATTGATGGTGTTCTAATCACTCTGACAAATTACTTTCTATTTGAATACTCCTAGTGCAGCAGTGGCCAAGTCCGGTCCTCGAGAGCCGCTATCTGGTCTATTTTCCATATCTCCCTCCACCAACACACCTGAATCAAATCATCGGGATGGGTATCAAGCTTCTGGGCAGCTTGCTGATGAGTTGATTATTTGATTCAGGTGTGTAGGTGGAGGGAGATATGGAAAACGGACCGGATAGTGGCTCTCGAGGACTGGAGTTGGCCATTTGAATATGACAAGACATCTTAACCTTGGTCTAATCTGTTTGGAGTTATGCATATTTGTGGACAGGATTAAATATCAAATTTTGTCTTTGCCCTATTGCGTCTTTTTGTTGTTAGAAACTTTCTTACATGTTTTAGAAACAGTCTCTGCTGTCTGTATCTAATTAAGTTGACACCTTGATGACACGTCTCAATTGAACAGACGGGGAGAATTCAAATGGAATGTGAGTTATAAGAGCACCATCAATAGCATTTTCAATGATACTATCACTTGTAACTCATGCCGCAGGAGCACCCTCATGTTCCAGTTAGTTTCTAAACTGAAACAATTTGCCGAGAAGTCTTTGAGGCTCTCAGTGAAATTTCTAATCAAGACACGCTACAAAGCGTCACGATCTAGCTATCCAGGATAAATTGATAGATGGCAAAGGTACACCTGCGATTTTATGCCATTTCCATTTAGCGCAACAGCCAAGTACCCAATTTACATGAACAAAACACAATTTAAAGTCACCTGTTTCAAATCGCAGACAGTCCCAGGGCTACACTATTTTTTCAGTTTGGAATTGTTCCATGAATAATAGCTTATCAATTCCACCCTTGACTTTTGTTTCCTATGAGGTTGCCTCCGATATCGATGTATTATCTAAAGATGGGTTTACTCTAAGTTTTCAGAAGAAATTATGTGGCTAGATTTCTTTTTGTGTGAAAGCACTGTCATGAATACAAGAAGAAGATCAGTGGCTTGTACAACACCAATAAGAAAGTTTTGAAAAATGTGCATGTATTAGTAATAATTTATTCACATGCCTCTAATTGTACCCCAAGGTGTTTTTATACTATGGGGAGAAAAACTATGGAGAGTCTACGGTGATTTGCAGATAAATGAAGGGGGTGATTAATTTGCACACCGCAGGCACCTTTTTCTTGACCTGATATAACCGTAGACATGGACCAATAGTAGACAGCATGGTTGCCTGGACACCTGAAGGCTAGATTACAGGTTGAAAGTTGAGAACGCTCATGAACCAGGGTGAGAAAGGCATGTAATAAGGCAGCCAGTCAGTGCTTGGAGAAATGGTCTTCAGTCCATCTCCTACAGCTTTTCATTTTAGCCCATGTTTAAAGAACGATTTCAGACCAGACACTGGAGGTGAATGCAATCAATTGCTTGGTAGGAGACAAAACCATTAATGTCCGCTGACTTCCCAAAGGGATGCTTTGAAGCCTGATTTTTTTTCTTCTTCATTGGGTATGTGCTGAACTTATAAGATAAAAGCTCAAGTGAAAAATGATTTTCTGATTTGCTTTTACATTAACGCCAGGAGATCTGTCAGTTCAGTGCTGTATGAGAAATTTCATGCCCATTAAAAACACTGGAAAAAAAGTCATCAACGTTGCATCATCAAAGGAGGCAAATCATTTTTTAAGACTTCAGAACAGAAATTTGTAAAAATAACGGATCCCCGTTGAGTATCATTTTGTGAAGAAATATGAAAATAACCATATGTGGGAGGTTGTGATCAACAGGACGAAGATGTACTGTCTTTGACCTTATTGATTTCAAAGTCTTCTATTGAAGGTTTTGGTGTGTGGACTCCATGACACATGCCCAGTGATGACTCTCCCTCACAAATCTTGTCTCGTTGGTCCTATCACCTCTCGCTCGTCTAATTGCTTGATGCACAAAGGGTTGTGTAGGCTACAAAAAAAGCAAATTGAGGAAAAATGTAATAGCTGCAGAGATAAAGAGTGTCTAATCAGTCTACCAAGAATGTCTTTGGAATGTGGGAGGAAACCAGGGTTCCCGGAGAAAAACCTACTGCTCATCTGTTGAGGTCAATTTGAGCTTCTCACACGTACACACATTGCACTTGAATTTTATTGTCAAACTAAACATGAAATTAGCAGTGTTGTATTTCAAATAAACTTATTCACGACATACTATTATTTCCTACATACTATATCCCTGTTGCGCTATTACAAACTCTGTGCTTCATTTCCATATTGTTATTTACTGATAATATTGTCTCTTTTTTTGGAAATATTTTAGGATTTCTACATTTTACTATTCCTCTTTCTATCTTTCAATGTCCCTCTCTCTCGCTGTCTCCTCATATTGCTCCCTTCGTGCCCCCTTGTCTTTTTCTCTATATTTTCTTTTCTTCCAACCTCGTCTGTAGCACGCTGCACCTGACTGCCTTGACACTTTAAACACATCAGCTTCTGCTCGAGCTGCAAGCGGAATATCAATATATATTCCACATACGCATGCAAACATAACACAGTGGTACCAAATTGTCCGCAGTTATCAATGTGAAAAAACTCACTGTTGGAAAAAACCCCCTCATGTCTTTCTTCTTCTTCTACTCAAAAGTACCATTACCAAGTCATATTGTATGTTAATCATCCATTAGAAAATATATTCAAAGGACAGCCCCTTGTGACATTTAACACACTCAATGGAGAGACCTGCATGAAACTGTAGCAAAAAAAGAGTGATGGAAAAAAAACAAAAACACACACACACACACATAGTAACAAAGCTGTTTTTCCCATCCAAAATAACACAACCTGCATGTGCTGCTTACGTCAAAAGAATTTTAAGCAGCTAACTATAAGCCCTTTAAGACCTCTTCTGTGTTTGAGTATGTGCGCACACACACAAACACACGGCAAGCCTTCCCATGACAACTCCTCAGTTGCCTTAGCCTCCGTGGACTACCTTTCAAATCTCCTTGCTTCTCATTCTCCTCACTTGTTGATTCCCACATCTGATCTCTTCATCAGAGACACATTAGAACGCTCAGTGTTGCCCGGCATGGATCTTCTTCTGCCTTGAGGCAAAACCTTCCTACTACTCCAGAGCTTCTGTCTATATCCCTGTGACCAAAAGGCCTCATCACTTTTCAAGCCACGAGTGCATGAAATCATTGCATAAAATGTCTCGCCACCATCATTTTCATGCATTGATTGCCAATATTGTGTGACCGCCACAATACAAACGAATGGGCTTTTTGTAAAGACATAAAGATAGGCAATCACAAATGCTTTTATGCATTGAAATACATTTATGCAACTATTAAGGGACGAGCATTTAAACTCATGCAACGTTGTTATTATTGAAATTGTGTTTTTTGAATGCTGGTGGACCTCTGATCCAATAATGTAAATTAAATTAATTGTGCGAATCCCGAATGTGTGACAGAGTGAAGCGTATTCACATAAATTACAATTTAATGATAAAATATGCTCTAACGATACTCACACCAGTGTTCTTGCATTTGTTCCTCAAACTACTTATCCTGTGTTAAGTGTTCCAGGGGTGATGGAGCCTATTCCCAGCTGATTATAGGCAGGAGCTGGTACTGAAAATGACCAAACACCCTGATTTGAAATTTGCATACTTTGATATTATTGTTTTTGTCCCTAATTCCTTTATTTCTTTGTAATTTGAACTTAGTGAGACTTCTTACACTGTACGCTTACAGTACATTATTATTCATTTCATCTATTGTGTAGTCCAGACTCAGTCTTCTCAAGAGAGGTCGCAACAAATCTGATTTGTACTCCGTACTACTTTGTCCTGACACCTAGTGGATAACAACAAAATTGTTGCCCTGAAGACTGCCATTTTAGGAAATGAAACATTAAACTCTGTTCTGCTATAGTTGTTCAATACTCCCCTGCTGGAGCAGTGGCAAGATATCTTGAGATGACATTTGTTTGGGATCTGGACACTTGCAGTACCTGCCAACTAAAAATCCATTTAGTAATTATAGTTCAGTTTTGCAGTCAAGCAAGTGTCAATGAGTGTTTTCCATGAAAAGTGCCGCTCAGAAAAAAAAATGGACGGACATGATTTGTAAGCCCGCGTGAGTGTTGACCCATTTTGTTGGTTAGTAAGACCTGTCAGAGCTGTGAAAGTCAATAAATTAAGTCATGCTTAGACTTGGTGGCCAATTGTGAGGAGTAGAAATGTGAACTGAAATGACAGAGTGACAAACTTGTGTATATCACACTCGAGTGGAGCAAGAAGAGGATTCCTTTGGGAGCTTGCAATTGAGGGATGTAGTCAAAGTGATTTGTCATCCTTTCAGATCTAAGCACATCAATACAACCCAGAATTTTAAAAAACTCTTTCTGTAAATATGACATTATGGAAATCTTGCAAATGGAAGCTCAATTTTGCAAGTGACATATTGATTGCTTTCAATACGTGTCATTTTCTGGAAAGACAGCATTGGAAGTGGGATGACAATTTCAGTCTTTTGAAAAGATTATTAAATGAAAGACCATGGACTGCCTTCTTTCGCCATAAAAATGGGTTCTGCCTCATTCAATTTTTGTCTGCAGAATTCTGCAGGTTGAAGTCAATATTCTTAAGCAACTTTGACAATGTTTCACCTTTTAAACACCCGAGCAGTGCTACCTTCTATAAAACACAGAAAAGAATAAAATTGTGCTTTAAAACTCAAATTAAAAAATTATGTACAAATATTCAATGGCAGAACAGAAACCCTTAATCAAGGAATCAGGGTCAGGTTCAAATGAGTATACTGTGTCATCAACAGATGACAAGCGGCCATGTTTGATGAAACTCAACACAATCTCTCACCAATCTGGATTGTCTGTGAGGGGCTTACCATAGCGAACCCATACTTGCTTCTACCTCTGAGTCAAAATGTTTTTTTGGTGATAGATATCAGCAACAAGCAATTTTGTGCCAGTGTGAGCTTAGAGCAGTCAGATTTCCAGTGCGTCTCCATTTTCTGTTTCTGTCAGGCTCCCTATACTTTCTTTTTATCATTCATGACAGAAAGAAAACCATTGCTGCTATCATTTAGGAATACTTCTTCGTTTTACAGACTTGCATTTTAAAAATTGCATGACTCTATATTCAAGTTGACTGTTTATTGGAGGGTAAACTATTTTGACAACCAAGGTCTGGATTTGTAAGCAAAAAAAGCATGACATGTTAAATGGCAAATGCTTTCAATGAAAACCTATTTAAAGAATTGCTTACTATTTAATTTGGCCAGTGCTGACAATGATTTTTAGATCTAACTAGACAGTAGATGGTGCTGTCTCTTTCTGTTTTACAGTTGCTCTTGCTTGTCTAGCATGATCTCATGATGCAAATCTCCCTTTGATTTCAATTAGAAAAATAATTTGATTTGTTTGGAGACCTTCATGTTTCACCCAGAATATGACACAACCACTAGGGGGGTGGGGAGGGGGGTGCTTGGAATGACAAAAAAAGGAATAAAGCAATGCCCAAAAGGGGAAATGTGTTGTTTGGCTCAAGAAACTTCATTCCAAGGCAATCTGATGAGTGAAAACTAAACTAATTATTAGATATTCTGCGTAGGTATTCACCAGTTGTGAAAGTGTCCAAGGAGAAGGCAAAAATAATAAAACCCAATGTGATTTGGCCCTAACATTTATGAAAATGCAATACAGATGATTACACAGTACGTCAAGCCAAGAAAATCAAACTTCTCTCCAATACAAATCTGTAAAAAGATCAGCAATGACTTATGTGAAAAGAGTAGTGCGGGCTAGGACCGGTTGTTCATCTCAGCCTTCAGCGTTTGTGTTACAGCAGCACACGGCGTCAACAAAGTCAATGTTATCGATGATCATAACTACAATCCTGTTGCTGAAATGAAATGACGCTGGTGATGGGGTCCAGTGAATACTGCGAAAGCTCTCCCTCATGTCACATGTGAGTTTGCAGCCATGTTGCCAAACAGGCCCTATTTTTAGTGTAGGAATGTACACAGAGGCCTCGTGGAAGGGGATCATAACAACAAGAAGCCTGTGGCACGCTCCTACATAGAGACAGCCCCCTTCAGATCATACTCACACAGCAGCAACACGAGAGTAAAGAGGGAGAAAGAACAAGAAAATGTCAAGACATCAGTTTTTCTGCTGACTGCTAGCCAGAAATACATTGAAGAACCCTGCTAGAAGTCTGATAAAGGTTCAAGAAGGTAAGCATTCTGATTGGATAAGTCTCAGACTGATCTACAGTGCAATAGCATGATGATAAAGAAAACTGGATTTGCTTATCACTGTTTTGAAATCAAATGAAATTCACATTATAGTAAGGCTTTGCATCAAAGTCCCTATCTGTTCAGTTCACGACACAGAAAGTCTGTTTATGTGCACATTTTTTTGTGTTTAAACTTCAGCCAAAAAATGTTCTTAGAGTAGTTTGTAATGTTGGGGAACTGTCCAGCGAGAGAACAATTGCAAACAACCTTGAATGAATACCCTTGTCCATTCATATTTATCCTCATTCAGGTCAAAAGACATCATTAAGCCTTAAGTAGCCAATGGGTATAAAGATTAATTAAAAGAAAAAAATCCTGTAGCTGGCCAATGAGAAGAAACAACAACACAAGAGATACATGACTGCACAATGTCAGATAGTGGAAACCACATACCAAAATAGTTATTCAATACCCAGGCAGGTATTGAGCCAAAAGATTGGACAAACACAAAATCCAAAGTGACACTGAGGATTCCGAATCTGTAGTATTTACATACAGTATAACAGTAAGGACTATTTTTTAATATGGATTTCAGACCCGACGTGTTTAACTTAATTCACAAAGCTTGTCTGTGCCATATTTTGTGATGTAAGAATATTAAAATGAATTAAAAGTCAATGTTTGACTTTGTGAAAATTTACATGATCACGGTAGCAAACCAACGGCTAAGGTGTCCTTAATGAAATTTGACTCTGTGTCATTTAGGTGACCTAGAAAGAGACAACCCATCACACAACAAATTTGCGACGTGTCCCTCCTCAGCAATGGAGGTGTTCCACTACAAAGATAAAGAGCAGCCATCCAACCTGCTACTCCAGCTCAACAGCCTGAGACAGGAGAACCAGCTCACCGATGTTTTATTGTGTTCGGAGAACGTGGAGATCCCCTGCCACCGCAACGTGCTCGTCTCGAGCAGCCCCTACTTCCGAGCCATGTTCTGCAATAACTTCACAGAGAGGCGGCAGACCAGGATCAACCTGCAAGGCCTGACGTCAGCCACCTTGAACACCATCATTGACTATGTCTACACGGGCTTGGCTCACATCAGCATGGATAATGTGTTGCCTCTCATGCAGGCCACATCCATGCTGCAGTACGGTCGCCTTTTTGAGGCCTGCTCCAGCTTTCTTCAAGATCAGCTGGATGCTGACAACTGCTTGAGCATGATTAGGTTCTCAGAGATCATGAACTGTAATACTCTGAGAACAAAGGCTAAGGATGTGGCAATGAAGAACTTCTACGATGTCTCTCATTCAGAGGATATGTGTGAACTCTCTTTGCCAGAGCTTATGGGCTACCTGGAGGATGACGGTCTTTGCGCAGAAGAAGAGCAGGTCTTTGAGACGCTCGTCGCCTGGATCCGCCATGACCCATTACCCAGACGCAACGCCATTAGTGACCTGTTTAAGAAAGTGCGCCTACGCCACATCCACCCCACTTACCTGTTCCAGTTCATCGCCAGCGACCCTCTGATCCAGTCCTCCGCCCTCTGCATCGAGCTCATCGAATCAGTGCGCCGCCTCTTGTTTTCCCTCAGCACGAAATATTTAGGGGACTCGACAGGCGACTTCAAACCAGTATGGATTGCTCCCAGGCGCTGCACCTACCATGATAATCTGGTTGTTGTAGGAGGAAGGAAGAATAATGAACAGACCTCAAGGGAAGCTTTAGTGTTCGATGAGAAATGTCAAGAGTGGAAATGTCTGGCTAAACTTCCTATCCGACTCTACAAAGCTTCCTACGTGGCCCTTCACAGTGTGCTGTATGTCACTGGAGGCCTGAGCACCAAATCAAAATACTGCCAAGTTTCTTCAACTGTCTATACCCTCTCGCTCAAGACCAACGAATGGCGGATGGCCCAGCCCATGCTGGAGCAACGCTTTGCCCACCAGAGCGTCTCCTACTTGCATTTTATCTTCGTGCTGGGAGGACTCGGGTGCAACAGACGGCTGACGGACAGCGTGGAAAGGTAAGCTAAGACTGGAATATTTGGTTGCATTAAAATATTGCAGCAATGGCATTTCTTTTTACAATGCCTTTAGGTACAACAGCATGTTCAACCAATGGGAGTTCATGGCCCCCATGCCTGTGGCTGTGCTGTACCCTGCTGTGGCTGCCACCAACCAGAGGATCTACATGTTTGGAGGAGAAGATGACTTACAGAACCCAGTCCGACTCACTCAGGTGACAACCAATAGAACCAGGCATCCATTCCCTAATCTATACACACACACACTCATTATTGTTGAAGGAAAACTGGAGCCTACCCAGCTGATTACTTGTCTGATCGTGGGGCATCGTCAACTGCTTTCCTGAAACCAGGCGCTTTTCTAAGAATATTAAAATGAGACATGAGGATCTCTTTAGGACATGTGTATATTTTATCAAAAGAACAACTCACCTCAAAAACTTTCGCTTGACATTATGCCGCATAAAGTTGCTTGAGAATTTCAAACAATATATTTTTCCATTCAACTGTACAGATATTAGCAACTAAATAGATAATAATAATAATACCACTTGAATAAAGGATGGTAGCTAAGGACTGATCAAGGTAAAAATGGTTACGACTTTTTTTCTCCATTTTCTAATATCTTTTGACCATAAATTTCCTCAATTTGGCAAAAGTACAAAATGAACAGCCAAAAATTTACTTTTGACCCAAGTGTCTGGTTCCAGAAGAATGACTCACTTTAGTCAAACTAGTGTTTACATTTATATTCATAATAATAATCAATTCCATTTATGGATATAAACCACACAAGCACATGGAGAACATGCAAACGCCTAAGAAGCAAAAGGTGTTTGTTGTTTAAGTTTTGATATTTTATTTTTTCCCATTGATATCTACCTCTGCAGGTGTATCACATTGCCAGGAACATGTGGTGCAAAATGGAGAACAGAACAGTGAAGAATGTGTCTGCTCCTGCTGTTGTGATGGATGAAAAAATATACATTATCGGAGGTACTGACCCAGGTTTTAATAAAAATAAGAGAATACATTAGGATAATAACATATGGTGCTACTCAAGTTTCAATAGATTTGTTGGTTGGCTTTATGATAATGTTCACCAACTGTTGACATACTGCTTAGTAAATAACAATGAATTCAACATAGATGTTCACACTACATATAGTATATCTATCATATACATATACACATCTTTATCTTTAGCTTCCATTCTTCTAAGAATACTTTTAACAAGATGTTGCTCCTGTACATTTTTGTTAATTACCTGCAGCTGAGAGAGTATTCTTGTGTAAAATACTTTGAGGTAAAAAAAAAAAAATGACTGTCAGCATGTATTTTTGCTCTGAATGTTGATTTTTTTTTTCATGCCTACTATTTGGGATTCCAGTCTCATGTGAATGTTTTCTTGGTCCCAGGATACACCAGGAGGGTGATCGCCTATGACACTAAGGTCAACTGCTTTCTCAAGTGTGCCAACTTGAAAGAGAGGAGAATGCATCATGCAGCTGCAGTGCTCAATAACAAACTGTACATCACCGGCGGACGATATATCAACGGACACGATGTCATTGAGGACTCAGATAATTTTGAGTGCTATGATCCGAGGACAGATGCTTGGACAGTTAAAGGAAGTCTCCCATTTAAACTCTTTGACCATGGCTCTCTTACACTGACATGCGTGTCACAAACTTGGACTAACTCGTAGATAAGATGGCACTGATGAAAGTGAAAAGTCCACTTTTAGAAGATTCACTCATAAATGCAGCAATTGTTATCTCCCGATAGCACTCAACAAGCCACGCTCCTGAAAAGAATATTACAGTAAAACCATTTTTTGAGGATATTTTTTCACCATTTTGCAATTCTATTTTTATTATTATTATTGTTGTTGTCTTGTGTTTCTTTTTACAATAAAGTGCTATTTTTATTTAAGAAAATAAATGAATTGTGTTTATTTGAGGATGGAGACTGGACTAGATTTGATTTTGCTTAAACTGGCTGTAAATATTTTTTTGTTGAAATGTGTGTACTATTTCACAATCTGAGTTTACTAATAGCATACCATACCATAATATATAATGGTCACAAATAAATATATTTTCCTTCCATTCTCCCAGTTTGTCAACTGTTATGTTGCCAGTAAGTGCAACATGGGTTGCATATCTCATACCTCCTGCATGTCTCGACATGTCTAATGCCATCTTACGCAGACTGAACCTTTATTTGGACCACCAGACCGGTTCTTGGCAACGACAGGAGGAGAAACAGATTATTGAAAAAAGAAAGATATCATTTTACAGGGACCAGAGGTGAATTGTTTCCAGCAGTAAGATTATTCTGCTTCTCATGGAAGTAAAGGTTGGGTTTGAAAGAAACTTCATACGAGCACATTAGCACATCGTGGATTTCAATGCACATGGATGTAAAAATGGGAAACACATGAATTTATTGTGTCCAAGTCCAACTTACTTTACTGCGAATCCCGAGGTGAAAAAAAAGAGAATTGTATTATTTTCTTAGAAGCAAACAGCTCGATTTGATTATCATTGATTTGCAACAGCTAAACCCAAAACCTATAAATAAACAAACATCTTGAGTTAGTTTATAAAGTCAGCATCGCTAATCAGATGACATTTTTAAGTGTTCAGCTGTTCAGTGAACGTGATGTGATGTGATGGAGCACATATTGCATTGGCGTGTTTTTCCACTGGAAGTCAGTAGGTCAGATGGTGAAGTTGAGAGTAAGTGGAGTGGAGAGTGTGTCTGGGCTGTTGGAAAACTATAGGTGAGCTGGTGTTATTTTGAGACACAAACAAGAGGACAACTGCCACACCACGTGAGTCATGTGGGCTGGCAGATGTGAGAGGAGGGGGAAAACCAGCAACGGGGGTTTCACAAGAGAGAATATGAGCGAGTGTGATGTGATGAAACCCATCCGGGAGCAGCAACGACAGGTGTGGTGCAAGAGGAGGAGCAATCAGGATAGAGCAGCTGTCTCGTCTGCTCACAACATCACAACAAAAACACGGATGGATGGAATGATTACAGAAAGAATTGGGTAGTCACAGCTTAAAAGCAACATCATATTTGTGTTTGTATAATGGTTGTCAAGGTTAGGTTGACGCTGGTAGTGACGTAGCCTCCTTTGCCAGTACCTAACCTCTACATGCCATATTAAAAGTGAGATTGCAAAGTATCATCTTATTTCATTTTGATTAAAAAATTTATTCATGCATTTTTTTTTGTCATTTTTAAAAAGAAAACAAGATAAACAATAAGACTGTGGATGCGTTCAAAAATAATAACATTAAAGTACAAAAAGTTGTAAAGGATTTTGTTGTGCTTGAAATGTTTATGCAATATCTATGTCATGTTTCCATGAGAGCAATATAGTGGAATAGTGGTCACTTCATCTGTTTACTTCTGCTACATATTTGTGTAACTCTGCCTGCCTGCCCTAAATGCGTGTATGTGCATTATGAAACTGTTCTAGCCCTATTATATATATCCTGTATAAACACTGGTCACTTTTGCAGGTTAGAGGTCATCCAAAACTATGGTCGTTTCATTTATCAGTGACTCTAAGCTCTAAGCTTTTCTTGTCATTTTAATACGGTCACTGAAATGAAGGTTGCTCTAAACCAGAGGTGTCAGACTCGGGTTGGTTCGCGGGCCGCTTTAACGTCAACTTGATTTCACTTGGGCCAGACGATTTTAGATATAATATTTAGATTTTTTTAATAAATGGATTAAAAGAACTGGATTAAAAACCCTGAATTTTTTTTTTAATAGATCTAAAACAATGTTTATTTTAGCTTTTTCTATATATTTTTAGATGTTACAAAATGATTTTTGAACTAAAAACAGAAAAAATGGATTAAAAATTTACAATTATTGATTTAAAAGGGGGGAAATCAGGAAATTTAATATACATCTATACTCTTCATTTTAATTTGATCCTAAAACAGAAAGTCGGCACTCATGATTTACTTTCCCGGGCCACACAAAATGATGCGGCGGGCCAGATTTGGCCCCCGGGCCGCCACTTTGACACATGTGCTCTAAACCGTCTAAAACGTTGAAGAAACTAATTTGGATTTTGAAATAACAAGACATCCAAACAAGCCCAGTCATGTGGTATGATTCCCCTGTTTTTAAAAGTGAACATTTGTTGGGATTTTCTACATCACCATGTCAATTTGCCTGTTACAGGAATAGAAGCTATTGCACATTAGGGGATAATTTCCCTCCGAGGTTCATACCGTAGCATGCATGAAGTCATCTTACTTCACTTCATAAACATGATGACATCATGTTAGCCTCTGTTATTTCTTAATGACTATCCAAATGGCAGCAATTCCCACAAACAGTGCAAACAAAATGTTCTACTAAGTGTCTACATGTAATGTTGAACTGCAGAATCAAGCACAAGTAAGACCTTCACCCCCCATCCGGAGGCTATTATACTAAAACCACAGTCACCAAACCAAACTGCCATCTGTTCCAAAAACAACAAAACATTTCAAATCAATGATTACCGGTGCAAATTAAATGGTCAAAGATTTACAACAAACACCATAGGAAGTCTTTAGTGATTAGCACACATGAAGAGAAGAGCCAGCTAGTGCATTTAACGTGTATAATGTTTCCCCCCATAAACATGAGATGATCTTCTTCCAAGAAGGCAGTGTTGCACCACATGTGTATCTGCTGCTCACGTTTAGACGGATTGCATAGGCTTGTGAATTACGGAGGGACTGAATGACCCTCTCGCAATACATGTTTACAGTGCACTACATTTTTTATTCCAAGCACATGATGGACAACACACTTCGCGTGTCTGTGGCCTTTCCTCCCTCGAATGCTCTTTGCTTATCATGCCGCAGGACATTAAGGAAGTGAACTTCACATGAACAGACAGACATGTGGTATCATTAGAGTTTGTGGACTGACATTGTTATTGTAGATTATTTTACTTTCACAGCACTTTTGACAGTTTCTTCTCATGGATCAATTCTTGCTGCCTCTGCGAAAATTGGCCAAACCAAAGAAGTAAAGCAAAGCTAACTTGTTACAAGATCAAACATCCTCACACAAAATACATTGTAACTCAATACCCAAACTGAATGAGATGTCCCACTCTAAATCTATTTATATTAACGGGAGTGACTGATGATCATGGGACTGAGGAATTAACTTGTCACGAATCACGAAACTATACGGAATACGTCTTTGTATGACTGAAAGTCATGCCACACTCAAATTGAATATCAGGACAACAAAATATGTCATTCAAAAAGTCCACTCATGACTAGAAAATTGTGATAATATGGCAAAAGCATGTATTTCCCTTAAGACCATAACTAAATGTCAACAAACTGAAAAAAACAGGGAAAATGTTTCACTTTTGTTACAGAAATGTTGTTTTTACTTATGTATATTTAACGGCATTATTACTTATTGTACCAAGAGCCAATTTAAGGGTTGACCCAACTAATGACCTGCTGAGTTTGTCTAAAATTGTCCAATATTTTTTTACTAGGGAGGGCTGACAGCAAATGACTGTTCCCAGAATTGAATGTCTATTGCTGTCAACGCCAGCCCTACTACTTATCCTCACAAGGGTCGCTGGGGTGCTGGAGCCTATCCCAGCCAACTATGGGCAGTAGGCGGAAGATATCCTTAATTTGTTGCCAATATCAAAACCATTTAAAAAAGATGAAAACAGTCAATAATTGCACATTTTTCCAATTTATGATAAATATTTTAGCTCAAATGAAATATGATACAACTGAGTTATTCTCTTTATTACAAAAACGGACTAGAACAAAAGTTCGGTTCTCCCACCAGAAAAAAATGGACTATAAACCATGATTGCTCAATGGCAGCCATCCCGATTCCAATGGATTTGACGGCCATCGTTGTCAATGGCAACCAATGCCCCAAAACCAGCTGCCCTGAGACTCTTACGTAATCGCTTCTTAGAGCACAGCTATCGTTAAAAAGGTTGACTCCAGCGTCTTGGCGACTAATATTTCCAAACACACGTACACTTGTCATCAGGGCGGTTTGTATGAAGTGTCGTTTGTTGCTTTCCCGCAACGTTTTGCAACGCTGCGGCAGATAAACAAAGCCACGTGCTGCGGGGAAATGGCCAAAGTGGGCGGGGCCTGTCTGCTTCCGGGAACATATAAGAAGCTCAAGCTGCGCAATGTCAACACCACAAGAGTAACTAACACAAGTTGAAAAGCAAATACCCCGAAAGGAGGGATATACATTAACGTAATCGGCGTTTTACTCCTTTTTTTGTCATAAATCTGCCCTCTTAGCGAAGGATGCCTTTCCTCGGACAGGACTGGAGGTCGCCGGGCCAATGTTGGGTTAAAACCGAGGATGGGTGGAAAAAGACATCAGCAGACGATAAGAACAACAACATCTCGATGGAAAGGTTTGTCATCAACAAAACGTCGTTATGTTTGTGGGGGAAAAGCGGAATTGGATAGAGATACACTTCAATTTTCCTTCGCTGGGATTTTTGTTTTCATGCTCCGCACTTCGTCGCTAATCGCGCATCTATTAATAACCTCGCAAGAGAGCGCATTAATGTCGAGTGAGTCACTTTAAAAACGGATTTAATTGTTTCTTTTGAACAACATTCAACGCGCACGTGGAGATGCGCGTTGGCATTTTATTTGTTGTGGTTTGTGAGAGTGTAGGATGGAATGTGATTATTTCTTAACCTTAATGTCACAAAAAAACAGGATATAGTTCAGTACACAAGATTGTTTGGATTATTCTGCTGGTCACTATAAATCAGTGGCATTAATATTAATTCTAGGGAAGAAATAGTTGATAGTTTCCCACCTCATGCATCAACAATTGTGCTACAACGTACTCAAGGTTGAATACAAATGTTGTTTGTGTTTTTTTGTAGCTTCTGCAAAGCAGAGCATGAGTGTTTCAACAAGGAGAACTTGCTGCTTTCTCTCGGTTACGACATGGCTGCCAAGAAGAGGAAAAAAGACCTCATGAACAACAACACTAAGGTTCCATGTGAGTTACTTTGTCTCGCTAGTATACATTGTCTGTTATTGTTCAGTCTGGAGTGATTAAAGTTTAATCTTGCAGTCATAGATGGGAAAGAGATGCTCAAAATGTTATTTTGAATTCATGTCCCTCCATGTCTTGAAGGGCATTTCCACCTACTAAGAACAACATGTTGTTTTCTCCAGATTTCCACAGGGAAAAGTGGATTTATGTTCATAAAGGAAGCACCAAGGAGGTAATGCATATTCTTGGCTACCCAAACATTTTGTCATTGCTTATGTCAACATGACAAGAAAACTTTATGGTCCTGTGGAGGATTGCAAACTAATAACTTGTTCATTAAAACTCTCAGCGCCATGGTTATTGCACTCTGGGGGAAGCCTTCAACCGCTTGGATTTCTGCAGCGCCATCAATGACACGAGGAGGTTCAATTACGTCGTCAGAGTGAGTCTTTTTTTTCTGACTTCCCACAATGTCTTTGCTGACGTATTTAGGTTTGCCACGCTTGAAGGGTGTGCGCCGCTTATCAGTTCTCTACAGACATTGCTGATGATTGAACTAGCTGGTGCATGTTTGAGTATGAGTCAAAGTAGGACAGGCTAATGGAGATGGAGGTGAGGGTGTTGAAATGATGTCTCCCCAAAGCAGGAAATAACAATCTGCCCAAATATATGGCATAGCCTCAAAGGTAACTGTCAGCACTCTAGGCACATATTTTTGTTCAAGTTCTTTAAACATGCAACACATATTCTTAATATAAAAACTACTATAAATATTCATAATGTTAATTTACTACATTTGTAACCGGATATCATTTTTTTCCCCTCACCGCACTGATGTGATAATTTTCCACATGTGAAGCCACGTGAGCCTCACGTGGCTCAATGTGGGAGGGGGTAGCTACGCACTGATGTGAGACCCCTCCTCAAAGGCGTCATGAAACTCGACCTGATGCTTGTCAGGTGATTCTGCCTCCTCTGACCAAACGCCAACTGGAACGTGTGAATCACGCCCTGTGGGGTTATGTCCTCATTGTTGATTAAAAAAAATTCTCGTACAGTTTAGTGAACAATTGTCAAAGTATTGTCTAAAGTTTAAGTGACTTTTTAATGTAGGCTTCTGAGCAAAATATCTAGTGTCCAGGGCAGTAAGACCGTAGAACAATATGTCTGCGTAACACGATCATCCAGTCTGAACACACCGTCCTGGGTCACTGATTGCTTCATTTTACTCGGACTCACTTTCGCAGATCAAATTCTTTCCCAAAAGACATTCAGCCGTGTCATGAAAAACAAATGAAGATTCTGTCATCAATACAAACGTGAAGGTATATCACTATTTCCGTTATATAATCAAAGACCGTCTTTCTAATACCGTCCGTGTGTAAAAATGTAAGGTGAGGGGTATGCTGTGAAGTGCAGTTTTATGAGCACGGGTGCTAAAAGTAGATACGGAAACGCACATTGTTCTGCGTGGCTGCGTCACAAAGCAACAGAGCACTTGATGAGCTGCTAAAAGATGAAGGTCAGAGGATTAGGCTGAAGGAATGCAGCAGGAAGGAATGGAAAAAGGAATAAGGCACAAGCAGGCAGGCATAAAAGTGGATGAAAAACCCTTAAAACCAAAGTTTTAATGGAATTCACTTTGTTGAACACCCAAAAAATGAAAGCGCTTGGTTTCTCACGTAGTTCGGCAACTTCTCTAGTTCACCATCTCCAAGGTCATACATGTTCTTCCATGATGTCACAGCCTGCCTGCGTTCCATGCCAGCCCAGTACGTGCTGTGTCTGCAAGCTAATAATGATAACCACACACGTAGTCTGGTAAATAATTCACTTGTGACAGGATCAGCAGGCAAGTGATTAAAGCTTGTTTTGCAAAACATTTTGGCTTCCTGTGCTGGGCTCCAAATAGTTCCTAGCTTTTTCGTTCCCCTTAAAAAATTCGCCAATGAGTTGCAGCCTTACTGTTCCCATTAGGAATGTATGTTTGTCTTTATTTTTTAACACAGTTTAACAAACCTAAAGCAGACAAATCAATGGAATCTGGGCTCTTTACCTTAAAGCAGTCAACTCATGATCCTCTTTCTCTCTTTTTTCTGTTCAAGCTGTTGGAACTTATCGCCAAATCACAACTCCCTTCGCTCAGTGGCGTTGCTCAAAAGAACTACATGAATATTCTTGAGCGCGTGGTACAGAAAGGTGAGCCTTACCATATTTATTATAGTTATTGAACAAAATGGCATTGTTATATATTTTCGCATTGATATTTTTTCCCAAAAGTCAGGGCTATTAAAATTGATGATTTCTGTCTGGTGTCATACCCAAAATGAGCAAAAACTGCTTGCAAATCAGTGCACGAATTGTTTGAGACGCCTTCCGTGTACTCCATCAATTATTTTTATGAGCCACGTTCATGAACCAGAACAAGTCGAAAGGTTATCTTTCATAAAAACATATGCGCTTGATTGTGTAGGTTTTTTCTGGGTACTCCCAAAAACATGCATGGTATGCTAGTTGAACACTATAAATTGCCCCTAAGTATGAGTGTGAGCGTGAATCGTTGTTCATCTCCTTGTGCCATGTGATTGGCTGGCCACCAATTCAGGGTGTCTGCCCCCTGGTGGCCATAGTTAGTTAGGGATAGGTTCCAACACCCCCTGCGACCCTTGTGAGGGTAAACCTAATGCAGTTAGAGATTGATTGATTTTGAATTAATCTTATTTGTGTGTTGTTATGAAGCTCATTGGCCAAAAAGAGAATGTCCGCTCCGTATGTTTGAGTTTTTAATCATGAGGAAATGTTTTGGCAATAATAAGCCAATGTTTAATTTACCCTTAGTAAACACGCCATCTCTAATGACTCTTGTCAATTCCTGCCACAGTGCTCGACGACCAGCAGAACGTGCGTCCCATCAAGGAGCTTCTCCAGACACTTTATGTCTCACTGTGTAGCCTGGTTCAGGACATGGGCAAGTCGGTGCTGGTGGGAAACATCAACATGTGGGTGCACCGCATGGACAACATCCTGCAGTGGCAGCAGCAGCTAAACAACATTCAGATCAACAGGGTGAGACAAAGAGAGAAAGCATTGGTGACATTCACAGAACTGTTTATAGTCAGTAAAAATAAATTATAATAATTAGTACCAACTTTTTTTTGGCCCTTCCAGCCAAAATCTACAGGGATGACACTGATGGAGCTGCCTGCCAGCCTGCAGCTGAACATCATGCACCATCTGTCAGATGGCAGAGACTTGGTCTGCTTGGGCCAAGTCTGTCCAGAACTAGGGGGGCTTGCTGAGGACCGCTTGCTTTGGAAGAGACTCTGCCAATACCACTTCACAGACAGACAGGCAAGTGGTCACTCGGCTCATATGTAAACGTACTACTTCAATAAACAGGGAAATTAAATAAAATTAGAATAGGCCATCCTCCAGATTTTACACAGCATTAGATACCTAGTTGCAAATAGTCCATGTTTTCAAGTGCAGTCTGTTAAGGCTTTAGTTTTGAGGTAACAATTTAAAAGCTTGAGTGGTTAGTACGGCCTCACAGCTCTGGGGTCCTGGGTTCAAATCCAGGTTATGTCCATCTGTGTGGAGTTTGCATGTTCACCTTGGGCCTGCATGGGTTTTCTCCGGGTACTCTGGTTTCCTCCCACATTCCAAAAACATGCATGTCAGGCTGATTGGACACTCTAAATTGCTCCTAGGTATGAGTGTGAGGGTGAATGGTTGTCCGCCTCCTCGTGCCCTGCAATCGGCTGGTCACCGGTTCAGGGTGCCCCCCCCCCCCCCCCCCCCCCCCCCCCCCCCCCCCCCCCCTCTGAAGTCAGCTGGGATAGGCTTCAGCACCCCCCGCAGTTCAGAAAATGAATGAATGAATTTAAAAGCCACATGCCACATGGGGCTTTGAGTGTTTTCAATGCAACTCGTTATACTGAGAGTTGTTAGGAGTACTACTCCTTCATGATCGAGCCTCAGTATAATGCAACACACCTCAACACCACTAAAAAGTTTCACCAACCTTTAAAACTAGCTCTTTTGGAGCCAAGCGCTGATGAAACTGCCTGAAGTCAGTCTGAGGCAACACAGAGCGTGCGGTGTGTGCTGGCAGTGAGTTCACTTCACACCCAGCTCACAAAAATGCACCTGATTATCTACTAACCTCAACCCAATGTGGGTTATAGTGTTTGGCAGGGAAAAGAAATTGTGACGGGTGTGTAAGACACATCAACGAGAGTGCTGCTTTTTGTTTTGTTTTCACACGTTTCTTAAAAGTGTGTTCCCTGCTTTAGATCCGAAAGCGTCTGATGGTGTCAGATAAAGGTCATCTGGAATGGAAGAAAATGTACTTTAAGCTGAGCCGCTGTTATCCTCGCCGAGAACAGTACAGTGACACTCTGCACTTCTGTTCACACTGTCACATCCTTTTTTGGAAGGTACAAACATTTGTTTTCTTCTTATAGTAGTTTAACTGCACGAGAGTTGCTGCGTTTCTATAGCGGGTTTTTCACAAAGCAAAAGCAAATTTTCAAATATTTTGCCAGAGTATAATTGCGATTTTGAGAGTATAACGTGGGCCGCTTCATGCCTTGTTTATAGTCCAAGAGATTTGAGAATAGAGATACGTTACATCATGTGGTATATAAATAAAAAGAAAATGTGTTTCTGTTGCTCTCTGGCAAGTATTTGAATCATTTAATTCATAAAAATATATAGATATATTTTTAATTTGGACTTTCTATTAGCTGATTTTCAATTCTAGATTCTAGGTTTGTTTTTTACTCAAAATTTGGATGTTTCAATCAACTCTTTTTCAACTCTAAATTCACATTTTGCAAAGTACTATGTAATGGAAATGCAGTTTATGACTAATTACCATATTTCAATGGATGAAAAAATCTTAAAAGTTTTTTATATGCCGTTTTTTTCCACAACAGGAAACAAATCATCCGTGCACTGCCAATAACCCCGAGAGTTGCACCATGGCTCTCTCCCCTCAAGATTTCATCAACCTTTTTAAATTCTGATGCCCCATCACACATATGGACTGAGTGTACATATTGTACATAAAAGTGATTTTTTTTATTTCATGTACTTACAGCTAATGTGTAAGTCGATGGCGATCAGGCAGTGGGACATGTATGCAATAGAGATTTAGGTATTTTTTTATACTGCTTGAAAAGATTGTCTCTGTTAAGTGAGGAAAAGAGAGCTAATGAATGTTAGAACGAATATTCTTGTTCAAAAGGGAGGCGTAGACGTAAGGAAAAGTAGTTTTAACTTGTTGAATAGTTTATTTCAACACAGGAATCTGGAAAGTTATTGTATGAGTATGTAACTGATTTGAATGTTTTGCTAAAGCTGATTGCTTTAATGGGACACTATTTAAAGAGCATATGGTGTCATTATGATCAGCATTGCTAGAGTCAAAGAGTCATATTATAACTGGGTGTTACAGCACCATCATGTTTTTTCTAATTACTTTTTCACTTTTATAAGGTTTGATATTTTTTGAATGTTTTTAAAGTTGGTTTCTTATCTGCCGTGGCTGCATTTTGCATTTTTTTTTGGAGTTTCATCCAACTCGGTGTGCCTTACTGCAGAACTTGAAACTGGTACTGAGTTAACAGTGATAGATTTCTAGATGCTGTTTACTGATCATGAACACAATCATGTGCATTCATGAATACCAAAGAATGTGTGTGTGTCTGTAACCTTTTTTTCTTCTTCCCAAGACGTGCATGATAAAGAACATGCTATGTATTTATTAAAAATTATGGGTTAATTAGCTCAGCTTGTTAAAGTCGGTTTTGACAGAAATCCTATTGAATATCAATATTTTGTTCAGTACTGCTCAACCAACTGAAGTACTGTACATACTATGCAGTACATTCTGTAAATGCTCTGTTGTTTCAATAAAATGTTTAGTTCCAGAAGTGTTTGGATTTACTCCGTTTCTTTTTTATTGACCCTCGTTAATTTGATCTAAACAAGGGGGAAATTATCATTTTTTGTGTAAATGGCTTAGGCTAAAAAAATGGACTCCTTGCAATAGTTGATATAAATGAAATTAAATGGCAGAAAGTTAGAATAAAATCATTATTCACTGCTTGTTGCATTTTTTTTTCAAGTCAATATGCATACATTTAACACTACATTGCTCAACACTCACTTGGTTGGGCTGCTGTGTAGTTCTACGCACGCACACACACACACACACGCACACGTACAGACATACACACACACACACACACACACACGCACACACGCACGCAAAGGCATGTGGCACGCACACATAGGCAACATCAAGGGGTCAACCAGTTTTTTTCAACTGTCCCCTCCCTCGCATATAGCCTTCTTCACTTACAATCTCTGTTGCAAATAGTTGGCGTTAATACTAGCTGGAATAAGAAATGAGCTGGTATTCCATTGTAATGTGAGCAAAGAATTCTACATACCATGCTATTCTTTTCATCTTACTCTTATCATGCACAATAAATCTTTAATACATAAAAAGCACCTTTTTTTCCTGGGGACTCTTCCCACTGCCCAGAGAGTTTTCTGGTTTCAATTGGTTTGTTATTTTATATGCATTTTCTATTCTAGCAGAACTCATTCATTGAGCATTGACGTTCTCCCTTTGGAAGCGCAAGTCCCCCAGTGTCTTCTCTGTTAATGAAATTTGTTGTTTGAAAAAGTCCACAAAAAATCCACCGACATTAGTCTGAAGCACCGGCTCAAGTTAGGGTGTGGCCATCCTGCAAATGTAAATTTTAAACAAGAATATGAACATAAGACCCATAATACTGCATTTTATCAAATGAGGAAAAAAGATGGTCAAAGTTACCATTGTTAGTAAATGTCAGAGCGTAATATTGTCTCTTTCAGAGTTCTGAATAATCCACTCAATAGCATCCCAGCCCTACAGAGCCAGAGGAAAAAAAACAGAATAAAGTACACACAAAGACCGTACATGGTGACATATCAGAATATTACGGAAGGTTGACAAGGAAATGTCAAGCAAGGGATGACTATAATTTATATTATCATACAGTATTGTTACCTTTCTGGCATTAGCAGTCATTCTCCTCGCCATCATGCCCTCCAAGTAGTTGCTCAAGCTCACTCCCTTAACTGTAATGATGGCCTCCTGCGTCAGGACAGTGCTGTAGAGCACAAGAAAAAGCTACAGCTACACATCTAAGACCACTTTAAGAAATAAAGTGGAAAAGAAAGACATGTACTTACACCTCAGGGTTGTCTGGGTGTGGTGTGTAAAGAAGCCTCTCATCCACTGATATCAGGTTAGTAAGAGTAATCTGCAGGACAAAGCAACAGTCATTGTAATGTCAATACATTAAATAACCATGGCTCAATGCAGGCAAAAAGGCTTTAAATCTCCATTGATCATACATTTGTTGAGCACAGCTCCATTTTCTTCTCCTCAGGGTCGACGATGGACAGTTCCTTCACGTATGTCTGTAGGTGGTTGGTTCCCAGTATCTACAAGATAAATAACATGAAATCGAGCAAACGTGTGGGTGAACGCGCACAGTGAAGCCGTGACCACTGACCGCTCGTACGATTGCGGGCAGGCCCCACTCTGTGCTAAGGAGCCGATGGCTATGTAGGCGTCCTTCTGCATCCAGGCGGCGATCCAGCACGTCCACACCCACCACGTGTGGGTTCATGGGGTTAGGATACTTCCTCATGGCAGCCTTGATCACCGTTTCCCATGGGTAACTTCACACAAACAGGTACAAGTAAGCAAATCAACTTTCATAGCAGGGAACAGCGATCAACTTTCATAGCAGGGAACAGCGATCAACCATTCACGGCTACGTGGTACAAACGTTCTCTGAGATCTTCTGACAACATTGTCGCGCTGTTGCTAATCAATGAGAGTATGCATGCAGAAGGAAAAAAAATGTTTAAAGCCGCACTAGGGGTCATGTCGGCACCACACTGATCACGTAATGCTCCTATTGATGCATTCAGGACTTAGCTCTCTCAACAGCGGTTCCCACATTTTACCTCACCCATCAAAAGAGCCATATATGGCTCCCGAGCCATAGGTTCCCTACCCCTGCCTTATAGCATCGGAGCTGTCTCTGACTTATGAGGAATAAAGCAAAATGTACAGAACCTGAAAGCATGCTCTGTGCTCCAAATCTTCATGTTTCCACTGGGTGTATTGACCTTGTGTCTTCAGAACACCCTCTATTGTCTTTGCAAGCTTCTGTGGACCATATGCTGCAATGAGTATGGTCAGTAAGTAAGCTGGGCCCCGGGACCACCACCATCAGTTCAGGGTATTCTGATGCTCCTTTTTCCCTGAGCATCAACGATAAGCAACAAACACTTGAGAATGGCTTATCCTGTTGTTGGAGAGAAGATAGCAGCAGGCAGGAAAGGTGATATCTTTGTTTTTATGGTGCAATGAGGAGGAGGATGAGCAGAAGCAACGCCGATGCTCGATTGACTGTCGCCATCAACATCAAGTTTCAGTGTGCGACGGAATTGGCTAACGTTTGAAATGTCAAAATAAAACTCACTTATTAACCCCCAAATCGGAATTTACTGACTATTTTTACGTTTTTTTGTCTATTTAAATAAATTAAATATTCATTGACCAAAATATATCATCATTGTTGAGTAAATAGATTAGACATAATATAAAACTGGTTTCAGCGTAGTGTAAGAGCCCAGTATAAACAGAACTGACAACTTATTTTGATGGTACGGTTTCCCCCGGTTTCTTCCTTGCCTTCGACAATGTCAATTGGGCACTAGCTGCAGCCGCCTTCTTTTGTACGCATGCGCACAGCATCCTTCCTCCATCCTCACGCAGCGATCGTGAGCTCAGTCAAGTTACACAGAACAAGCAGCTACATGCTGCCATGACATCCGCTAGTTTAAAAAAATTAAAACTCAACTTCACAAAATACCAGTATATTTATTTATTTTGAAACGTGACGGTACTCCCAACAATCAGATTAAGAGGTGATGTGACGACGCTGCTGCTAAGGCTCGGGAGAATTGTTCGGCAAAGCAACGGTGGAGGGAGGAGAGTGGACGCTACATTCATGCCATCGCCATCTAATTTCACGCTTCCGAATTGATACTCGGAAAGAAAAGAAAAAAAGGGGTCCATCAACGGACTGGAAGGGGCGACTACATATCCGCTGCATGACCTTGCATTGAATGTCACCATCCTAGACGGATAAAATAAAAGATCACTGAAAGGTATGAACATCCTACATGGTGGAGTGGGCATAATATATCTATACTTTCTTTGCACGACCATTGTTACCCTTCATGAGGATTTGGGATGGATTGTGGGAACGTCTTTTAGACCAATGGGCGGCAGATGGCGGATGCTGCAGCAGGCTTGAGGTGGGGTGTTCGTGATGGTGGTGTTTGGGGGTGGGCGTCACCTTTTTTTAAGGACTATTAAATCAACTCCAGTGTTCTTCAGTGGTGACTATGCTTTATCCATTTCCTCCCCGTTCTGCCCCTTCTGGCTGGGGAAAAAATGTGCTGACACACACGCACGCACGCACCAACAGACACACACGCACACACACTCACACACGTACACACACGTTTGTGTGCAATCAAGCCCATAGCATCCACCCTGGTTCACTAATCTAATACAAACAAGTAAGCAAATCTAAACAAGCGAGTGTCATTTCCGGAACAGTTTCTCCATGTAAACGAGCAGGATTAATGATGAGCCCTTTTTTCTGTTCATTTCAGCTTCTCAAACATGGAGATTATTACACATCTGATCAATGACACCATAGAATTCTACAAATGGACCCTAACTATTGCAGGTAAAATGATTGGTCATTCATTTGAAAATCTACAAAGAGTTTTGAAATAAAATTCCGTACACAGACATGTGGCATGAGAACATAGGCCTTAAGCAATTTTTGACTTGTCTAAAGAATATGAATACAATAAAACCCCATAGTAGAAGCATTATATATTTTTATTGAAATTTTTTCGACTTTCCTTTAAAGCACCACACAACATACAGGATGAAATTCTCCTTGTATTTGTTCACAAAATCCGAATAATAAGCAGAACACTCACTCTAAGATGAACCTTTGATAGTTCATGTGACAAAGTTTGTGTGGTCTCAAATTATGTACAACTTCATTTTTTCCCTGAAAATGTTGAATGGCACGTCGTACTAGGATGTACAACGTGAGTGGCATCTTTACCACTTTGCAACCACAGCAGCTTCCTCGTAAGAAAAACACAACTTTACTATGAATATTTCTTTCTAGACAAGAGAGTGGAGAAATGGCCCCTAATGGACAACCCTCTGCCCACGTTGGCCATCAGTGCATCCTACCTCCTGTTCCTCTGGCTAGGGCCCAAATACATGAAGAACAGGGAGCCTTTCCAACTTCGCAAAACTCTAATTGTTTACAACTTTAGTATGGTCTTCCTTAACTTCTTTATCTTCAAAGAGGTAAGGATATAGGGGCGTTTTAAAAAATATGCATTCAATCTTTCCCTTTGCATCCCAATAAAATAATGCTTTATTTTTGTTTTTTTTCAATGAACTACACTTGAATGTATTGATATTTTTCTTTTCCATCATTTCCATCACACAAATTTAAATATTGTGCTGTATATATTTGTTCTAGCTGTTTATGGCAGCCCGGGCGGCGAGCTACAGCTACATTTGCCAAAGGGTGGACTACTCAAATGACCCCAATGAAGTCAGAGTGAGTGCAAGGATTGCATATAATGCATTTTTTTAACTTCGTCCTAAAGAGTTTTTTTTTTGAGAGGGGGGTGCTTTGACAGGCTTTCCACGTGCTAAAAATAACCTAATAATGAAAGAGGTCAAGAGTGTCCGCTTTCAGTCATCAGTCCACATGACGTAGTGGTACTTGAAATGGAAGACAGCAAATAGAGGCCCCGATAGTCGTCTTTGTTCTAGCGTTTTATGTGGTTGAGGTCAGGGCTCTGGCACTTTCCCACTCAAAATTCTGTCTCTGTACCACACTCAGGTGGCGGGAGCATTGTGGTGGTATTTCATCTCCAAAGGCATCGAGTACCTGGACACAGTGTTTTTCATCCTGAGGAAAAAGTTTAACCAGGTCACCTTTCTGCACGTCTACCACCACTGCACCATGTTCACACTCTGGTGGATCGGCATCAAATGGGTGGCGGGAGGACAGTGTGAGTGGCTCATGTTACAGCGTATGAACCAAGGATCACCTGTGCTCACAAAATGACCAAAATACTTGTCAATTGTTCAAACTTTTTCAGCCTTTTTTGGGGCTCACATGAATGCAGCAATCCACGTGTTGATGTACCTCTATTATGGCCTGGCTTCCTGCGGTCCCAAGATCCAAAAGTACCTATGGTGGAAGAAGTACTTGACCATCATCCAGATGGTAACACACTATGAAAATCAGATGATCATTTTGGTGTATTTTGATGTTTGCTTTATGTATGGGACAAAAATATGGTTTCAAATTGGAGTTGCTGAAGTCATCCACCGGAAAATATGCGCTACATTTTTTTCGTCTTGCTGTCTCAGATCCAGTTCCACGTCTCCATCGGCCACACGGCTTTGTCACTCTACGTCAACTGCGACTTCCCCCACTGGATGCACTACTCCCTCATTTGCTACGCCATCACCTTCATCGTTCTCTTCGGCAACTTCTACTACCAGACCTATCGCCGCCAGCAGCCCAGACGCGACGCCTCTTCCTCCAAAGGGGGCAAGGCTCTCTCTAACGGAGCCCTCAACGGACTCAAGGCCACCAATGGCGCCACGGCCGGGAACAACGACAAACCCCAGGAAAACACGAGCAGGAGAAAGAGGAAAGGAAGAGCAAAAAGAGATTAAAGCAAAAGATTGGGGTAAGCTTGATCAGCTTTGAGTTCTATCGTGTCAGCCTGCGGAAGACCTAATTGGAGGAAGGATGAGGTAAATGTGTTGATTTTTAGACATGAGACTGTATTGTTTGGCGAGAGCACTTATTGGCTCGTAGGAGATGTTCAAGGGTATACAGAGGCCACTATTATCGCAATACTCTTGTGTCAAATTCAAGTGATGTGGCCTGGCCTGATGGGAAATTAACATTTTATTGAGCTTTGGAGGTGGTGGGAGGGCAGAAGAATACACACACACAATCATGTCTCCTTAAATTCTACAGTTTTTCCTCATGCAGATATAAAGCTGATCTCATTCTAAAGTCATTGATGATATGATGATTTTGAGCAACTGACCTTAAAATGGCTAAATTTATCATAAGAAGAAATGTCTTTGCTTTTTTTTAACCAAATACTGTTGTCAACGTGGAGGAAACTATGTCAAGATCCAATTGTATGTTGTAACTAAAGATAATCATTTCTTTTATTCTTTTAGAGTTGTAGGTCTTTATCACATATGGAAATGTCATTTACTGCAGCTGTCAAAGTGATATAAAAATGTAAAATATTTGATTTCGGTATGCCTCGTCTGTTTTGTATGTCCCTACGTGTGTGTAACGTGACAAAGTTGACCTGATGTTATTTGCTCACTAAATGTTGATTTTTCAGAAGTTTGCGCCAGGTTTTTTACATGCTCAGTTATTGTTTCATTTTATGATATTTGCTTGTCTCACAGACAATGGGAAAAGGTGTGCACAAAAGGATCCTGTTGTTGTTTTAATTAAGAGTAGTATTTAACTCTAGCAATTTACATCTTCAACTTAAATCGTTTTTCTTTGGTCAAATACTTGAAATGTTTTTATTGTATTACATTTATAGGCTTAGGCCATGTCGTAAAATGCCTTGAATGTAAACATAATAATATATATTTAAAAATAGCTAAAGAACATTCATTTGTATAAAGTGCAGAATGGGATAACATCTACAGAAGCTATGTATGGTATATGACCCACAAGGAACAATAACTGCTGTGCCTGTCAAATTATGTACAGAGTGGATTGGCGTTGTTTCACATTTTACCAACAATGATGATTTTTTTTAGCACTGTATTTTTCCGTTGATGCACATACTGAAGCTCTTTTTTTAATGTCATTGAGGAAACTCATGTATTTGCCATGTGTTTGTGGTGTATATATTACATTGTGATTTTTTTGTACTCTGCTCCCAGCTTGTTTGTTGGCTTGAACATTTGACTGCCGTGCATTTGTTTTTGTTTTTTTTGCTTTAAAGTACAATATCATAAATTTGAACTCTTAAATTAAACTGAATGCCTGTCAAGTCTAAGTTTTACATCATCATGTACTGCATAACAGACACTATATATAACAATATTACTCCTAAATGTTAATCATAAAAGTGTTACTGCTATGAGGATTGAAAGGACACTTTAAGATAAACGATAGAGGGCGTCATCACGTGATATATTGTGTTTATTTATTTATTTTTATGAACAATAATAGTAGAAGTCGTCTCCACCCATCTTTGGCACTACATTTTCCCTTCAACATCTTTTCAAAGGGGTACACAGTGTTATGATATAAATGCGTTATTCCTTTTTTTAAAAATTAGATCATTTCAATGTCATTTATTTTGCTCCTCAACTAATTTCAAGACCTTTCCTTTATATATAACAAGGGAATAATTTGGAATAACCAACTCAATAAAGGCTTAAAGGGTGGTGCCTCCAGGACATTAATATTTAAACAATGCAGGTTACCCTACAGATATCTTCCTCCGCCCACTTTGACATCATTTAACAAAAGGTTTCCATAGTAACTGCACACACCACCATCTGGACAACCCTCCACTCCTCCTGGCCCATCCTCCTTCTAAACTCCTCCCATGACCCCCAAAGTGTGCCCAAAGTCTCAATCAATTATTCCCATGTCAGCTTTTCTGCTTTGCAGTATTGTCATGAACAGGCTGAATTCATCATTAATATTGTTTGTGAGCCATTTCTAACAGTTAAATATGTGTCGTGGTCCGGGATAGGTAAACCAGCCCTTAATTAAAACCCTTACAACAAAGCAGATTGCGGGAGGTTGAAAAGTAGAACTTGGAGCTAAAAAGTGGGAGCCCACCCGGATTTAGAGTGTACATTTAAAAAACAATTCTAAACTGGAACAAATGAGTCTCCAAAATGGAAAAAATCCTCCATTACATGCAACCAGAGGAATGAATGATCCTGAATAGCTAAAAGATGTTTGTGTGTTAATCTGTAAAAAAGAGAGCTCAACTGTATTAGGACATTAACCCTGCTTTTGTAGGAGACTAATAGTGAAATAGTGTCATTATCACAGTTGAACTACAATAGAGTTTATGCTGTTATAATGCTGCTCAGGCTAAAGTGGGCCAGAAAAAAAATCTGGTTAACAACGCTGATACAGTAGTTGCTCTACTTAAAAGAAGAGAGCAGCTTCCTTTGTGCTATTTTGGCATTGTGATGTGTCAATCTTCAAGTGGTGCAGAAAAGGCAAAAAATGATTTAAGTAAGTTTTTCTGATTCAAAGGAGGAATAGGGTTGTACGAGTCACAATTGACATAACAATGGAACTGTTCAAAATAATCTCAAAAATGTTATGTTCCCGTACATCAAGCAAATTCTTGCAAACGATGTTGGGAAGCAGAACCAAAAGTGACACCTCTTTCAAATGACTCCCCTGACAGCATTACGTAAGGCTCAGGATTTTAGTGGAAACACAGTGTTTCAATGGCGTCCAGCATGTTCTCTGGTTAAAAAGTGTTCTGCTTGTTTAGTGCTTACTTGGGCTTTGAAAAGAATATTTCACAACATAACGAGCAAAACAAAATAACAAACATAGCCTAGAGTTTTTTTTAAAGCATTTCTTTTTGTCAATGTTTGTGTTTTTTCATGACTCAAGACAAAATAGAACAGAATTGAAGAGTAGTGCTATATTCATAAATCACTGGCCACTGCAGCATAGACAAAACATAGACAAGAATAATAATGTAAATGAATAACAGTAAGGACAGCATTAAAAAACGATTATAGTTGATGTTGATATGATTCCATAAAGCATTATAGTGCCTGCTCAGTAAGAAATTGGATTTTGGAGTTAGGGGATAACAGTTTTAATAAGCCCCTCAAATTACATACAGAAAAAACAAAAAGACAAAACCTGACAAAAAACAAATAAACTACAACTGTAGGCCTATAGTGGGCCTATACTTTACAACCATGAAATCATCTAATTAAAAATTATCTAAATGAGATCCTGACCAAATATAGATAGTGAACTAATTTCCTCATCATTCATTGATTTTCAACACCACTTAACCTGGTCTGAGTTAAGGGGTGCTGGAGTCTATCACAGATGACATCGGGGCTTAGTTGAGAGACTACACCCTGGTTGCTAGTTAGTCTTTGGGGACAAACCAAGACAGACAACCATCTGCACTCACAATTACACCGCCACTGAGAGGGAATCAATCCCACTTAATTAATTCCTACACCATGAGGTGGCCCTGTCTCATCATGTAAATGTAAATTTCAATTCATAAAAGCATTTTTGATCAAGAAAATTTAAAGAAGCACAATGACTTAGTGGAGATGAAATGGCAGGAAAGAGTATGTCAAGGAGTTTCCTCTGCCGTCACAGTCTACCAATAGGAGCTGGTCTTCTAGCGATGATGTAATGTCATGAATATGCAAATTGCCGTGCTGGGTGGTCGGCAGGCTCGGGAGTCGGCTTCCCTCTGCTTCCATCACCACTGAGCCTCAGCATTTGACTTCAAGGTAAGAAAATAAGCCTATTCAATCAGATGGGTGACATCAGCATTTCTCCAAGGTTCCATTTGACTGTGCTAGACATAATTCAATGATCTGGCTTTTAATATTGACTTACTTTTGCTTTTCACAATAAATCATTGACATTGACATTGTAGAATAAGACAATATGCTAGCTTGGCATGTTTGGAGTAGGAAACTGTTGTTTTTTGATAGCTTGTTTGGTCGGACTTAAATGTTCAAAGTAGCGAACATGTTGTGTTGTCATCCAGCAATACTTTTATAGCTCATTTTAAATCAGTTAAAACAGTGAGTCATCCTGCATGTTGGGAAAACAGGAGACGGCTGACGGGAAACGATAAGACTATATTGTTGCCGGGCTGATCTTCATTTTAGGCAGGATGATAGACTTGTCACTTGACATTTATTTGGACTCCATAACATTTACTAGCATGTGATTTTGTCTGCTTTTTTGTTTGCTTTGATTCACACCCTCTAACCTCCCCCCTGACACAAACTGGTGGTTTAATTGGCTGAACTGCAGCTGATCCCACCATCTCATCAAAGCGAGACTCAGTGGGCCCTCACTTGTATTTCTAAATTACCCCGTGCGTCTTTGTTTGCCGGTTAAGAGTCAGAACTGGAGCTTATATGTAGCCTGCTCGCTTCGTGAGGCTGAAGGGTGGTGCTCTGTTGCAGCTACGTTGTTGCAGTATGGATGCTGTCAAGGATGAGCACAGCCTCTGATACCATGATGCAGCCATCCTCCTCCGTCGACTCCCCCGGGCAGGCGGACAATAGCGGCCGGAAACAGTCGCGCTCCTCCTCCCCCGCCGGCCCCAAATCCACGCTAAAAGGAAGCAACCCGTCAAAGCACCTCGCCTCAAAGCAAGCGGTGGGCGCAGGGGGAGGGAGAAACAGTCGCGGTCATTCCCCAGTTTCATCAGGCAGGGAGCGGCAGGCCGGGGCCGCTCCCCCATCCAAAGGCGCGGCTGCTGTTCAGCTGGCCGGTTCTGAAAGTCCCACGCTGAGCCGGGCGGGGGCAGACAGAGGTGGCAGTCAGACATCCGACGACACACCGCGCCCTGGCCCTGATACCTCCTCCCCGTCCAAAGTGGTGTCTGACCAACCCTGCGCATCCAAATCCCCCAAATTGAAGAGTAAAAACCAGAAAGGGGGGGACGCCTCTGCCTCTACGGCCACTAAGAAAAGCTCCAAAAGCACAATCGGATGCGGACCTGGCTTCTGGAAGGAGGGGTGCTTACAATCGGAGCTGATTCAGTTTCACCTGAATAAAAGCTTGGGGAAGAAAGGAACAAAGATGCAGACGAAACCGCCATCTCCCCCCACCCCTGAGTTGTCCCCAGAGCGTGTACCCCCACAACTAAACCCCCAGAAGGACCCGACATTACTGGAGGAGGAGGTGGAACGCCTTGAGGATGAAAATGATGATCTGAAGGTAAATTCTATGCAACTCTTACAATTCACGCATGCTGTATTGTGCAGTGTCACGAGCACCTGTTGTATTTGCTGCATTGTGTTAACAATGCAGTTGTTATGTAGTCCTCATGACAAGAGAGAGAAAGAGAGATACACATATACTTAAAATACATGAAATATGCTGATCATTACTGGCCATAAGAGATAGTGCGTGTGTTAATGACTTTTTATTATTTTTAATGTTAAAACAGTTTGTTTATGACGGCCCGGTGGCAGCATTAGCACACCGACCACCGATCCGCTATGCCAGAACTTAGGAGCTAATGTTTCAACAAAATATCGAACATGCATACGTACACACGAGGCACTATGGAACACTTTGGCGGGCGATAGGTTGGTTGACACGTCCGCCTCACAGTTCTGAGATCCAAAGTTCAATCCCTGGTGGGTTCCAACCTTCCTGTTTGGAGTTTGTGGGATCTTGCTGTGCCTGTGTGGGTTTTCTCTGGGTACTGTGGTTTCCTTCCACATCCCCAAAACATGTGTGGTACTGGCTGACCACTCTAAATTAGGTGTATGTGTAAGCGTGAATGGTTATTAATCTCTTTGTGCCCTGTGATTGTCTGGCAACCAATAGTTGACTGGGATACACTCCAGTACCCCAACGAACCTTGTGAGGTAAAACGAAATGGAAAATGAATGAATGAAACACTGGCTTGTATTGAAGGTCAGCATTTCTGATTGTTGGGCTAGCAGAAAAGGCCTTGGTGCCCCAGATTACCCAGTACTTTAATACTCTGATCCCTGGCTATTGGTTCCATTGTTTGCAAGACTGAAATTGAGGAGATGAGAGCAGAGATGGATGAGATGCGGGACACCTTCTATGAGGAAGATGCCTGCCAGCTACATGACATGCGCAGAGAGCTGGAGAGAGCCAACAAGAATTGTCGAATACTCCAATATCGCCTGAAAAAGGCGGAGAGAAAAAGGATCCGCTTCACAGAGACCGGCCAAGTGGATGGAGAAACGCTCAGAAGCCTTGAGCAAGACCTGAAGGTGACTTTACCGTGCACTTGTCAGTTGTTCACGGTCGTCTGTTTGCTTCAGGCTTTCACTGATTGCACGCTCTCCCTACAAACAGGTGGCAAAGGATGTTTCTGTGCGTTTGCACCATGAGTTGGAAAACGTGGAGGAGAAGAGGACAAGGACCGAAGAGGAGAATGAGAACCTGAGGCAGCAATTGATAGAAGTGGAGGTCACAAAACAAGCTCTTCAAAATGAGCTTGAGAAAGCCAAAGAGGTGAGGAAGAAAAATAATCCGTATTTGTGTGGGGAATACCAATATACATGTGTAAAAAATTTCCCGGTGTCAAGCATGACTGAATTAATACAATTATACATTGTGTTGTTTTCCAATTCCCAGATCAGCATGTTATTCATTGTCACATGTATTTTCTTCTCACTTATATGAAGTTTTGCTTGTTGTGATGTTGCTCACGGTTACCGTAACAGCGGCAAATGACCATTTTGACGATGTATTTGCTGTTTCCCTTTAGCTCTCCTTGAAAAGAAAAGGAAGTAAGGATGTCCAAAGAGAAAGAAAGACTCAGTATACCCCAATTGAGGTGAACCAACATTTATTGAACTTAAAATCGATTAAATTCTGAAATTGTAATGTACAACATAACCACAAATCGCTTACATATTTTTTTCTTTTTTTATATAAATAAAAATCACTTAAATCAAACACTTTCGCAGGAGGAAAACGACGATCTGAAGTGCCAACTTGCTTTTATCAAAGAAGAGGCTGTCCTAATGAGGAAAAAGATGGCAAAGATAGACAAGGAAAAGGACCGGCTAGAGCGGGAGCTTCAGAAGTACCGCTCCTTCTACGGGGATGTGGACAGCCCCCTGCCTAAAGGGGAGGCCGGGGGTCCCCCCACAACTCGTGAATCTGAGCTGAAGCTCCGTTTGCGCCTGGTCGAGGAGGAAGCCAACATCCTGGGGAGGAAGATTGTGGAGTTAGAGGTGGAGAACAGGGGACTCAAGGCTGAACTGGATGACATGAGAGAGGACAGGTGAAGAATATTCAGAAAATCCTTTTCATTTTGAAATTGTGTGTTTTCGCGCCATTCTTTGGCAAACCATGTTCGTTTTGCTGGGACCGTGTGCGGCCTCGTGCTAATGCTCATTGTCCTCTCTTAAGTCTTGTGGCCGCTGGAGTGGATGGTGATGGGCGTGGAGGTCAGCAGTGCAGAGAGCAGGGAGAGGCGCTGTCTGAGCTGAGGCAGCAGCTGCAGCTAGTGGAGGATGAAGCAGAACTTCTGCGCAGGAATTTAGCAGACGTGGAGGAAGAAAACCAAAAGGTAACTGTGTGTAAAAGTGTGATATCCCCCAAATATGACATTGGATCTAAGAGTGCAGGTTGTCTTCTACCGCTAAAACCTTCTTTTTCCATTTTGCCTTTAGGTGACAAATGAACTGAACAAGCTCAAGTACAAGGCTGGCTCTCACGAAGCTGGCTCGAGACACACAGGAGGTTTGTGGAAGCTCTTTTCAGTCACTGTTCAGATAACAAGCAGCTGCATAGCAGAGCAACCCGTTTATGAGTGTGTATTTGATGAAAAAGAAATCTGTTTCACAAGGCCTCCAGGTGCAGCATATTAAAGTCTTGTCCCACTTTTCACTGTTGGCTTGTTTCGACATCCCAGGAGGAAGCGAGGCGGCTAAAATGGAGGCCCTCCAGGAGGAGCTGAAAGCAGCCCGTCTGCAGATCAATGAACTGAGCGGCAAAGTGATGCAGCTCCAGTATGAGAATCGTGTGCTGCTCTCTAACATGCAGCGCTACGATCTGGCTTCACACCTGGGCATACGAGCAAGCCCACGGGACAGTGACGCCGAGAGTGACGGAGGGCGGGATGATGATACCCCCTCAGCCTCAGCCTCCTCACCTCGCCTCCTGCCGCCCCACCGTAAACGGGAGGGCCCTATTGGAGGCGAGAGTGACTCGGATGAGGTGAGGAACATCCGCTGCCTTACTCCGACACGCTCTCTCTACTCACCTGTGGAGAGCCGTTTTTTATCTAGAAGCCTGAAGGACCGGCAGCAGATGATAGACATCCGAATCGAAGCCGAAAGGCTGGGCCGAGTCATCGACAGGCTTATTGCTGACACAAGTACCATTATTGCCGAGGCTCGGATTTATGTCACCAATGGTGAGCTTTTTTCTAGGCTGGATGATGAAGACGAAGGCGGCAGGTACGTAGGAGGTCGCTCTGATGCCCTGAATGGCAAATAGGGAACGTGCATCTCTTGATTTGCAGGATCCGAGAACATGAGCTGCTATATCGCATCAATGCGCAGATGAAAGCCTTCAGAAAGGAACTGCAAGGCTTCATTGACCGCTTGGATGTTCCTAAACAAGATGATAAACAACCAGAGGAACCTCTATCTGTGGGTTTGATCTACTTCAAACAATACTGTGCAAAATATGGCCACCGTTAAATTTATCTCCTTATTCAGAAAAATAACCGGAACCTTTTGGTCTTTGACGTGTCTAGACATTATCACGGATAAACACTTGCTCACTATTTACACTCCATGTCAAAAATGGCAAATAAATATCTTCTAACCAATCTGAAAAATGTCCAGAAGAATGAATTCACAGCAACTTCAGAGGAGTATTTGACATCCCCTCATGTTTGAGTAACTGCAGAAAATCTCCTCTCTTAAAACCCAGTTAAGGGTTATAAAGTTGGTTTAAAATCATATTCAAACTAGATTTATAGTGTGAAATGATGGTTTCAAACTAGCATTCGGGTTTCAAAGTAGGGTTTAAAACTTAGTTTAGGGTTTGAAACTAGGATTAAGGTTTCAAATGAGGGATTAAAACACGGTTTAAAGTCTTTACTTACGATTTGAAACTAGATTTAGCGTTTCAAATTAGATTTAAAAAAATGCATTGTGATTGTCATTCCAACATTGCTGTTATTCACTGTATGATTGCTATGGGGGCTTCTAATCATATCATTGGACAGGGTGGCCTTTGACACAGAATTGAAATGAATGTTGTTGTTAATTAACACTCCGTTTCTAACTCTTTTTACTTCTGCTCATTCTCCCACATTTCATTTCAACCATCTAGATGTTTCAGCCAATTATTTTGCTGATTCTCATTCTTGTTCTGTTTTCTTCTCTCTCTTATGCCACTGTTTTTAAACTTGTGTTTCTTTTCACTCTTTTCTTTGTTCTGTAAGGTATTGACATATTATACATCGTATGTCTTTTTTTTAATTTTCATATAGTCCTTCCTTTTAATTACGTTATATTAAACACAAGGTCACTCAAGGTACAGGGCAATCTCATTTTACAAGCACAGCCCAAGCAATTCATCACTCTAGATACTTCCATCCATAGCGACCACACACAATGCGGAAATAGTGGAGAATAAGGTGAGTATACAACACATTTGGATTAAATTGAAAAAGAACTTAAACATATTAGATGCATGATTGGAGAAGTAAGCAGAAGTATGTACTGGAGTCCACACTCCCACTGAATTCATGAAACAGTTTGAAATAATGGCAAATTATGTACGTTCTGCTTCTTTTGAGAATATTAATTGAAGGAACAATATATATAAAGATCAGCTTTTTACAAAGCAAGTGTCTTGTTACATCTGGCATTAATATAATAAAGAATTTTAGCGCAAGGACATCACAAATTGGTTGAATATGGTGGCAGTATTGTAATGGTCTGGGGATGCTTTGCTCTTTCAAGATTAGGACAACATTTTGTGATGAATTGAACTCTGAATTTTGCTCTTTACTAGGATATCCTGATGAAGAATATTTGTGCATCAGTTCGTGATGTCAAGATGAAGGTTTCTTGGATTCCACAGAGG